>NC_056666.1:102936005-103252076 GCF_018350195.1 Panthera tigris | reverse complement strand
GAAATCCCTCCTTAGGGTTTCTCAAATACTATGAAGAATCTTATTCCCTCATTAAAGTGACAGAAGCAAAACAAGTAAACAAACAACAAAATCACCCAGTGCCGCTCAAGTTGGTAGCTATTACATCATCACTACTTCATCACTACTTGGGTACTTGAAATACTTTCAATGTAAGCTCTGTATCTTCTGATGGGAATCACACAGACAATATTCTGACAGCAGATAGAAAGAATCACGGATTCCTTTCATCTCAACCCTTTACCTACCAAGGTGTTCTTTATTAAAGCCTTTGTGGAACTTGGGTATTCTAACCTCACAGTCGTTGTCTTTAATTAACTGACTGGTAGCATGTGAAAAAATAGGGTTTCTACTTAACTAACATTAAAAAGTGGGATGCCAAGCTGTTTTGTTACAATCACTTCTAAACCAGTATCATGTCTTACAGTAAATGGAAAGGAAAAGAAGGGAAAGGAAAGGAAAGGAAAGGAAAGGAAAGGAAAGGAAAGGAAAGGAAAGGAAAGGAAAGCAAAGGAAAGCAAAGGAAAGCAAAGGAGAGCAAAGGAGAGCAAAGGAAAAGGAAGGAAGAAAACCTCTAAAAAGAATAAGGTCTACTGTGTTTTGGGTTCTAGTAGTTAGTCTCTGAAATTTAAGGAATGTTTTTTTTTTTTTTTTTTTTTGTATTTGGCCATTCACTCATAAGGAAAATGATTCCTTTATAGTTATCTTCAGACAGGGGCACCTGGGTGTCTCAGTAGGTTGAGCATCCGACTTTGGCTCAGGTCATGATCTCACAGTCCGTGAGTTCGAGCCCCTGCGTCGGGCTCTGTGCTGACAGCTCAGAGTCTGGAGCCTGCTTCAGTTTCTGTGTCTCCCCCTCACTCTGCCCCTGCCCTGCTCATGCTCTCTCTCTCTCTCTCTCTCAAAAATAAATAAACATACAAAAAAGATATTTATAGTTATCTTTAGTCAGAAACACAACAACAACAACTTCCTGCAAAGGACACCATGCACTGCACAGTGCTTTCCAAAATTGTGCTTTGTATCTGATTTTTGGAAAAGCTAAAAATGATTAATAACAGTAGGGTGTTTTATCTGGTGATGTATACCTGAGGATAATGAAGTTTTGGCTGTTTATTTATTTTTGCCCATGAATTACCATATCTTAATGGGACGATTATCTATTCTCTTAATCTCTTTTTGTTTTGTTAAATTTTTAAATGTTATTTATTTATTTATTTATTTAGAAAGAAAGAAAGAAAGAAAGAAAGAAAGAAAGAAAGAAAGAACGAACAAATGAGCGGGAGGGGCAGAGAGAGACAGAGAGGGAGAGAGAGAGAATCCCAAGCATGGGGCTCAATCTCACAACCATGAGATCATGACCTGGGCCGAAATCAAGAGTTGGACACTTAACTGACTGAGCCACCCAGGTGCCCTTAATTTCCCCTGTTTAAACTATAATTGTAGCACCTCTGTTTCTCTTTCTCTATGTATAACAGAAAATGAAAGATTCAGTCAATTATGCAGATATTTTCAATCATTTTAGGGATAAGTTATGGTGAAGATAAAAAATCTGAATGAATGACAACAATTTGTCTTTTATTCAGATTTATGAATCAAAGATATACAACTCTCCTATCTAAATTTAGCAAGACAAATTTTCTTCATGAAAGCATTAAGTGTTTACATTAGCACAATCCAAAACAAGGGCTTAATATTTCAGTCATGTTGAATAATGATGTTTTTATTTAAATGCTCCTGCAAGGAGTTGATTGGTTCTCAAATTTTCCACAGATTAGTTCTCAGTTTAGAACCTTATATATTATTTAAATCAAATATTAAAGAGTGTTGATATCAAGGGGCCAAAAGAGAATGACAGTCCCCAGAAATCTGTTGTTGCTAATACAAATTTCACTAACGTAACAAAAACAACATGGTAATGAAATGGATTGACTGCAGAATGCCTTCTTATAACTCAAGTCACAGAAATTAATCAATTTTTATTCATACATTTTAGTTACTTACCATATCCCTAATTAATTCTAAATCATACATCACAGTTTCTAAGCAGCCATTTGTACACATATATTAATGTAATCAGAGAGCAAATTCATAAATTATACATTGTATGGAAGGCTCATAAAAGTGTACGATTATATAAAAAAATCAATTTCTAAGTCAATAACAAGAAAAAAGATCTTGTAGAAAATCTGAAATTTGAAATGAAAAGTATTTCTTTGGCCAAAGCTTAACATGCCTTCAAATGCTATCAGGTTTTCACATGGCCACTCTTGTGGACATGACTCCATCCATTTAATATGTAAATAGTAGGAAATTCATGACTGTGCCAAACACATTGAATTTTCCTTTCTCTTTCCTAAGAGTTAATAATAACCCACAAAGTACTTGCCTTTTTCTCCCTGGTGAGTTAACATTAATTTGATATCACTTTAAGAAAGGTCTGTGGGGAATGCCTGGGTGGCTTAGTTGATTGAGCATCTCGACTCTTGATTTCGGCTCAGGTCATGTGGGGACTGAGCCCCACATCAGGCTCTGCTGCTGAGCATGGAGCCTGCTTAAGAATCTCTCTCTCTCTCTCTCTCTCTCTCTCTCTCTCTCCCTCTGCCCCTCTCCCCCACTCATACTCCTTCTCTCTCTCTCTCTCTCTCAAAAAAAGCTGCAAATATTAAACCTGAGTATCACTTTGCAGTTACTTGCCACATCATACAACTTTGAAAGTAATGAATTGATTCCTTCTATGCAACTGAATAAAAATCCGAAGGAAATTTTGTTAGTAGCTGACATCTGCATCACCTAGGATGAACTTCTCTTATAAGGTACAAAACTCCCTACCTGACTGGCTACCTATCCACCTCTCCACATGTATGTATTTCTGTACTTTAATTGGACACATCAAATTCTGTAAAATCAGATGGGAGGGGATAGAATCAGTCATTATTAGTAGAAATCCACTATGGTTTCCACAGTACTGAGCAGCCCTTCAAACCTGATTAAAATGATGGCACACTGACATAATGTTGCTATTAATTTTCTCTAAACAAGACATTAAAGAAAAAATTGAAAATTCACATGAAACTCAGTGCCCACCAGGGAACTCCTATGTGTGTTTTTCAGGTGTCAGTAAGCTTTTCGTAAGCCTGGATGCACTAACTACATACATCTGCACAAGCTATTATATATAAAGATATTAACAAGAAAAAAAGAATCATAATTTTATTTATTAATATGCTGATTTCCTTCAGTAGGCTTTGGCATAGTCACCTATAGTGGGAGAAAAACAATATTTTTCTGCAAGCACTTGCATGAGGTCACTGTGTTGGAAACAACCCCTCATATTGACCAGGAAAAGGAAAGGAAAATCATCTTAAAGTTGATAAGATATTTTCCTCTTCCTACCTAGGAGAGTAACAGTTAGAATTTTCCTGGTGAATAAGGGGATGCATCAATCCTATAAATACTCTTCCTTGCAGAAACAATAAGTCTTCACTTGTTTTTGTATATTTCTACATATGGCACTGCTCTTTCTCTGAATTCAGTCTTATCATTTTTTATTTCCTAAATAGTTACAAATCTGAATTTAGGTAAGAAGTTTTTCCCTTAGCAAATAAAACTAGAGAGAATAGAAACTCTTTCTGATTTTCACTGTATTTAAGGAAAATGTATTCCACTCTGATCATTCATTTTATATTTTGTATTACCAAAGATATGGAAAACATGTTTTTCCAAAGAGCAATATCCAAGAAGATAATATAAAAAGTATCATTTATCAGAATCAAAGAGTTCTAAAATATCAAACAATGAACTTCAGTTTTAGTCACTCACTTGATTTTCTAGACACTTATTATTTTTAAAATCAGGCTTAATCTTTGCAAAGAAAATATATTTAAAAATTGTTTTCATTCAAATTTGATACTCTGCCCCAGTTACTCAGAAGATAAAAATTCTGAAAATATTAATCTAAAAGGGTTGATGTAATTTGTTAAACTAAGTAGAACTGAACTAAAATATTTACATACAGGGGTGCCTGGGTGACTCAGTCGGTTAAGTGTCTGACTTGATTTCAGCTGAGGTCATGATCTCATGGTTCGTGGGTCAAGCCCCGAGTTGACAATGCAGAACATGCTTGGGATTCTCCATCTCCCTCTCTCTCTACCCCTCCCTCACTCACACTCTCTCTTTCTCAAAAATAAATAAACTTTTAAAAATTGCTTTAAAATATGTACATAAAAAGGCCACAAGGTTCTCATAGCTCAGTTACTTTTTGTGAGTCAAATGCAAAACCCAACAAAACCTCTGTACTCAGTGAAGGGGAAAACAGGTTCCAGTTAATTTCCTTACTTTCACATATATACACAAATATCCCTAAAAAGAAGCAGCATAGGGGCGCCTGGGTGGCTGAGTCAGTGAAGTGTCAACTCTTGAGTTCAGTCAGCTCAGATCATGATCTCACGCAGTTTGTGAGTTTGAGCCCCATGATGGGCTCTGTGCTGACAGCACATAGCCTGATTGGGATTCTCTGTCTCCTTCTCTCTCTGTCCTTCTCCCACTCGTTCTCTCTCACTCTCTCTCAAATAGATAAATAAATAAACTTAAAAAAAAAGAAAGCAGCAGAAAGGTTTTTTTCTTTTTTTAAATTGTATTAAATTTCATGTTACATCCGCTTAATATGACAATTTGTTTCCCAGGGATCACTTAGTGGGAGGAAAATAGAGAATAAACAAAATAAGTAAGTAAATAGATTACACATATAATGATAAATGTTTTGGAGAAAGATACATTTAATTTTATAGAACACAAGAAGGGAGCCAGAGAACCACAGAAAATCTTATGAGAGAAACACTGCTTTAAGAAAAGTACTCTGGGAACACTGTGCCAGCGCTACAGCAAAGCAGAGGGAACAGAGATGAGTGATGAGGACAATTTAAATCGGGGCAGATGATAATGCAGCTGCCACAGCTCAAAGGCAATGGGAGCGCTGAGGTGGTATGAATCCAACAGACACTTCAAAGGAAAATCTGAGATTTAGTCACTTATTGGATACAGGCAAAACAAAGAGGAGGAGAAGCAAGCAAGATCTTCAATACTCTATACCTAGAGACCAGGAAAATGGCGTCATTGATATCGTTTACAGAGACATTTTCAACAAAAGGATAACCAAAGAATTGCTTATTTCTACTGAAGCCAGAACCACCTAAGTCCTGAGTTTATGCTTGACGGTAATAGCTCAGGGTCTCCTCCAATCCTTGCAGTGTTTTCGAACACTTCTGCAATATTTCTGTACATGTTTGGAAAATGCTCACCAGTTTGCCACCAGTGGTCTAGGACAGGTACTCTGAAGACCTTTTTGGACCATTCCAGGGTCTCCACATCACATCGTTCTCCAGCCACAAACAACGTTTTGAACCTGAATATAAGAGGGAGCATGAATTCAAATTACTCCTTGAAAATAAATCTAAATAATTTCATCCTCATTCTTTAAAACATTCTAGAATCCAACCACATTAATTCCATCAAGGAAAACAACCGTATTATCACTATATCATATTATAGAATGGTGAGAAGGATTATTTGTTTTGACCCAAATGTAGCCAAATGGGCATCACAACATTGAAGAAAGGTGCTTCCAAAGAATTTACAACTACAGCTTCTCTTTACAACTACAACTACATTCTTCCAAAGAATTTACAACTACAGTTTGGAGAAGAGCAATTGAGTTGATCTTTGTACTGCATCTGTCATATTCATCTAATGATCAAAGATGAAAACCTTTTTCCTCCTTGACATTATGTCTGCTAATTTTAGCCCCATGTTTGATTGCTGTATTCTATTTAAGTCTATACACAAAAATATACTCTTGAATATCAGCTAAGCAACAAACAAGCTCATAAATATGATGTGCTTGTTCACTTTGGTGAGTTCCTTTGATAAAAATTACTCTGATTTCAAATACATATTTACCCTATTCCAAGGACATACATAGGAAAAACAGGTTATTTAAAAGTAAATACCATTGTGACCTTTCTGGTCAAAAAGACTCTTATCAAAAGGAATGCAAGGTTATTAAAGAGAGCACTATGCCACAGAATAGAAAGGATGAAATAGATAAATGGAATTGGGTTGACACTTTTGGTGGTTCATTAAAAGAATGATTGTTTTTCTTTTATTCTCAATGTTTCCATGGTCTATCAAAAAAAATGTATGTATGAAGAGTTAATTCATTGTCATCAAGGTAAAAATCAATCAAATAAATAAAAACCTGCCTACCCATTCTAAACAATATAATAGTAGCCACAGGAGATTTCTTACAGTTCCCTTATCATCTCATGAAGATTCATGGAGATGCAGATACTCCCACACCTATGCTCCAACAATATACATTTCCCCTCTTGGTTATAAGCATATACATCATTTTATACTTATTTGTTTCTTGTCTATTTCCCACAGTGGACCGTGAGCTCCTTAAGAGCATTTATCTTCATGACGTCAATACCCATAAAGGAATATCTGGGACTTTTAGGTCCTTGAACGTTTCTAGAAGCTCAGGAAGATGAAGTAGAGAGGTGGGGTATAGGTAAAACTTATGTCAGCTTGACTCATTCTTCTAAGTAAAAGAGGAAGCATGCTGTTTTGTTACAGCATGGAAATAGACAATAGGAAAGTGACTTGAAGAGAGAAAATTTCTGGCAATTTTAGGAAATTTTTAATGAATAACATAAAAGCAAAAGAAGTGAAGAGCAGCCACTTGGCTTTCTTTCATTGATTCAATTAGTAGGTCTAGGAGGCCAAGTGGAGACAACACAAACTGGGTGTAGTACAGAAATAACGGGTGGCAAGTCACGCTAAAATTGCTGTCTGGCAAATCTAGAGCAGGTGTGAGAAATAGGGAAGCAAAGTAGGAATAATCATGATGGAGAAAGATATCAGGAAAAATAATATAAAGACAGAGAGATGTAATTTCAAATGTCAGATCACCCATTACTAGTCTTTGTTAAGAAACCATTTAAATAATGTGGATCAATCATTGTGGTGAGTCACCTCTCAAAGTATGCAAGGCTGCTAGGTGATAATTTAAATCTTTAAGAGCACTCAAGGGAAACAGAGAAAAGGGATAAAAGTAGGAAAGCAAAAAGGGAGAATAATAAGAGACAGAGACTAGAAAAGAATAAATTAGACTTTTTGACTATATATATTATGTATATATATATGTGTATATATATACATATATATATTATATATATTTACATAATATATATGTATGTTTGCAACCTGAGATAAAATTTAGATAATTAAATGTATATTCATTATAACATGCTTAACATTAAAATGTGGACACCAAATATGACCTCATCTGGCAAAACAGATATAGCACAATAAAACAAATACTAAAACATTAAATTATTAAAACTAGGTTAAAATATTTAAAAAAAAGAATAGGGGCGCCTGGGTGGCTCAGTCGGTTAAGTGTCCGACTTCAGCTCAGGTCACGATCTCGCGGTCCGTGAGTTCGAGCCCCGCGTCGGGCTCTGGGCTGATGGCTCAGAGCCTGGAGCCTGCTTCCGATTCTGTGTCTCCCTCTCTCCCTGCCCCTCCCCCATTCATGCTCTGTCTCTCTCTGTCTCAAAAATAAATAAACGTTAAAAAAAAATTTAAAAACAAGATTAGTGTAAAGTTTTAAAGTTTAAAATGAAGTCAATACATTTGTGTTTTTAGATGCCAGGTAAAAACAAGACAAAAATTTAAATATAAAGGCCCATATTGTTGATAATCCTATGACTCAAAAATGTGAACTTATTTTAATTACATTTTCTTTAAACAGATTCCTAATATTTTAGAAAAAGTCTGTGATTACAACCATTATGCACATAGATAATTTGTATTAAAATTTATAAATGATATGTTTGGGTGATCCCAACAGTTTAGGCAAAGAACAATAAAAAGGAAGTGTTTTACAGATATCAGAGGCCATATTTCCATCATCTATCAAGTCACAGATTACTCCAAAGAGCTCTAGATTGTTCAGATGGTCAGGTGTTCAGTTTATATGTGAAACTGCAGATCTAGAATTATATATATTTTTGAAAACATGGGGTAAAATATTGTCAATTAAAAATATTAACACATAATACAAAATAATTTTTGGCTAATTAAAGGGCAACCGACATCTTGATATCACCAGCATTTTTGCAAGTTTTAATTTATTTTTTTGGCTTTTTTCCCCAGTCAAGTAAATTACAATTAACCTAATTAATTGGTTATAATGATAAAGTATTAACTAGTATTGAGTTTTTATCTGATGACAAATTTCCACATTATGTATTTTAAAGCTTAGTATTTATTATTGTGGTTTTGCAGTACAATTCTATCACTTATTTTTCTTAGAAGTTAATTACATTTTTATCATTATGGTAGCAATATTCATGCTGGCACTAATAAGCCATATATAAAGATGAAATTCCATAATGAGTAGTAAAGGTGACATCTGGCTTTTCTGCATGTCAGTCTCTTCCATTTCCAAAAAAGTCATTTATTATTTACTAAAACAGAGGAAAAATTGCAAGATGATTGGTGATTTAGAAAAATGTTAAAGTAGTATAGATTAATTCCTTTCCCTAAATACACTAAAAACTATCAATCTACTTTTTTATTAAAATTCCTCAAACTGCCCCAAAGTTATTACTTTTGTCAATTACAGACTCCTAATTGTATAACATTATTGAACATTAACATACTGTATACAAAGATTTACGAATAGAATATGACTAATGAAAAAATTAAGTCTTGTAATAAATACTTAATCAAATATTATTAACTCCTGGAGCACCTGGATGGCTCAGTCAGTTAAGCATCTGACTTTTGATTTTGGCTCAGGTCATGATTTCAGGGTTGTGGGATCAAGCCCCACACCAAGCCCCACGTTGGGCTCTTTGCTGAGAGCACAGAGCTTGCTTAGGATTCCTTCTCTCTCTGCCCCTCCCCTCTCATTCTCTCTCTCTCTCTCTCTCTTTCTCTCTCTCTCAAAAAATAAACTTAAAAAAAGCTTATTTAATGGAGCGCCTGGGTGGCTCAGTCAGTTGAGCATCCGGCTTTGGCCCAGGTCATGATCTCATGGTTCAGGAGTTCGAGCCCCGCATCAGGCTCTGTGTTGACAGCTCAGAGTCTGGAGCCTTCTTCAGATTCTGTGTGTCTCTCTCTCTCTGCCCCTCCCCCATTCATGTTCTCTCTCTCTTTCTCAAAAATAAATAAACATTAAAAAAAAATTTTAAAAAGCTTATTTAATATATATATTATTAACTCTCAATTCCTCATAGTAAATAAAACCATTCAATGTGATATGATATTTCTATAACCAAGATGATTAGTGAAAGAAAAAAAACAGCATATATCTATAATTATAAAGATAAATTGTAAGATAATTTAAAGATAAACTCATGCCTCAGGTCAGTCTTATTTTTTAAAGGACATTTTGTGGCTTGTAATAAAAAAGAATAGTAACATCACTTAATAAACTTCTCATTAATGACCTTGCAAATATTTTATTGATAATATGAAAAGACAAATACCTCAAAATGAAAATATTTAAACAATTTTTCCTTGAAAATGCATTTTATAAACATTAATATTAGCCACTCTTGTAGTAACTTGGATTCTCTGGAATCCAAATTTACCTAAGTTAATTACATAGGTCTTCTATCTACGCTATAACTACGCTGTATAATATGGAAGCTCTAAGCTACATGTGGCTATTTAAATTTTAAATTAGTTAAAATTTAAAAAAAATGTATCAATGTCATGATAGGATTATCCTCTTATCAAGAGTTCAATAGTCACATGCAACTTCTATCCACCATATTGCAGAGCTCAGTTTTATTGTATAGTGCTGCCATAGATTTTGATAGACTAATAAATATACGGGTAATATTCTGATGATAGTAACACAGGGAAAGATGAATTTACTTCCAAGCATATACTACCAAAAACTTAAACAAAATTATAACATACAATATCTAGAGTAGAAAAAACCAGTAGGGGGATAGAATTAATGGGAATGAAACCTGTCTACTTTTCCCCAATTCTGTGTAAAATGGAGTACAATTCAACACTCAAATGAAGCTGAAAATTAAGCCAAGAGAAAGAGAAAAACAATAATATTGTCAAATTAATTTTAGTCCAAAATAAAAAGGAAGCTGCCCAAAAATGGATAAAAGCTAAAGATAAATTCTGATGAAGAATGTTCAGGTAATAAATTAAGAACAGAAGAAAACTAAAGTGAATATTTCTTTCAAGCTCCATAAACTACCAAACAAGTGAAAAGTACTCTTCACTTGTGCCAAAAGAAGTTAAATAAAAATAGATCATTTCAGCAATGCCTTGTCAACTTCTAGTCTACAGAATATCATTACTTTTGCCACCAGTGTCCCTGAGGTTATCTCCATTTTTTCTTCATGCTATTTTCTTCCAGTTGCTCCCCTCTAGAATTCAGTTTCAAAATGTTACAGACACTAGTGTTAGTATTACACATGCATTTGTCACTCTGTCAAGGACCTACTAGCATTTTGTCCACCAGGCTCTCTCTCAAGCACAACCAGAAAAGCTAAACAGAATGTAAAATAGAAACATCTCTTTCAGGTATCAGAGAACTACAAAGACAATCAGCACTGGAAGCATTAACATCCCAAGGAAAAAAATGTATAGAAACGTCTTACACTGACATGCCGTTTTTCCCCCTTTGGAATATCTGCCCAAGCAACTAGGGGTTGAGAAACTGAACAAAAACTGTGACTGAGAGGCTTAGAAAATGAACAGCAATTCCTGCCACCACAATTTCTTGGGGGGGAGGGGGGAACAAACCAACCTGGAACTCAAGACTCATAATGGAAAAGAAGGAGTAGAGGGTTGTAAAACACTCAAGTTTCCATTGGAATGCCTGAAGATTTACATCCTAACAATAGAGATAAACTGGAAAGAAACTTGCCTTCTTAAATACTGAAGTACAGCTGCAAATCAGCTAAAACCCGAACTGGATCAAAGTGATCTTCCCTTATGTTAACAGCCTGCCAAAATAAGAATTACTTTGTAGGACCTTAACAACTCCAGAGTGTCCAAGTAGCTATATAATTTTTAACATATGATGATCATTAAGATAGAAGGCCATGTGACCAACATGCAAAATAGAGTCATCGAAAAAAAATCACAAAGATTCACAGATAGTCTTGTTATTAGACATAGACTTCGCAATAACTCTGAATATGTCCATGAAATATTTGTATAAATTATCAAAGAACTAGAAATTATAATAAAGCATCAAATAAATATCTCTGAACTAAAAACACAAAAGTACAAACTTAGAGAAGTTTAGATCTAAAGAAAGTTTATA
The DNA here is from genome assembly GCF_018350195.1 of Panthera tigris. Classification (NCBI taxonomy): domain Eukaryota; kingdom Metazoa; phylum Chordata; class Mammalia; order Carnivora; family Felidae; genus Panthera; species Panthera tigris. Next base: position 103,240,684 of record NC_056666.1, on the reverse strand, counting down.
TACAACTGAAAACAAGATTGAAAACCCAAAATGTAAGTTAAGAGAAAATAACCAATCTGCAACTGAAAAGAATAAAGGAGAAAAAACATAGAGTTTATGAGATATGGGTAATAGGGTAAAACGTTCTAACAAATGCCATTAAAGTATCAATGCCTAAGAAGGGAAAATAGATAGAAGCAATATTTGAAGAGATAATGGATAAAAGAGTTTCTAAAAATAATGAAAGCTATCAAGTTACAAATTTAAGAAGCAATTTGAATGAAATGAAATTGAATCCATAATTTATGGGAGGATGGGTGAAATAAAGAGGATCAAGAGTACACTTATCATGATGAGCACTGAGAAATACATAGAATTGTTGAATCATTCTATTGTACACCTGAAACGAATATAACACTGTGTGTTAATTATACTTCAATGGAAAAAATAAAAAAGGAAAATTTCTTGAAACAAATCTAAGATGTCTTTCATTCAATAAACAACACAGCATTAATGCGATAAATTAAAATAACCTAAATAAATTAAGAGATATACTATAATTATGAACTAGAAGTCTCAATATTAACTTGCCAGTTTTTAACATAGAAATCTATAAATTCAAAATAATCCCAAACAAAATTCTAGCAGTTCTATCTGTGTGTGTGTGTGTGTGTGTGTGTGTGTGTGTGTATAAACAGGCTGATACTAAAATCTGTATGGAAATACAATGGAGCAGATTAAAGAGCAAAGAAAAAGGTGATGTACTGCTGTTACTACTACCACTACTAGATATCAAGACCTGTTATAAATCTATAATGACAAAGACACTGTGAGAGTAGCACAAATATAGGCAAATAGGCCAATCAATGAAACAGAATTAAAGCAAGAAACAGAAAGGACTTATGAACACTTCTATGACAAAAGTGGTATGCAGAGCCATGGGAAAGTATGGCCATTTAAATAAACGGAACTTGATTAATTGGATACATATAAGGAAAAAAAAAACAAGTTTGACCCCTTACTTCATGCCATACACAAAAATCAAACCAGTAAGATTATGTGAAAGGTAAAACAATAAAGTTTCTAGAAAATGATATAGAAGAGGGGTACCTGCATGGCTGTCAGTTAAGGGTTCTAGAAAATGATATAGAAGAGGGGTACCTGCATGGCGTCCAACTCTTGATTTTGGCTCAGGTCAAGATCTTACGTTCACCGAACTATACACACATATTTTATCAATGTAAATGTCCTAATTTGGTATTGTACTACAGTTATGGAAGATGAAGCCATGGGAGAAACTTGGTGAAGGGTACATAGGCCCTCCTTGTACTATCTTTGAAATCTCCTGTGAATTACAATTATTTTGAAATAAAAAAAAATTTTAAAAAAAGATCTCTTGTTCATGAGATGGAGCCCCACACTGGTCTTGGAGCCTGCTTGAAATTTTCTTTCTCCCTCTCTGTCCCTCCCCCATATGCGCTCATTCATTCTCTCTCTCTCTCTCTCTCTCTCTATCAAAAAAAAAATAACATAGAAGAATAACTTCCGATCTTCAAATAAGTAACATGTATTAAATAGGATTTTAAAAAGCACTAGCCATAGAGAAAAAATATTGATGAAAAGGCACATCTCTTCATCAAAAGTCACCGCTAAGATAGTGAGAGAAATTCAAATCACAAGGTAAAGATTATTTGTAATACATATACTCAGTAAAAAAAAAAACTGAATTAAAAGTATATGAAAAGTCCCACAAATCAACAAGAAAAAGAAAACTGAAATGTGCCAAAGATTTGGATAAACATTTCACAAAACAGAATCTTCAAATGGCTGATGAAATATGAAAAAGCAGTAAGCTTTAAAATACAATAAACAAGAGATGTAATATTTTTCTATGTTGTATAAATTATTATCGCTTCTCGGCCTTTTGGCTAAGATCAAGTGTAGTATGTTGTATAAATTATTAAGATTTTACTTCTTGGGGTGCCTGGGTGGCTCAGTCAGTTAAGTGTCCAACTCTTGATTTTGGTTCATGACTTGATCCCAGGGTCATGGGATCGAGCCCTGTGTTGGGGCTCTGTGGTGTACACGGAGAATGCTTAAGAGTCTCTCTCTCTCTCTCTCTCTCTCTCTCTCTCTCTCTCTCTGTCCTTCTTCCCCACTCACACACACTCTCTCTCTAAAATAATAAATAAATAAATAAATAAATAAATAAATAAATAAATAAATAAATAAATAAATTTTTACTTCTTCACATAATGGCTTTAAATTATTTACTTTCTGATTCAACTACCATGGTGATAACTGGCAACTAAGTTTTTTAAAAGATTCAACAATGCAAGCTGGATATTTGGATGGCTCATCAGCAATCCACCACCAACCCAAAGACAGGCAACATATGGTCACTGTCATTCTGAGATTCGGAAGACCACATATTTGGAGCAGTGAGTCAAATGTAGGAGATCTCTGAAAGCTTTTAAAAAAGGACTGATAACTCTGAGGTTTTCTCATTTGTTTAAATTTTAATAGTCGTTGTCACTGAAGTAGGAAAGTTATTTGTTTAGGCGCTGCCAGCTCTGTCAGACCAAATGAAGAGAGGTGCAAAGCATGTACACATACATACCCTCGCCCACCTCTCCTACTATGAAGGCACACCTATAGTATGACATCCTCGATTTACCAAAGTGGTTCAGAGATTTCATGTCAAATGAGCACATAAAGAAAATGGGAAGAATTTTTTGTTATGAGATTTTTAACTTCCTTGAGAAACAGGACAAGAGTAGATGATAATATAATGGACTTATTATGTACATACTGCCCAGTTATGGGATAATTCTCAGTTTTATCATTCTGCCATATTTATTTCACTTAGAAAATAAAAGAGTATTGAATTCTCCCCAAACCCTACTTAACTCATAGTTCTCTTCACCATCCCACTAGCCACCTAGTCTCAGTAACTAGCATTACTCAGAGGTTTTCATTTCCTGCATTAATTTCTTTTTTGCCTATTGTGTATCCCTAAACAAGACAATATGGTTTTTCATAATTTTTCAAATTTCTCTTGCTATGTGTAAGAGAAAAATAATCAGTTTTCACTTGCTTTTTAAACTCAGCATTATGCGTTTGAGATTTATCCATGCTAATACTGAAGTTCTGGTCAATTTCCACTTCTGAATATCCTGTTGAATTAATACACCACAATACATAATCTATTTTCTACTATGTTTTTGCTACACATGTACTTACTTATATTTTGTTTTGTTTTGAAACAAACCTGCTAGAAACCTTCAAATGCATGGTTTATTGTTCACATTGTTGAGAGTTTCTCATTCTCATCCCTCCATATTAATAAAGCTTGATCATGGGACATCTTGAGTGCATAAATATCTATTACTAGATATTTCCACTTTATTCTCTCCATAGTAGTGTAAAAACAGTTCTGCTGCTTTATATCCTTGCAAGCAAGTATCATTGTTAGGTATTTTAACTTTTGTCTATGTGATGGGAATAAAATGCCATTTCTCTGTTTCTTAGTGAGATTAAAGATCTTTTAATGTTTTGGACTACTCTTGTCTTCTCCATGAACTGACTGTCCATATCCTTTGCCCATTCGTCTATTGGATGGTGTGTTTTCTTATTGATTTGTAGAAGCTCTTTATATCCTCTACACTAATTGCTTAATGGTTATACATGCTGCAAATATCTTCTCTGAGTGAATCATTCATCATTTAACTTTGTTTATTCTTTTAGTGGGCGATTTTTCATTTTAATGTACTGAATTTCATCAATATTTTCCTTATGATTTGTGGTTTACACTTTAAAAGGTTATTCCCTACTAAAAATATATTAAAAGATTTTTCCATTTTCTTCTGAAAGTATTAAGTCTTTGCTTTACAATTTTAGAGCCTTGAATCCAGCTGAAATGTATTTTTGTGTATCGTATATGGTAGGGAACTCATTTTTTTCTACATATACAGCCAGCTGTTCCAGCACCAATTTATCTAAGGGTCTATCCTTCTTCCACTCGTTTGTTAAACCACCTCCTCTATAAATCAGGTTTCCATAGCAATGTGATCCGTTATTCAATTTTATTAGTCTTGTTTGTTGATCCCTGCTTCTATACTCGTATCTTAAGTAGAAGAAAAAGAGATTCTTTGTTGTTATTTTTATCTCTTGCTCCCTCTCCTGTGTTCGCCTTCTCTGTTCAATAAGTTTGTGGGTGATGTAGCTATCCCCCAGCGATCCGATGCCACAATGATGGTCCAGAATTCTTAATACACAGTGATACTCAGGATATCATAGATCCAATTCTAGGACAGCAGGTGGGCAGTTTAGTTCAGTCTACATTTGCTGGGCTATTCTCTGTTTCATTCAGACCTCTGTACCAAAGCTCACTATAAGTCCTAGTCCCAGAAAACAACCTCTAACCATCATTATCAATCTCCTTTCACGAGTGAAGAGTAACACTGCACTGCAAGTTCAAGCACTGAGCTGGCTCTGACTCCACAATCAAAGCTGCAGAATACCGGGTTTCTACTATGATGTCCATGCCTGCTCTTACACCTAGCAAGCCTCTGGCTTCAGCCATGCTTACTACTTTGCAAATCTGTTCCATTTCTGATCCGCAGATATGTTTACTTTAATTCTGAGCTCATCTCTGATGCTCTGCTTTTTTTGTGTATTATCTCTCATTACAGTGCAATTGGGGGGAAAAAGGGCTGCATCGGAGCATGAGGTACTGTGATACCTTGAATGGAAGTACCAGAACTGAATTTTTTCTAACTTTATTAAGATTGAACTAGGAGAAGAACGTGGGAAAATAAATCAACATGACATGATGAAAAAGAGCAGTAAATTAGAAAGCAGACAATAAAAATAGCTATGACAGTCTAGGTTAAGAACTGTTCCAAGTGCTTTGCATGGATCATATAGCTTTTATTTTATTATATTCTTGTGCTATTACTATATTTATATTCTGGAAGGAGGAGCGGGGGGAGAAGGGAGGGAGAAGAGAGGAGGAGAGAAGGGAAGGAGGGCAAAAAGAAAACAAATCAACAACAAAAAGAACAGAGACGCTATGTAACATCGTTGAGGTCATACAACCAGTACATGGTAGACTTAAGCTCAGTGAGTCTAACTCCAGAGTAAGAATCTTAACTATATGACACTGCACTGCCTAGTCACAGCTTTGCTGCAGGGAGCTTTGCAATTCTGGGAACATTATTTCACCTTCACCTCTTTGTGACAAAGTTTTCTCAATTGTGAAATGAGGTAACTATCCTAGATGACTTCTAATCTGTTTTTCTAACTTCTACTCGTCTATGATAAAATGAATTTATAGTTCTGCTTAGTACCCTGTTTCAGAACATCTTTTGAAATTTGCTTTGGGAGTGAAAATTTCTGGCAGATCTCCACATTTATTTTATGTGTTGATTTTTTAAATATTTATTTATTTAGAGAGGGGGAGGGGCAGAAGGTGAGCAAGCAAGAGAGAAAGAGAGAGAGAGACAGAGAGACAGAAAGAGAATCCCAAGCAGGCTCCACTGAGGCTGATGTGGGGCTTGAGGCCACAAACTGTGAGATCATGACCTGAGCTGATATCAATCAGACACTCAACCAACCCCAGCCACCCAGGCACCCCTCCAAATTTACTTGTTTTTAAAAAAAAACGTTCATTTATTTTTGAGAGAGAGAGAGTGTGTGTGTGTGTGAGCAGGGGAGGGGCAGAGACAGGGGGACAGAGGATCCAAAGTAGGCTCTGTGCTGACCGCAAACAGCCCAGTGTGGGGCTCAAACTCACAAACCTAGAGACAATGACCTGAGCCAAAGTCAGAAGCTTAACCAACTGAGCCACCTAGCCCCCTCCCCCAAATTTACTTTAAAACAATATTTAATGAGATTTGTAATACATTTTAAAAATACAATTGCATCATTTGGAATGTCCTGTAAGAGAAGAGAGAGGCTAAGTTCTGCAGATATATCACGAGCCTGCAGTCATAATACCTAGTGAGTGTCAGTGCGGTAAATAAGTATGAAAAGTCTTAAACATAAATAAAAAAATTAAAGATACAGTTGTGTGAAAAGACTTGAGTCCTGGTCTTTATTCTGTCTCTAACCCAAACTTAACTTTTTTGGACTTCGGTTTCCCTGTTTTTAAAATCAGAGAGTTAGATTTTTGACGTCCCTTCTGTTTCTAACAGTTCCTTAGTTCACAAGGGAGGATCCATTAAAGTTCAGTGAAGGTATTATCTGAATTGACTCGGGGGACCTGGGTGGCTCCGTCGGTGAGGTGTCCGACTTCAGCTCAGAACATGATCTCACAGTCTGTGGGTTCGAGCCCCATGTCGGGCTCTGTGCTGACAGCTCAGAGCATGGATCCTGCTTCAGATTTTGTGTCTCCCTCTCTCTCTCTGCCCCTCCCCTGCTCATTCTCTCTCTTTCTCTCAAAAGTAAACATTAAAAAAAAAAAAAAAAAGAATGTGGGCCCTTGTCAGATTGCCTGAGTTAATTTCTTTCTAATGGTTTCTTAAACTTTCTGGTCCTAATATTACTCATTCGTAAAATGAGGATAATTACAATTCTTCCTTATTGTGGTGACTGAATGAGAGAAACTTAAACTGCTTATACCTGGCACGTAGCTGGTAATCAGTAAATGTTTGAATTTATTAATAGTAATTTGAATAATTGAGGGTGTTTTCACAGTCTGCATCATTAAACATCTATTAAAACCTACGTGCACACCATCCCGAATAACATAGGTGCCTAAAGACAGAAGGGCATCATCAGGGGGGACTTATTGCAATTTTCCTTACACTAAGATCTCATATGCCATATTAGTATTAGTTTGAAAAAAGGCATTTGGTGCTGTTCAATATTGTATATATCAGGAAAATTGGAAAAGGTTCCCGCCTTCACAGTAATGAATAACCTTCAAAACTCATGTACAAACGCGAAAAGAAGATGGTTTAGCAAATGAGAGACCTTAGCTTCCAGGATACACAACTTCACCCCCTGCAATCAGAATGCATTTGTTAGTAAAGACACAGTGCAAGATACCACAATCACTGTTTCTTCAAAACTCCCTGAAACTGTCTAAGACATAGAGACTATACACAGCCTATGACGTTAATACCAAAATCTACTTTTCTATCCTTTTGGCTGCAATGGAGGAAACAAAATTGAAATGTAGTAAATGAAGGAACAAATAGAGGGTGAGTGGAAATATTACAATGGAAGGTTCATTTTATGAACACTTTTATTTTAATGAGTATATTGTTTAGATTACAGGTGCAATTTTATGTAAATCCAGACCTGAGTTTTCATAAAATTAAAAAAAAAAAAATAGGACAAGAATGAAAAACAAAGTCACTGACTGCCCAAACTGAGAGCTTCTTCCTTACACCTGCAGTGTATGATATCTACTTTAACTCCTTCTTTGGGTTATAACAACATACAATTCATAACATTTGGTGCTTAACTTAAAAATTTCGAAACAATAATTCAAACCCGTTTTTTCTGGCTTGAAGAAATTACAAAATCCTTCTTTTAGTTTATGATAGCAGTGACCAATTTCAAAGAGGTTCAATAAGAATTGATGTTGGAAAGTGCCTTGCAGATACAAATTGCTATAATTATCTTTGAATATACATATCATTAAACTAAAATGGATGTCAATAAACCAACAAAAAATATTTAAACTATTCAGAGCATACTATTATAAAACAACAGAAAAATAATTTCCTTCACTCTTCCAACAACAGTAATTTGGACTATAATTTTCACGTTTTATCTGTACATATGAAATCGAATAATATTTTCCCTCTATTTACACTATTATTCTATTTTCAAAGGATCGTTAGATGCTATTATACATGTACAAATGCATGTTAAGTCATGGTCTGCATTTTACTTTAAGGGAAATACAAGAAAAACAGTTTAAAAAAAGAGAAATATTTTGGTAAGATCTGAACTGAAATAAACACAATACGGTATTAAAAATATTCCCGGGTATAGTTAACATTCTAACTAATTCAAAGCTATGTTTAGAACAGTCATTCTTAATAACATGCAGAATCTTTTGGCTCTTTCCATCGAGGTATCGCAGTGCCAAAAAAATGTATAATGTTCAGTTATTCATTCTGATGGCAGTTTTTAATGTAATTTGCCCCGCGCATCCCAAGTTCACCTTGTCAGAGAGTACCGCTTCCCCAAGGCTGCCCCAGGGTCCTGTTGACGGATGGCTCTAATTGCAGTCGGCGCTGTAAACAAGGCAGCTACTCCATGCTCCGCGAGCACACGGAAATAAGCGCCAGCATCTGGTGTTCCCACAGGCTTTCCCTGCGATGAGATTCATTTAAAATGTCACCGGGTAAAATGTCTCCTACTTCACTGACAGTTCAATGCTTATACACTTAACACAGCAATGTTAATAAAATGGGGTTCTCGACAGATCTGAGTTTTAAAATGTCCCCATACTCTACAGTAAATACATAAAAAAAACAAACACACGCCCAGGCTTCAGAGAGGCCATTTGCTCCCTTACATCATCCTAAAAGCTTTTCAAATCGCACTGTTTTCCTTTCTCAAGTTTTGAACGATAAAGGATAGGGCGTATGTATCACATTCAAATTAATAACATAAAACAGCCTTCTGTTTTCCAAGAAATTCAAGACATTGTTTTGTGTGGTAGGACTAAAGGAGAAATATGATTGCTACGAATTTCTAACTTTGACACTTTTTTTTTCATAATCACTTCTAAAAGTGACAATAACAATTCTCTAAATTTTTGAGAACAGAGAAAAATATGGAATCACAGTAATTTCTGCATAATAACCTTTTCAATTAAATGCCTCACTCCAAGGAAAGCAACTTCTATGACTTAAAAATTCAGTAAGATATCTCCAGATGTATGCTTTCCATAGCTTCCAAATGACATTTCACATATTCAGTGGAAACTCTGTGAATAAAAATCTAACAATTATTATAGAATACGTAATCAAAGGGACACAAAGCATTTTTATTACTGATGTTTCCACAAAGTGGAAAATGCGCATAGCATAAATCAGTGATTCTGCAAAAATTCTGTTACATAAAATCTATGTTGGCCCAGCCATATCCCCTCCTTCCTCAATCCATTCTCATCACTGCTAGTTTTTCCTTTGATTCTAAGGCAAGGTGCCTGGAATGTTAATATATGTTATATGAAAAAATATGTATTATAGGTATGTAATATATATTTCACAATCAAATCATTTTGGGAGGGGTTGGGTAAGAAAAAGAAAATAGGTTTCTTACTTTGGACCATCACTTGAAGATTTAAAAGTGTTAAAGAAAATCAAGAATTCCCAAAAGAGGAATTACTATATGTAATATTTCACAATCAAATCCTTTTAGAAGGGGTTGGGATGGAAAAAGGAAAGCAGGTTTCTTATTTTGGATCATTTCTTGGAAAATTAGATGTTAAAGAACATCAGGAATTCCCTAAAGAGAGTTACTATATGTAATATTTCCTAAACTTCTCTGCCCACATCCCCTATATGAACATCTCATAGATCTTATATTCTAGAGAACACACTTGGGAAACACTGATGAGGTAAAAAGAGGAAAGAAGTTGCTAGTAGCAAACTTAGCGCTCTCCTCAAACACAGAATAATAAATGAGTGGATGATAATAAGAGGCCAATCACAGCTGTCTAGTAATTTAGATTCAGTATCTACTTCTGACTGGATCTTTGATAGGGCGTTATTTAGTTTGTACTTTCCTCTTTTTAATGGTTACCCTTAATATTCTTTAAATGCAATTTTATTTTCTTTTGGAAAAATATAACCCCTTTCTTATATTCTGTTGCTTTTTCTCTTGGTCTTTTAATACCAAAGACAGTATTTATTGTAACTAGAAATTCACTTTTATTATCACAACTATCCCAAACTTTTCATTTCGGTTTATTCCTTTACCACCTCATACAGGTCATGAGGTTGATACAGTATGGAAAGCTGCCAGATACAATTTGGCAACTCATGTACATAACTTGACTCACACATTTTGAAGCCTTGAGCACATCAGTCTAAAATGAATCAAAAAGTTATTCTTTTGAAGCAAGTGAGGTAAACATTTGACTTTTACTTTTTCGATCTGTCTTAGGCACTGATCAGTCCCTGGTGTACTAGATTGTGACCTTGGAAATCTGATCTCATCCACATAAAAATTATTTATTAACTGATCATGTGCAATTGACTTTCCCTATCGATGTTGCCATTTTCTTGCCCACTAAATAAGAATAAATCACTTTTCCAATATTTCCTCGATAAAAGCATTGAGATAATATTTTACAGTAGTTTGACCTCTAATGAAGGAAGATATTTTATAGCCAATTGAAGTTGAATTTCATTACAATTCCAGTGTCATGGGACAAAGACAATATACCCACAAAAGGGTGATATTAGTGTCATAACAAAATACTATACCATAATGACTTTCATGTATTTTACAATGCCTTCAATTAATTATGTCTAATGATAATGACAGCTTAAACATTAGAAATATTAGTTAAAAACTGTACCATATTTTTATAAATAATATAATTGCTGCTGCAATTCTGACCTGCACCAAATAAATTTCCATCAGTATTCTATTTATTGAGAATAAAAATCATGATAACGTAGCATTACTATTAAAATACTAAAGGAAGTGATGTATAAAATCTCACCATATTCCTTTGTAAGTTAGCTGAGCTCAGAAAGGTTCAGATTTTTCCATTTTATTTTCTATTCTCACAGGATCATTCAATGTTATGATATGTTTTACTATTTTAGAATTAAGTGACTCAATAGCTTAGTGGTTTTATGGAAAACTCTTCTCCCCTGGCCTCCTGCACATACACAAGCTTGTGTAAATACACACACGTGCATGCACACACAGGCAATATAATCCCTTTACAGTACTTTGTAAATTTAATCAATAACATGCTAACCACTCTGAGTTACCTAGAGAAAAGGACCCTGATTCTAGAACTTGCATATTCAGGGAGAAGCAACAGCCCAAACAATTGAAAAGCAGGAAGATCCCAAGATTATGGGGATTTTTAACAAACAACATATACACCAAAAACAGTAATGCAGCTAAAAGGTAACAATAACTTAAAAACTCTTCAAAACTCAAATCCATTGATGTAATTTACCCTTTGCTTTTATTTCCTTCCCCCAAACTAAGGGGTAAAGTGTTTACTGCCACCCAGAACACGAAAGCAGAAAGCGATCCCTACAACGGTGAAGCAGAGATTCTAAGCTTTCAGCTATTATAATCGTGAATTTTTACCATCAGAGATTTATAAAACACTAACTGCTAATATTTATAATGCGGTTAGTGATGGTACAAAGCATAGAATCCAAGCAGATAAATACCTTAAGATTAAATTGCACGTACAAATTTCTACCACTTATGATTCATTGTGTTAGTTTTAAGGAACCATAAATGATAGACCCTGAGCTAGAAAACCAGGTAATATCTCAACTTTTCACATAATCCCTACTGAGGTTAAGTTTCAGCACAGGAAAGTAGTGAAAGACAGCAACTTAACAAAACGAAGATGAGCTTAAACACTAGACCTAGATCTTTGAGCAAAATAATATTTGTTTTATTGATCCTCTGATTTCGGTTTATCCAAGGCTTGGTGTCAGGGCTACGTGCAGTTTCTCAGACTCTGACATACAAATTTTTGAGTCAACTGTAGTCTTTGCCTCCTTTTGTGGCTGGATTAGAAACACACCTGGTACCTTTTTGAACGCCGCTTCTGAGAATATCACCAAAGGCATGTTTGCACTGCGGTTCTAAGGCGAAGACAGCGACATCCCTTTTAGAAGAGTCCTGAATTTAATTTCAGCAGACAGGTGCAGCAGTGTTGGCTTGTTTATTTTGGAAGCGTGATGAAACTGGCAATAGCATGTGTTGAATTCCTACTATATGCCTTGTGCCTTTACCAAGAGATGAAAGTTTGGGCATGCAACATCTAAACTGGAGACTTATTAAAACATAAGCAGTTCTCCAGGATATAATATTTAGTGAAAGAAAGGTAAAATGCAGAATAGTACACATATCATTTCTACAATGCCATCTGTATGAAAATGAAGGAGGGGCATTGCTTATACAATAACAAAGCATTATACACATAAGATTGCTTCCAAGTCAAAGAAATTGAACAGCTGGGAACGGGGGACAGTGAGATTTGCACTCTTTACCCTTTTGTGGGTTTTGAAATATAAACCAAATGAGTGTACAAGCTTTTAAAAAATGGGCTTTTTCTTCCCCAAAGTCCCTCTCTCAATAGCTCACATTATCTTTTTCCAATTTTGAAAACATTACCACTGTTTTAAAGCCATATGGGATAACTGCACTATGCCTTAAAACCTTCAGATCTACGATTTTGTGTTACTATAGCAGATTCCTTTTTAAGGAGTAAAAACTTACTTATAAATACAATCTGATAACTAAGAATTTATATCAACTGACTTGGCTGATTGTTTGCTAGAGATTTCCCATAATTCCATGGGCCTCACCTGTAGGGATATGCTGCCACCTAGCTCTCCTTTATCTTATCCATATCACCGGCTAATTTTACTCTAACCCACTGATTGTCAACCCTAAATGTACATGAGAATTGCTTGGGATGCTTTTGAAAGGTACCAGTGTCTGTTCCCCACTCCCAGAGGTTCTGATCTAATTGGCCTTAATTTGGGTCTAGCATTGTTGTTTCACGTGTCCCCTAAGTAATTCTAATCTACAGCCAGGGTTGAGAACCAATGCATAGTCCTTATATATGAGGCATTACCTGAGGCTAGGACATTATCCAGTACCCACCTGTCTGGTTCCCTTAGGGGATGAGCCTAGAACTTAAGATTAGCCTTTGCTGGTTTTTTTCCCCGTTATTGGGGAGAATTGCTTCATCCTTTGTCTTGTTCTATAAACTAGATTCCAGATTGTACATACATATTAAGATTTATAGGCTGTCACACCCTGAATACACTTACCCTTTTTCCAAAGATGGAAAGAATAGCCCCAGGCCAGCAGCTCCTGTGTTGCCCAGATACTTCTGAAAGCTAAGTTTTAGTTTCAGGGTTTTGTTTTGTTGTATCACTGCTTGAAATGATTATGTCTTAATCTTTTGATGAAGGGTTTCTGACCAGACTTCAGGGAAGTTTATAACTGTCCTGATTTTTTTTAATGTGTATATGTTTGTTTTCCTAGGGAGATTAGTCAATATGATCAGATCCTGAAAAGGAGTCCATAACCAAAAGGTTTCTAGGCCTATGAGAGCCTCCCCAACACAAGAATCTCTTCAAAGATTTTCTGTCTAGCTCTGAGGAACAGCTTGGCATCCATATTGGTAAGGAGGAGTTATACTGTTACTATTTGCAGATGACATGATACTATCCATACTTATACACACTCCACCAAAAAACTACTAGTAGTAATAAATGAATTCAGTAAAGTTGTAGGATACATAAGTAATAACTAGAAATAGATGGCATTTCTATACACTAATAACAAAGTAGCAGAAAGAGAAACAAAGAAAACAATCCCATTTACAATGGCACCAAAACCATAAAAGCATAAAAGCCTAAAACCATAAAACTGGAAACCATAAAACAGATGAGAGAAATTGAAGATGCCATGATATATACTTTAAATATCCTACAATTTTGTTCATTATACCTCAATAAAGCTGAAATTAAAAAAAAATAGATCTACCCTCTGGTTCGGTTCTTCTCCTGCCTTCTCCCACATCTCTGAGAGAGTTAACCACCTGGGACCTTGTGATGAGGCTACCCTCCAATGAATAAGCCATTGCTTCCACCCCAGTCATAAGAGTCCATCTGTCCCACTAAAAAGATGCTTACTTCTGAAAGTATTAATGCCAAGTAAATGAAGCAGAGCACTGGAATTGGTAATTCTGCAGACCCAGTGCTGAGCTAATTAGGGACTCTGACATATTTACCACTCTCAGCAGTCACTAAGAGCATTTATCACTAGGATAGCTGGTAGCTCATGGCTTCTAACAGGACTGCTTTCGCCTCTGAATTCCTCCATGCTGATGAGCGATCACTACTATCTGTAGAAGAGGGACAAATTAAGGTTTTCTTTACTCATAGTGAGTAGTTAGACTTTGCTATAAGCAGAGAAATTAAATGGCTCCTTGCTTTTACTACGCTAACAGATTTCTGCCCAGGAAGGGAAGTGTGGCTATTCCATACATACACTGCAGTTCAACCTGAGGTCGTACAAACCCCAGCTACTCCATACCATCCAATAATTTACCTAAGATAACCTTCAAACATTCTCACATTCCCCCCATGTTTAAAAACAAAACAAACATACAAACCTTCCTACGGAAGTGCTGTCATAAGGGTGACTAATAAAACCCTAATTCCAAAAACTCTCTTCATCTATTGTCCTAGCAGACCTTTTTCTGAAGCAGTTGGCACCGATGATCCCCCACCTTCTGGAAAACCTCCCTTCCACCTCAGTATACCGGTGTTCTGGTCCTCCCACTGCCTAATTTTTCATTCTCAGTTTATATAGCTTCCCTTTCTTAATCTTTACCTCTGAGTATTTTAATCACTTTAGGAACTTGAATTATTAACTCTTCTATGTCTCTAATTCTGAAAATTTTTCTGAGTTTCCCAATATCATACAAATGTCTGCATCGTAGGTTTAAAATCAACATTACCAAAACTAAAAATACTCTTTCCTGCTCCACAATAGCTGTAACTCCTACTATGGCAGCTCAGTTGGCAACCACCATCACATTGGCTATCTTAGCTGAAAACATCAGAGTTATTTTCAACTTATTGAGCTCAATCTTACAATATCCACCTGACACCCTAATATCCTGCCTTTGCCTTTAAAGATCACTGATACCCCGGTTCTGGTCACTAGCTGGTATTATTCAGTAATTTCCCAATTGTTCATCTCTAAATTATGGCCAAAGGGCACTGTCTTTGGAGCCAGAGAACCCTGTTTCAAATCCCAGTTCTGTCACTCATGTGCCACTGGTAAAATTATTTAATGTCTCTGATCCTTGGTTTCTAGAGCTATAAATAGGGACTCAAAATATTTATCCTATAGATGTATGGATAGAAATAGTTAAGGCTATGTACATAAAGCGCTTAGTAGAGTTCTTATCAGGCAACACCCGATCAACAGTAGCTATTATTATTACTGGCAGTGTTTCATCCACAAAGCTTTCCCTATCTACTTTAATCCTAAACTTCCCTTAAGAGACCAGTAGACAGATTTTGAGCCTGGTGGGAATGCAAGCTGCCATTTTACAAGGTATGTAACCTAAGGCAACTTATTTAATTTCTTTGATCCTTATTTAGTTCTATCATCACAAAACTGCATCAAAAGAAGTACAAAAATTAAATGTAGACTATTTACCATAGGCAATGGCTCAATGTAATTTCTGGAAAAAAGTTTTATATTTTCTACACTGTGTAAGAAATTTCTTAGGTAGTGTCTTGCTTTGTTTGCTTTCTGTCCTTTACATTAATCTTACTTTTTTTTTTTTTTAATATAGTGTCAGTGTGTTCAGAGCAAGGAGTGTGTATGATACTTATTCTGTTTCCCTCTCAACCCCTAGAAGATACTGAGCTCACAACAAGCACTAATAAATATTGTTGATGGAGTCATGACAATAGCTGCACTTCCTTATTTCAACATAAAACACAGGCACACAGAGAGAAAAATAAACTCCGGAATAAGTATCTTTGAACAACTAGCCATGTGAGAAATCTAAAAGATGCTGGCATCAGCTTTGCAATCTTTTCCAATTGAGAAGATCAAATTATACAGCCTGAATTAGAGTAATAACTGTGTCATCATTTTTCTCATTTGATACATACATAAAAATACATTGCTGTTATACTAGATTAAAAAAGAAGAAAGAAAGAAATCATTTTCCATTTGATAAGGTGGTAGGACGACTCTGATGAGTGCCTTTGAGGGTACTAGTTAACAACATCACGGCTACTAGTCATAAAAGGAAGCAACGTATCCCTGTGCTTGGAGGAAGCAAATCTCTGTCCCGAAAACAACTGATAATCAAATTAGAGAAAACAGGTTAACACGTAAAATGCAAAATTTTTGCAAAAAGAAGGTAACTCTATACATGCAAGCAATTACATGTTTAAAATGAAGCCTTGAAGGAGATAAGAATTCAGAAGGTCCACGTGTGGAACATACATCATAGGATGTCTTCATGGAGATTATAGGCCCAGTGCAGTACAGAAGTAGGTGACATGTGCATTGAAGGTGCACTGTGGATGATCTAACGAATGTTAAATACAAAAATAATTTTAAAATATTTAAAGTAGTATCCTCAATACTCTCAAACATGAGATTTCACATAGGAAAATGGCTACAAGTTTTGATCCATGTATATAAAGTAATAATAATTATGTGTAAAATATATGTGTGGTCATATTTTACTATACACACACATATTGTGATATTTCTTTGCAGCTTTCAAACTAATTTCATATACATTATCTTATCTGATTCCCATGCAAATAAAGGAAAGTGTAGAGCTCATTTTCACACTAATCATTCTATGAAGAAAGAATAGATAGTATCTAAACTCTTCCTTTTTCCTATGAATTCAGGAAAAGAGCACTCAGTAAGAAATTATCAAGCTGAATATTCTGAATTCTTTAAAGATACATATATCTTAGGGGCGCCTGGGTGGCTTGGTCGGTTGGGCGGCCAACTTCGGCTCAGGTCACGATCTCGCGGTCCGTGAGTTCAAGCCCCGCGTCGGGCTCTGGGCTGACAGCTCGCAGCCTAGAGCCTGTTTCGGATTCTGTGTCTCCCTCTCCCTCTGCCCCTCCCCTGTTCATGCTGTCTCTCTCTGTCTCAAAGATAAATAAACGTTAAAAAAAATTTTTAAAAAAAGATACATACAGCTTATAAACCAGCAATGATAAAGCCCACCAAAAAATAGAAGAGAAAGATTATACATGTTTGGATAATGGTGAGCCATTAAATGTACTGGTTAATTCACAGATGAAAGGCATCAAGGCTACTCTTCTTTCACTCCTGGTTCAACTCTGAAAGGACAGATCCTTGAGGGGACAGATCACTGGATTATTTTCCATATATGCTACTCATTCTTCAAAATCAGTACTAGCAGAATCAACACATCCTTGTGTGCTGATTCCTCTGCCTGGCTCTTAGAAGAAAGTTAATGGGCTCCAAAGGGAGCTGCCTTTAGTGCTCTGATGACTGCTGCAGACAGAGTTAGGAGCATAGACTTTGAAGGAAGAATTGTGGAGCACCTGAATATTCAAGCATTACAATGACTGGATTGCATGGGAATGAACGGTTGGTGTTTATATTGTAGAATTTTATTCTGGCAAAGAATAGATTCATATGTTTGGATAATGACAGTAGCTTATAATATCCAGCATTTTTTCTACTATTATAGCCCGGCAACCTTTCTAAGGGCTTTTCATGGATTAACCAATTTAATGATATATGAGAAAAATACTGTTATGTTTTTGAAAAGTAATATTAATATTGACATTTATAGATGAGAAAACTGAGTCTGAGAGCAGTTAAGCAACTTATCTGAGGCCAAACAAATAATACATAGAAGTTTCAGGAATCTTACAATGGAAGTCTTAACTGTTATGCTGCCTCTCAAACATTAAAATTTTGGGGGGCACCTGGGTGGCTCAGTCGGTTAAGCATCCGACTTCGGCCCGGGTCATGATCTCATGGTTCATGAGTTCGAGCCCCGCATCAGGCTCTGTGCTGAGAGCTTGGAGCCTGGAGCCTGCTTCAAATTCTGTGTCTCCCTCTCTTTCTGCCCCCACCCCACTCACACTCTGTCTCTCTCTCAAAAATATATAAACATTTAAAAAATGGTTTTTTTAATTTCACTAATTTAGAATGAAATCTTCAGTAATACATTTGAAGAGTCAGTATCATTCTCTAGGGAAAAAATTGAAATGAATTCCAGAATTAAAATTTAAAACATGTTACCAAATAATATACTTATTCTAGAAAAAAAATTGATTTGGAGAAGATTCACGGAAGTGCAGAATGGGGAGACCATGTGTCAATCCTCTAGTTTCAATGATGAAGAAACAGATTCCCCAAGAGGTTGAATTAATTTGCCTAACGTCATATAGGTAGATAAAAGCACAGCAAGATAAATAACACAGGTGTTCGTATTTCCAGTCCAGTAACCATGCTCCTATACTACAATTCAGAATCTTAAATAAATCCTCTACCTCCTCTAACTAATTTATTGTCTGAGAAGGAGGAATATAGGATATATCTTCAAAGCTAATTGTTGAATTAACAGACAGCCATTGGTCCTGGTTAATTTAGTGAGCATGCATAAGAGTTTATTGAAATGGCTTGCTGTTATGAAGTGTAGAGTTTGTGAAATGCAAACAAACGTAAAATGAGAGCAAGCTTTCCTTCCTTGAGGACTTCCAAGGATACAGTTATTACATAAAAATGAGAACTGCCATATCAAGATCAAGCATACTAACTAGTTTATGACTTAATGCCAAGCTAAAGTTAAGGAGACCAATATCTAGCATTCCATTCTAGGTAATTTAGCCAACAACAGTATGCTACTTTCTTTTTTTTTAAGGCAAAGCCTATTTTAGTATATTTTGGTATATTTTTATGTACACATAGTTTTATATAATCTTTCTCAGATTTACTGAGGTATAATGACACATAAAAATTGTATGTATTTAAAATGTGCAACTTGGTGTTTTGATACATGTATACACTTTCTTGTGGGAGGGGGGCGGTGAGAACACTTGCAATCCACCCTCTTAGCAAAATACAATATTGTATTTTAAACTATAGTCGTGTCGCTATACATTAGATCTCCAGAACTTATTCCTCTTAAATAACTGAAACTTTGTACTCTAGAAATCAATAGTAAGAAAACAGTGACATTCACAAATATGTGCAAACAACACACTCTTGAACAGCAATTGGGTCAATAGAGAAATCAAAAGAGAATTTTAAATTTTTTCTTAATGTTTTTATTTATTTTTGCGACAGAGAGAGACAGAGCATGAGCAGGAGAGGGGCAGAGAGAGAGGGAGACACAGAATCAGAAGCAGGCTCCAGCCTCTGAGCTGTCAGCACAGAGCCCGACGTGGGGCTCGAACCTGCAGACTGTGAGATCATGACCTGAGCCGAAGTCTGACGCTTAACCGACTGAGCCACCCAGGCGCCCCTCAAAAGAGAATTTTAAAAGTATCTTGAGACAAATGAAAATGAAAACACAACATAGCAAAACTTATGGGATGCAACAAAAGAAGTGACACTAAGAGGCAAGTTTATAGCAACAAACCCTGACATTAAAAAGGCGAGAGAAAGATCTCAAACTAACTTTACATCTCAAGGATCTAAAGAACAGCTAAGATGGAAGTTAGCAGAAACAAGGAAATAATAAAGACTAGAGTAGAAATACTTCAAATAGAGAATAAAAAACAATAGAAAAAATAAAAACTAAGAGTTTTTGGAAAAGATAAAATCAATAAACCTTTAGCTGGACTACTAGGGAGAGAGAAGACTCAAAATAAATAAAATCAGAAACAGCAGACAATGTAACAGATGCTTCAGAAATAAAAAGTATCATAAAGGACTATAATGGGGAGATAGATGTCTGTTGAGTAAAGTTTTCTTGCTTAGCCACACTGCCGCCATTACAGAAGCCTGGGTTTCACAGCATTATTGTAATTGAAATTTATGTACAAGATATACATTTGTACATTAGTACCCAAAGAGAGATGAGGAGAAAAGGGGTCTGAGCAGATTTCTTAGACCTTGAGAAGAAATGTTGGGTTTTGATTCTGCAGATGATAGGCTTTTTGAAAAAGGGGACAGATACAAAATAGAAGACAGAAACCAGAAAGCATATCTGAGTATAACCATCACTTACCAATAGAGACATGTGCCTGCACACACATACCAGGTTGCTAAAGTTGTTTGTACATTAAAGTTCCTATATTAAAGCAACGTTTGTTTAATTTCTCCTCTTTGACAAAACTGCTGTACCAAATATGTCTTTGTCTATCTGTTGTTGGAGCAAGTCTGTGGGAATCAGTGCTCCATTAATAAAGTAAGTTTCTGAAAAGCACTGTTTATTTTCTTCATCTCAAAAATAAGGTCTGAGTTACTCAGAATTGGTTTGCAGTCCAATCTGGCCTCCCAAATTGTACACTTTAAATATGCCTAGTTCAGGGGTGCCTGGGTGGCTCAGTTAAGTGTCTGACTTCGGCTCAGGTCATGATCTCACGGTCTGTGAGTTCGACCCCTGCATCAGGCTCTGTGCTGACAGCTCAGAGCCTGGAGCCTGCTTCAGATTCTGTGTCTCACTCTCTCTCTTCCCCTCCCCCACTCACACTCTCTCTCCCTCTCTCAAAAATAAACATTAAATATGTCCAGTTCAATGAATAATAATAAATCTTTGCTTATTAAAAATGTAACCTATTACCTTATTTATTTAATTTGTTCATGAAATTCTCTGGTAAAGATAATTAGAATTACTTTTCCTCCCTCAGAGGGACAGGTCTTTACTTACAACTCAAGTTATTTTTTTACTGATATCTTCACCCAGGCATTTATTTAACAAATATTTAGTAGGAACCAAATACATGCGGACAGCAAGGCTAAGGACACCTATTACACACACTTTCCAGGTTTTGTGTATTACTCAACTGTCACTGCAAAAAAATTCAATAGAAATAATACTTATGCTATAAGTGACTGAATATATATGAAACATATACATTAAAGTACGATTATTTTTTTTAAAGTCTAGTAGCTGAGAATTAATGGTATGTAAATGTTAAGATGATCTCTTCCCTCTCAAAGAGCAGACAGGGGCAAATAAGCGAATTAAAGGGGCCTATAAACTAATAGGAAACTGTATCTGGGACACAAACCAGGAGGGAAAACATAAGGAACTTAGGAGAGATGACAAGTTTCAGCTAATCAGAGAGGTCAGAGAGGACTTCCAGGAGGAAAAGACACTTGAGCTGAGATCTAAAGGTTAAGAGGAATATATTTCAGGCAACAAATGGGCAAATTCCTGTAGCGAGAATGAGCACTAGAACAGCTTCTAGAAGGGTGTGCCTTATAAGGGAAGAGATTCAACAACCTTCAAGGGTTGAGAATCCAAGTATTAGTAGGACTGAAAATGGCCATCAGCATTTGGAAAAACAGAGAGGGCTTCTGGGAAGATGGTGGCGTAGGAGGACGCTGAGCTCACTGCGTCCTGCGATCACTTATACCCCACCCACACCTGCCTAAATAACCCAGAAAACTACCAGAAGACTAGCAGAACAGATTCTCTGGAGCCAAGCGCAGACGAGAGGCCCACGGAAGAGGGTAGGAATGGCGGAGAGGCGGTGCGTGCTACACGGACTGGCGGGAGGGAGCCGGGGCGGAGGGGCAGCCCACTGGCAAAGCAGAGCCCCCGAGTCTGGTCACCAAAAGCGGAGGGGACGGACGGAGTGTGTTCTGACAGCAAGCGGACTTAATATCTGGAAGGTTATACGCTAACAACTGTGCTCAGAGAGTGGGAGGACTGGAGGACAACGGGAGGGAGAGTTGTTGAGCTCTGGACGACAGAGTGCAGCTTGGCGGGGAACAGAGGCACTTGCCAGCACCATCTCCCTCGCCCATCCCCCTGCCAAAATCCCAAAGGGAACCAATTCCTGCCAGGGAACTTGCTTGCACCACGCAAACATCCAACGCTGTACTTCTGCAGATCCATCCCTCCGGCAGGGGGCGGGTCTGACTCCCTCCCAGTGAAGCGGATCTCCAAAGGAAAAGTGAGCTGAGCCTGCCCCTCCTGCCCCTGTGCACCTTGCCGATCCACCCCAGCTAATACGCCAGATCCCCAGCACCACAAGTCTGGCAGTGTGCAAGTAGCCCAGACAGGCCACGTCACCCCACAGTGAATCCCGCCCCTAGGAGAGGGTAAGAGAAGGCACACGCCAGTCTGACTGTGGCCCCAGCGGTGCGCTGGGGGCAGACATCAGGTCTGACTGCGGCCCCATCCACCAGCGCGAGTTATTCAAGACAGCACACGGGAAGTGCCCCATAGTTCCGCACAACTCCAGTGACTATCCAAAATGACAAATGGAAGAAGTCCCCTCAAATGAATCTCCAGGAAATAACAACAGCTAACGAACTGATCAAAAACGATTTAAACAATATAACAGAAAGTGAATTTAGAATAATAGTCATAAAATGAATTGCTGGGCTTGAAAACAGTATACAGGACAGCAGAGAATCTATTGCTACAGAGATCAAGGGACTAAGGAACAGCCAGGAGGAGCTAAAAAATGCTATTAATGAGCTGCAAAATAAAATGGAGACAACCATGGCTTGGATTGAAGAGGCAGAGGAGAGAATAGGTGAACTAGAAGATAAAATTATGGAAAAAGAAGAAGCTGAGAAAAAGATAAAAAAATCCAGGAGTATGAGGGGAAAATTAGAGAACTAAGTGATGCACTAAAGAGAAATAATATACACATAATTGGTATTCCAGAGGAGGAAGAGAGAGGGAAAGGTGCTGAAGGTGTACTTGAAGAAATAATAGCTGAGAACTTCCCGGATCTGGGGAAGGAAAAAGGCATTGAAATCCAAGAGGCACAGAGAACTCCCTTCAGACGTAACTTGAATCGATCTTCTGCACGACATATCATAGTGAAACTCGCAAAATACAAGGATAAAGAGAAAATTCTGAAAGCAGCGAGGGATAAACGTGCTCTAACATATAAAGGGAGACTTATAAGACTCATGACCGATCTCTCTACTGAAACTTAGCAAGCGAGAAAGGAATGACAGGAGATCTTCAATGTGATGAACAGAAAAAATATGCAGCCGAGAATCCTTTATCCAGCAAGTCTGTCATTTAGAATAGAAGGAGAGATAAAGGTCTTCCCAAAAAAACAAAAACTGAGGGAATGGGTCACCACTAAACCAGCTCTACAAGAGATCCTAAGGGGGATCCTGTGAGACAAAGTACCAGAGACATCACTACCAGCATGAAACCTACAGACATCACAATGACTCTAAACCTATATCTTTCTATAATAACACTGAATGTAAATGGATTAAATGCGCCAACCAAAAGACATAGGGTATCAGAATGGATAAAAAACAAGACCCATCTATTTGCTGTCTACAAGAGACTCATTTTAGACCTGAGGACACCTTCAGATTGAGAGTGAGGGGATGAGAACTATTTATCATGCCACTGGAAGTCAAAAGAAAGCTGGAGTAGCCATACTTATATCAGACAAACTAGACTTTAAATTAAAGGCCGTAACAAGAGATGAAGAAGGACATTATATAATAATCACAGGGTCTATCCATCAGGAAGAGCTAACAATTATAAATGTCTATGCACCGAATATGGGAGCCCCCAAATATATAAAACAACTACTCACAAACATAAGCAACCTTATTGATAAGAATGTGGTAATTGCAGGGGACTTTAACACTCCACTTACAGAAATGGATAGATCATCTAGACACACGGTCAATAAAGAAACAAGGGCCCTGAAAGATACATTGGATCAGATGGACTTGACAGATATATTTAGAACTCTGCATCCCAAAGCAACAGAATATACTTTCTTCTCGAGTGCACATGGAACATTCTCCAAGATAGGTCATATACTGGGTCATAAAACAGCCCTTCATAAGTATACAAGAATTGAGATCATACCATGCATACTTTCAGACCACAATGCTATGAAGCTTGAAATCCACCACAGGAAAAAGTCTGGAAAAACCTCCAAAAGCATGGAGGTTAAAGAACACCCTACTAAAGAATGAATGGGTCAACCAGGCAATTAGAGAAGAAATTAAGAAATATATGGAAACAAACGAAAATGAAAATACAACAATCCAAACGCTTTGGGGTGCAGCAAAGGCAGTCCTGAGAGGAAAATACATTGCAATCCAGGCTTATCTCAAGAAACAAGAAAAATCCCAAATACAAAATCTAACAGCACACCTAAAGGAAATAGAAGCAGAGCAGCAAAGACAGCCTAAACCCAGAAGAAGAAGAGAAATAATAAAGATCAGAGCAGAAATAAACAATATAGAATCTAAAAAAAAAAACTGTAGAGCAGATCAATGAAACCAAGAGTTGTTTTTTTGAAAAAATAAACACAATTGAGAAACCTCTAGCCAGGCTTCTCAAAAAGAAAAGGGAGATGACCCAAATAGATAAAATCATGAATGAAAATGGAATTATTACAACCAATCCCTCAGAAATACAAGCAATTATCAGGGAATACTATGAAAAATTATATGCCAACAAACTGGACAACCTGGAAGAAATGGACAAATTCCTAAACACCCACACACGTCCAAAACTCAAACAGGAGGAAATAGAAAGCTTGAACAGACCCATAGCCAGCGAAGAAATTGAATCAGTTGTCAAAATCTCCCAATAAATAAGAGTCCAGGACCAGATGGCTTCCCAGGGAACTTCTACCAGATGTTTAAAGCACAGATAATACCTATCCTTCTCAAGCTATTCCAAAAAATAGAAAGAGAAGGAAAACTTCCAGACTCATTCTATGAAGCCAGTATTACTTTGATTCCTAAACCAGACAGAGACCCAGTAAAAAAAGAGAACTATAGGCCAATATCCCTGATGAATATGGATGCAAAAATTCTCAATAAGATACTAGCAAATCGAATTCAACAGCATATAAAAAGAATTATTCACCATGATCAAGTGGGATTCATTTCTGGGATGCAGGGCTGGTTCAACATTCGCAAATCAATCAACGTGATACATCACATTAATAAAAGAAAAGATAAGAACCATATGATCCTGCCAATCGATGCAGAAAAGGCATTTGACAAAATTCAGCAACTTTCTTAATAAAAACCCTCAAGAAAGTCGGGATAGAAGGAACATACTTAAAGATCATAAAAGCCATTTATGAAAAGCCCACAGCTAACATCATCCTCAATGGGGAAAAACTGAGAGCTTTTTCCCTGAGATCAGGAACACGACAGGGATGTCCACTCTCACTGCTGTTGTTTAACATAGTGTTGGAAGTTCTAGCATCAGCAATCAGACAACAAAAGGAAATCAAGGCATCAAAATTAGCAAAGATGAAGTTAAGCTTTCACTTCTTGCAGATGACATGATATTATACATGGAAAATCCGATAGACTCCAACAAAAGTCTGCTAGAAATGATACATGAATTTAGCAAAGCTGCAGGATACAAAATCAATGTACAGAAAACAGTTGCATTCTTATACGCTAATAATGAAGCAACAGAAAGACAAATAAAGAAACTGATCCCATTCACAATTGCACCAAGAAGCATAAAATACCTAGGGATAAATCTAACCAAAGATGTAAAAGATCTGTATGCTGAAAACTATAGAAAGCTTATGAAGGAAATTGAAGAAGATATAAAGAAATGGAAAAACATTCCGTGCTCATGGATTGGAAGAATAAATATTGTCAAAATGTCAATACTACCAAAAGCTATCTACACATTCAATGCAATCCCAATCAAAATTGCACCAGCATTCTTCTCAAAACTAGAGCAACCAATCCTAAATTCATATGGAACCACAAAAGGCCCTGAATAGCCAAAGTAATTTTAAGAAGACCAAAGCAGGAGGCATCACAATCCCAGACTTTAGCCTCTGCTACAAAGCTGTAATCATCAAGACAGCATGGTATTGGCACAAAAACAGACACATAGACCAATGGAATAGAATAGAAACCCCAGAACTAGACCCACAAACGTATGGCCAACTCATCTTTGACAAAGCAGGAAAGAACATCCAATGGAAAAAAGACAGTCTCTTTAACAAATGGTGCTGGGAGAACTGGACAGAAACATGCAGAAGAATGAAACTAGACCACTTTATTACACCATTCACAAAAATAAACTCAAAATGGATAAAGGACCTGAATGTGAGACAGGAAACCATCAAAACCCTAGAGGAGAAAGCAGAAAAAGACCTCTCTGACCTCAGCCGTAGCAATTTCTTACTTGACACATCCCCAAAGGCAAGGGAATTAAAAGCAAAAATGAACTACTGGGACCTTATGAAGATAAAAAGCTTCTGCAGAGCAAAGGAAACAACCAACAAAACTAAAAGGCAACCAACGGAATGGGAAAAGATATTTGCAAATGACATATCGGACAAAGGGCTAGTATCCAAAATCTATAAAGAGCTCACCAAACTCCACACCTGAAAAACAAATAACCCAGTGAAGAAATGGGCAGAAAACATGAATAGACACTTCTCTAAAGAAGACATCCAGATGGCCAACAGGCACATGAAAAGATGCTCAACGTCGCTCCTCATCAGAGAAATACAAATCAAAACCACACTCAGATATCACCTCACGCCAGTCAGAGTGGCCAAAATGAACAAATCTATAGTCTCTATAGATGCTGGAGAGGATGTAGAGAAACGGGAACCCTCTTGCAGCGTTGGTGGGAATGCAAAATGGTGCAGCCACTCTGGAAAACAGTGTGGATGTTCCTCAAAAAATTAAAAATAGACCGACCCTATGACCCAGCAGTAGCACTGCTAGGAATTTACCCAAGGGATACAGGAGTACTGATGCATAGGGGCACTTGTACCCCAATGTTTATAGCAGCACTCTCAACAATAGCCAAATTATGGAAAGAGCCTAAATGTCCATCGACTGATGAATGGATAAAGAAATTGTGGTTTATATACACAATGGAGTACTACGTGGCAATGAGAAAGAATGAAATATGGCCTTTTGTAGCAACGTGGATGGAACTGGAGAGTGTGATGCTAAGCGAAATAAGCCATACAGAGAAAGACAGACCATATGTTTTCACTCTTATATGGATCCTGAGAAACTTAACAGAAACCCATGGGGGAGGGGAAGGAAGAAAAAAAAAAAAAGAGGTTAGAGTGGGAGAGAGAGCCAAAGCATAAGAGACTCAAAAACTGAGAACAAACTGAGGGCTGATGGGGGCTGGGAGGGAGGGGAGGGTGGGTGATGGGTATTGAGGAGGGCACCTTTTGGGATGAGCACTGGGTGGTGTATGGAAACCAATTTGACAATAGTTTTCATATATTGGAAAAAAAAGGAAAAACAGAGAGAACTTGGGAAATTATCAAAAACTGTTATTATGGAATGATGGTGACAGATGCCAACGTGAGAACTACAGAGTAACTTCCAACTACTGGGTGCAGGCAAGTCTTCAAAGATGAAGACAGTGTTCTAAATGCAAGGGGATAAGGGAATCAAGGATTTCTGTGGGACTGTTTGTTTGTTTTAACGAAAGAAATAGTAATGTGTTAAAAATTTGGTAATTATCGAGGCGATTGGTGGCTCAGTCAGTTAGGCGTCTGACTTTGGCTCAGGTAATGATCTCATGGTTCATGAGTTCAAGTCCCATGTCAGGCTCTGTGCTGACAGCTCAGAGCCTGGAGCCTGTTTCGGATTCTGTGTCTCCCTCTCTCTTTCTCTCTGCCCCTTCCTGGTTCGCACTGTCTCTCTCTCAAAAATAAACAAACACATATTTTTTTTTCATTTGGTTTAATTATCAGGAAGTTAAAGGCAAACCCACAGTTAGAATTTCCAATATGTTTTCACTCTACAGATGCACAGCTATATGTACACTATGGCAGAAAAGAAAATTGTATTTAAATATCCGCTGTGTGTGTTCATGTCGAAACACAGATCATTTCAGGTGGGTGACTCTTAACATATCTAGAAATTAAACTGATGATCCAACTTAGTTATATCCATTTTTAAGTTTTTTCGGCCGATATAATTATAGATGTGTATTAAGTTCCAGAATATAAAAAAGTGATCTTTGCTGAGAAAAAAATTCATTCATTATTCATTCATTAAATATCACGAACCATTTGCATTCAGTAAGAGGTATGTTTTATGAACCATAGATGACTTGGGCACATAATGAACCAGTACTGCAGAACATCAATTTTTATTAACTCAAAATTCATCAATATGGAAACATATTGTCACACTCACCAATTCAATAACTATGTTATAGCTTTGAAATTCTATAACTCATTTAAAATGAAAATAAAACTTTGAACATACTGAGATGTATATGATTTTATTTCTCTTTAGAAGAGATAATCCTATGAGAAGTACAAGAAGTATTCTATTCACCATAAAAAGAATGTATTTTTAACTTTTTAATGGTATATTTTGGCTTCTTAAATAAAAAATACTAACCAGACAAAAAATAATATTAATTTGGTAATCCACTTAACATTGGGGCACAAATAGGATGATAATTTGGGGGAGGTTAATCAATATTTTTTCACTTGCTGGACTGGTGACAAATCAGAACTCATTTCCAGTTTATTTTAGCTTTGTTTAATTAATGGAGTGAGTTTTTTCCCTGCATTTTGCACACTTGCATTGTCAGTTAATCCCCTTAGAAATGGTTCATTTACACAACAAATTTTACCTACCACCTGGAAGGCACTGTGTCAGGCATGGGGAGGGTACAGAAATGACAAACATCCCCTGCCCTTAAAGTTTACAGCATCACAGCACTGAATCTACAAGGTCAGAGGTATCTAGATACCACAGAAGCACAAAGAACACCTCAATCAGCCTGAGAAAAGCAAAGGAAATATCAGATAGGAGATGATATTTAACTTGATCTCTTAAGAAAAAGGACCACTCTATTACATGATCAGAACAAGTGGAATTTTACTGTCAGGAACAAGCTAATACTGGCAGTTCTGTTCACGTAAGTGCCTGTAAAACAGGATTATTAAGTGGGAAGCTGAGTCAGAAATAAGATTTAAACATAGCAAAGGGCAGATGACTATCAATCATTTGTATCAGGCAAATAAGCTTGAATTATGTTTTTTAACAGACAGGAGTTCTTTGAAGATTTTTAATTTTTTTTTTAATTTTTGAATTAAACTTTTTATATGAGCTAAATGTAGATTCACCTGCAAATATGCCATGTACATTTTACTCAGATTTACCCAGTGCTAACAGTTTGCAAAACTGTAGTTTAATATCACAATCAGGATATTGATATAAGTGAGATGTAGAACAGTTCCATCTCCATATGGATTCCTCCTGTTGCCTTTTCATAACCACAAACGTTCATTGCTAGTATACAGAAATACAGTTGATATTTGTGTTTATCTTGTATACTAAGACCTGACTGAATTCACTTATTATGTGTTTTTATATGTTCTATAATTTTCTACATAGATAATCGTGCAGACTCAAATAGAGACAATTGTATTTCTTCCTTTCTGAAATGTTTTTGTTTTTGTTTCCAGAACTATGTTGAAATAGAGGGTGAGAGTGAGCATCCTAGCCTTGGTCTAGACATAGGAGGAGTATTAAATCTTTTACCATTAAGTACTGGCCATTGGCCATTCCTTTGAGGGAGGCCTGTGGTGACAAATTCTTATAAGTTTTTCTTCATCCTGAGAATATCTTTCTTTCTTCTTTATTTCCAAAGTATCTTTTGATGGATATAGGATTCTGGATTGACAATTCCTTACTTTCCAAACTTGAAAAATGTGTCACTTTCCTCTGGCCTCCAAAGAAAAATCCTGTCATTCAAATGGCTTTCCCTCATAGATAAGGTATTCTTTCTTTCCCATTGGTCTCAAGATTACTTTTTGTCTTTAGTGTTCAGAAATTTATGATTTGTGTGTGTGTGTGTGTGTGTGTGTGTGTGTGTGTGTGTGTGTGTTTCTGTAGACTAATCTGGGGTCTGGAGGTTTACTCTGTTTCTTGAATCTATAGATGTATAGTTTTGGCTAAATTTAAGAAGGTGTGAATTTTCATTATTTTTTCAGCCTGACCCCCTTTCTCCTCTCCTTTCATGACACGAATATCAAAAAAGCTAGATCTTGTGTCATCATTCCACATGTCCCTGGAGCTCTGCTAATTTTTCTTTCCAGTCTCTTTTCCTTCTCTTGTTTTCATTGGGTAACTTCTATTGTTCCTTCTTCCAGTTTACTGATTCTTCTTCCCCCTCCCTCCATTCTGGCATTGAGCCCATCCACTGAGGTGTTTTGTTTTGTTTTTTTAAATTTATTATTGAGTTACAGTTGACATACAATGTTATATTAGTTTCAGGCATACAACAAAGTGATTTGACAAGTTTATATACATTACATGATCCTCACCATGAGAAGTGTAGTCACCATCTGTCACTGTCACCATACAGCATTATTATAATATTATTGACTGTATTCCTTATGCTGTATTTTTCATCTCTGTGACTTATTTGATAGCTGCAAGATTGTACTTCTTAATCCCTTTCACTTATTTCACCACCACACCCCCTCCCAACACACACACACACACAATGAGTTTTTATTTAGGTTATTGTCATTTTCAGTTCTAAGATTTCCATACAGTTGTCCTTTATAACTTCGACACATTTAGTGTGACTTTCTATTTTGCCATTTGTTTCAAGAATGCTCATAATCCCTGTGGAAGTACTTTCATCATGGCTCCTTTAAAACCTTTGTCAGATAATTCTAACATCTCAATTGGTCTCTATAAATTGTTTTTTCTCAAGTAGCTTGAGTTCGTTCTAGTTTCTGGTATGAGGAGTGACTTTTTTTTCATCAAATCTTAGATATTTTGTGTATTATATTATAAGACTGGCTCATATTTACATCTTCTGTTATAGATGGCTTTACTTTGGTTCCACTCCATTAAGGAATGGAGAGGTAGAGATAAAAATCCAGATTCCTCATTTGGCCTTCACTGATACCCAAGTGGGAGGATGCTTCGCATTGTTCTGGGTGGGTTTTACTTCTAACAGTAGGCTTCCACTGATAACCCCCAGGCTGGGTGAGGTAAGAGTAACTGCTCCCTGATACCACCTTAATGGGAAGAGGGGTACCTCATTACTGACAGGAGGGGGTATAAGTCCAGACTCCTATGGTCTCCACTGTCACTACAAGTTTGAGGGGTCCTCATTACCACCTGGCAGGGATAAAAGTCTTGGCTCCCTAGTTCAAACTTCTCTGATACCCCTGTGGGAAGATGGAGGGTTACACTTCCTCCTTACCTTACACCTTGACAAATATGGAAGACTAAGCTCAGCTTTTGTTGTTGGGGGTGGGGAGAGAGAGCATGAATTTTTCTATGGTGTTTGCCTAGAGGAGAACCATCTAAAAGTTTTACATTTTACTTAGGCTTTCTTTTTCCTATTCCTTTGGCTTAAGAGATCATGTTTCTTTACATTTTTTAGGGGTGTGTGTGTGTGTGTGTGTGTGTGTGTGTTTTGTTGTTGTTGTTGTTGTTATTGGTGTTTCTGGGTTACCAGCTTTTTCAGCAGTGAATATAGGATATATGAGGGAAAAATAAAACCCAGGGTCTTATCACCATGTTGTTCCTTGGGTCCCAAGGTCCTTAAAAGCAAGTTTCCCTTCTTCTCTCCAACTTTTAGTCTTGTAATGTTTTCGCTAGACATAATTCTTATGATTTTTAGTCCTATTTAGAGACAGGAATAGAGGAAAGTATGTCATCTTCGTCTTTGCAGAAGTAGAACTTAACCCTTTGAAGGATTTTAAGCAACAAAGTTCTATGTTGGCTTTTGCATTTTAGACAGATAATTACATAAGTAGGGAGAGCTCAGAAACTGGAGTTAGGGGAGAGGTAGACTGAAAGGAACTTTAAAGGCAAGAGCACCCGTTAGAATGCGCTCTAGATGGATTATCTGAGGATAATCTGAAATCTACAACTGCAAAGCATAGGCACGAGTCAAATCAGAAGTCAAACACAGAACACACACCAGTCAACAACATACATATGCATAGCAGCTGAATATCAGCTTTGAATATACGGCAGGAGGCATGGAAAAGAGGATACTCTTGATAGGTACTAAAATATAAACTCAGCAAAATGTAATGACTAATAGGGTGTGATATGTAAGGATAATGAAATTAGAATCACTCCTTGATTCTTAGTTTGGATAACTGAGTAAATGCAGGTCAAATTAACATTGTAGAGTACATGGGAAGAAATGTGTTTTGCAGGGAAGAATGGAGATGGTGAGTTCAGGTTGTCATCTTGAGCATAAGATGTGTATGGACCATCCAAAGATGGTCTAACAATAAGTTGGTGCTCAGCAGGAAGATCTGATATAGACAGGAGTAGACAGAAGCCTTGGTTTAATTTGTACTACTCAAATCCAACTGCATGGAGATTACAAAACATATATATATGATGAGAAAAGAAGGTTAGGAATAAGACCCTTCTAACCTCCAGTGTTTAGGACCAAAGTAAGGGAAACCAAGAGAGGAAAAGGAGGACAAGCTGTCTTGAGAGGTAGGAGGAGAACAAAGGAGTGGAGCTCAATTTAGTTCCATGAGCATTTATTGAGTGTTTAGTGTGTGCTACACACTGTGCTGGGAGACTGGTTTTTGAAGATCTCACACTCTACTGGATATAAACAGACAAAGCAAACCAGTGTGCTCAGCTCAGTGCTCAGTGATAGACATGTGCTCAGGGGGCAATGGAACCATGGAAAGGGCCCTAAACAAAACCAAAGAATATAAGATGGAAACTTTGGAGAGATGATAAGGTCTAAGCAGAGTCTTCAAGATTGGAAGGGAAGGAAAGACACAGGAAAAGTCATGCCAGGCAAAAGAAACAGCCTGAACAAATAGCAAAAGGGCAGGGAGCTCAAGAGGAGAAATAATTACTTGCAGCAAATAGCATGGTTGATGCACTAAAAGAGTGAAAATTAAATCAGATTGAAGACCTTTTGACTTGGTCACTTAAGAAGTCACTGTTGACCTCTGCTGCAGCAGCTTCTATGAAGTCATGTGGATAAAAATTGGACCACAGTGGGATAAAGAGGAACTAGAAGAATATGAAATTCACACAGTGTGAACTGGGTATTTTTTTTCAAGGAGTTCAGTGGAGAAGAAAATAAAGATGGGATAGCTAGAAGTGGGCAAAGGTCTAAAAAGCTTTGTTTTGTTATCAGAAAGAATTGAAGATATTTACACTTGGTATGAAGGAAACCAGAATTAAGATAAAAGGTTTAAGAATGTAGCTATTACATTCACTCCTTTACACAAAAATATTTATAAAGCATCTACATTGCTCTTGAGTACATCATTCCAGAAAAAAAAAAAAAAAAAAAAACCCAAGCCCCTTTCATAGTATTAAAATCATGTTTCAAATAAACTCAAGAAGTAATAAAAGGCCAATGGTAAATGCACAAGAATTGTATGTTCTTCAGTTCTAAAGGCAGCTTATATTTCTAAATATAAATACTTACAATGGCACCTTCAACTCTGTTACATGTATGTTACTAACACCATAATTCATAATAGGGATTCAGTGTTGAGGCTTAATTTGTTTACTTCAAAGAGAATCCTTATTTTTAAAAAAACATTTATTTTATTGCAATGCCTTTGTATAATACTTTCTAGAAATCTGTTAGGGATAGACATCAAGCTGATGAGTATATGTTTTTCATAATATAATTTTTGCTGGTTTTGTTCAGCACAATTTTAACAGCTGGCTATTATTGTCTATATTCCATTCTCTTTTGATATCCTATTTTTAACTGGAAGAAGATATAAAAAAGTGTCATGCCCCAAATTCAAATTTTTCAGTTCCCACTTACAAACCACTTCTTTAAAACCTTCAGTTAAAAAAATTGTTTAGATGGTATTAATTTCATCTTATTACCTCATATAAAACTGTTGTGTTCCCATGTAGAAGAGGTCCATAACAGATATAGGAATGTCCAACAACCCAGCCTAAGTCAGAGGCTGCCCACCACACCTAAAAAATAAGAAGGTAATAAAATACATATACGTTCATCAGAGAAATATTCCTGTAACATGAATTTAAAACCATGATTACCTCTCCAGGTTTAAGTCCATATATAGAAGACATTGTCCAGTTTAGCATCACAGCATATCCCCCAGTGGGTCTAACCACACCCTAAAAGAGAGAAAACATGAGGTTAACATCAATAAACAATGTGTTAAAAGATTCTCTGCCTTCACACTATCCATCTCAAAAAGTTCCTGTTTAAAGTCTTTTATATTCCATAAAGTACGTATTTGGTTTTCATCCAACTGTATTTACTTCAATATTTATTTGGTTCCCCCATTAATAATATCCACATCAGTTCACTTGTAGAATCCATTCTCACAGACCATTCTTGACTTTCTAAAGAAAACTTACGACGTCACAGAATTACATGCAATAAAATTTTTTTTTCCAGTGGTGGCATAAATTAACATTACATTTGCAGGTATATTTCCAGAATGAAAACGGAAATTCTCAAATGGTGTATACAGAAAAATCAAAGGTAGCTGTGCTCTTCAAACAGACTAACATAAGGATGGCTATTCCATTATATGATTGAATATTAATAGGATGCTTAGAAGAAGCAAAGTCATGTTCTAGCTGGAGCCTCGTTACAATGCTACACTAGGGATTGTGCTAGCACAGTATTAGAGCTGAACAATTCTTTAATGATGAATTCTAGAATTCCAACAAATCAGTCCTCACCTCATGAGTTGGATCTAAGGCTCACAGACTTGCCTTATATTACAGTTGGGGCAAAAGTAGGGATTGTTACATCACAGTGCCACAGCTTTCTTGAATCAGTTTCTAGCAGCTACACGATACTGAACGTATTCAAATTTAATACAAGATTAATATTTGAAAACTGGCACAAGAGTCACCACAAATAAAAACTGATGGTAAATTTAATAATTTTATTTACTGCTTCATTACAAACATTAATCATCATTGGCTTGAAAAGGCTTAACCATGTGAATATTCAGAATGAGCTAGTGAAAAAGTAAAGCTGTATTCCACTCACATGTATTTTGAAACATCCTTTAGTAAAACAATTATTTATTACTGTATACAGAAAATAATTTACCTAATATTTTACCTAAAGGCAAACATGGCCAGAATTAAGAAATGTACTAAGGTTGGGACTTTTTGGCATAACTCTGAAGCTTTAACATACGTACGTGAATCAGAGAAATGAAAAACAAATCGACTTTCCGTTAGTTACTAAAATTGCTGCTCTCCGCAGGCACCGATAAAACATAGGTATCAAGCTGAGGAACACATTTTATCTACCAGAAAAACACCTGGTCTCTCAGCAAATGTCACATGCAGGCATTTGACAGCTACTTTCTAAGTTGTACAATGTGGTCAGCAAACAGCTGGCTCTCTTGATCACCATCGCGTATTAGAAACCTTAGCCTCCTGCAAGGGGGTTTCACATGTGCATTTTCCCAGGTAAGCTCTTTTCCCAGTATATTCTGTGCCATCTTCCATGAACTTTGCTTATTGGTTTGTTCCACTGAGATCTTTTCTTATGATTCAATTCCTCGAGTAGTTTGACATGAATCAACTTGCAAACACTTTTTTTTTCTGAAAAATTTTATTCATTGTGTAGAGAAGAAAAAGTG
This sequence comes from Panthera tigris, assembly GCF_018350195.1. Taxonomy (NCBI): domain Eukaryota; kingdom Metazoa; phylum Chordata; class Mammalia; order Carnivora; family Felidae; genus Panthera; species Panthera tigris. Next base: position 103,205,195 of record NC_056666.1, on the reverse strand, counting down.
AAGCTTCTTTTGATAGATGTTAGCCATATATACTATGGTAGACAGTGAAAATTAATGTCAGTAATGATTTCATTTAAAATGTTTTAGAATTTTCTCTCCATCTACTTGTCCTTGCATTTAGAGCTCGTTGTTATCAGTAATTCTAAATATTATTATAACTGGGTAAATTTATGGTGCAGAGGATAAAATGAATCAATTGGAAGTGAAAAAGGAAGAAAAGGCTAGAAAAAATATAAACAAGTAGTAACTCATTTGTAAAGTGAAAAAGATAATTTAAAGGAATACGTTATCAAATTCCTATTTACCTCACAAATGGACTTACCCTTTACCCTTCTTTAAAGAATATTTACCATTGTTGCTTTGCCCATAAAATAGTGGATATTTAAATCCAATTGATGCCACAAAAGTGAGACTTAAAAATGAGGCCAGGCATTAAAAAAAAAAAAAACACACACATTTAAAATCATAAAGTATTTACAATTGAATTTTGTATCCTATTAGCAAAATTATTTCCTTAGTTCTAGCAATTACTGCTTTTTATTTTTCCTTGTGCTAATACTGCCCAAAAGGCAGAAATGTCAAAACAATTAAAGGTTGCCATCAAAGATTCTCATTAAGAACAATTTAAATGCAGCTAATAGAGAGAAAAGCTGTGACGTCTGTTTTTCATTAGTTTTGATCCACTTGTTTTTATTTTTTTAAGAATAAGGATAAAAATTTCTGTCAAGTATCATTTTACCATTCATTAATCTAGATAAAAAATCTGAGATTTGGCCTTGCCTCCAAAGTATTGGGTGATGTTTTCAATTTTCTGAGTATTTGAGATGATGTAGAAAAAAGCAGCATAATTTCATATTCTCCATTAGACCTTTCATAAAAAGTTTGAAAGTAAAAAAAAATTGAAAGATTCAGTTTAAAAAGAGAATGCCTTTATTATAATATTAAATATGTGACTGAAAATAAGGTGCTAAAGCATTTCTTGTTTTGTTTGTAATCACATTTTCCAGGTAATGATTAAAATGCAAAAGAGAAACTCTGTTCAGCCTCTAAAAACACATAAATCATGTTCAAAAATCAAATCATTATATTCTAATATTCAAAATTAATCAGGAACTGAAAACTACTTAAGAATATATTTGAAATGTTGAGTATGAGATTAAAAATTCTTACCCAGTATCAATGCTTACTCCTAAAACACAAGCATACTGCATTTTACTTTCTTGAGTCTGTGTTACTACTCTTTTTATGTACTTACACTCTATCTACCTGAAAGTAAAACCATTAGATGAATTAATATATTGTCAGAAAATCCCTGGAACCTACCAATATACTGTTCTGGTTTTTGGAGTATTAGCCGTAACACTTAAAGTCTTCTGGAGAGCTTAAAAGACTTCCGGGTGGGAATAGCATCCTGTACCCCAAATAAAGACAAGAAAGTGAATTCTATCTCAAAAACGCTAAAGGAGGGGTGTCTGAATGACTCATTGGTTAAGCATCTGACTGTTGATCTTGTCTCAGGTCATGATCTCACAGTTCGTGAAATTGAGTTCCGCGTTGGGCTCTGCGCTGACAGCCTGGAGCCTGCTTGGGATTCTCTCTCTCTCTCTCTCTCTCTCTCTCTCTCTCTCTCTCTCTCACCCTGCCCCACATGCACTCTCTCAAAATAAGTAAATAAACTTTTTAAAACATGCAAAAGGGGGGCAATATGAAAGTGCTCTTTAAAACAAACAAAACAACAACAACAATTTTTAAGTGATGGCATTTTAAACTTCAATCCATACACGTAAAATTAAACTCTGGTTATTAAGTCGCCCAAGAATAGGACCACAGAGTCATCACAGGTATTCTTTATGATTTCCAGCTTAATGAGCTGCCTATGAAAACAAGGAAAGCCACAAAACGTCATAAATGAGGTCATTAAAGTGAAACGTAAGAAAACAGAAAACATGTCAGTATCAAGTGTGGTATGCAGTGTTGGTTGCCACAACTTAAGAAAAATACAAAACAATATGGGTTTTATCAAAAGGAGAAGACCGAGGAGTGTGGTAAGATTAGGAGCTTGGAATTCTACATCCTATTTTTTTTAATTGATCTATAAAAATCTGAAAAGCAAATCTCAAAAATCAGGTAAGAGAAGTCTGGAGTACTCAACAAAACTTCATACTTTCTAAGTTCAGCCCCTCTGTCCTCCTACTGTGTAACAAGGTTTATACAAAAGAGATATGCATATTTACATACATGAGATATGTATTTATTCATACATACATATGTAAACGTGTGTGTGTGTGTGCATGTGTGTTTCGATTTGGCCTGACAAGTTGAGTACAAAACAGAACAAGAAGAAAGGATAAATGAGTATTTTACGTAAATAAAAGAAAGCCATCACCAGATGATAGCTGGGGTCAGTTCACTGAGAAATAAGAGGTGTGGTTCTGATTACTTAAAAGAAATCCAATAGACCAACAGTAGTTGTGTTCTTCCAATGGCTTTACAGATGACAGCCCTCTTTCTAGAATGAACCCCCATCCCCACCTCTTTCCTGAACCTGGTTAGCTCCTACTTCATCACGCAAGTACTTAAAGACATCATGAAAGTGTCACCTCTTCTAGAAGCTGTCCCCAGTGCCACAGTCTGTGTTAAGTAATGGTCTCTCCTGTCTTGTTCCTTGTCCCCAGGGTCTGCAAACCTCCTCCGGGTGGCAACCTGACACTGTGATGCGTCTCCCCCCAACGATGAGCACTATGAGGAGAACGCTCTTCATCTAGCCCAGTAACTGCCATGGAGTAGGCACGTAATACATTTCTTGACCGATTCAATACATGAACAGTTGAGTGAATAAGCACATGTAAGAAAAATATAACCGTCTTCTTTCTTCAGGAGAAAGCTCTGAAACTTGTAGAACTGAGTGAATCATACTGGTGGGAATGGAACGGCTCCTTTTGGGTTAGTTCATCCAACATGAAATCTGTTGCTACAGGTTTTCGGATGACTCTGAAGCAACCTCTATGGAGAATACTTTAGCAGCAATATAATTTTTTATCGATCTGAACAACTGTGATATAAGGGGCAAAGGTATAGCAAGTTCAGCATCTTAACTGCAAGAATTGTACCACAGATAAGAAAAAAAAGTTCACTGCTTTTTTATTCGAATTTCTCCTATTTTTTGTTCTAGGGTAAGAAATATGAATGTCACCCAACATGTGGGAATAAAAGTGACATAAATTGTGTAAATGCACATCAGGACAAAAGGCCTTCCACCTTCTTGTCATGTCTTTCTCTTTCTTTCCTGTCCTTCCTTCCTTCCTTCCTTTTTCTTTCTTCCTTCCTTCCTTCCTTCCTCCCTCCCTCCCTTTTTCTTTCTTTCCTCTTTTCTTGAAGTGTGGTTGACATACAATATTCTATTATTTCAGGTGTACAACATAGTGATTCAACATTTATATCCATTAGGAGTGGTCACCATGATAAATCTAGCTACTTTCTATCACCATACAAAGTTGTTACATATTAACTATATTCCTTATAGTTTGTACATTGTATCTCTGTGTCTTTTTTTTTCTTCATTTTTTAGCTGTTAAGATTGCACCTCTTTATCCCCTTCCCCTATTTTGCCCATCTCTCCAGCCCCTCTCCTCTGCCAACTATCAGATTGTCCTCTTTATTCATAGGTCTGTTTCTGGTTTGTTTTGTTTTTTAGATTCCACATAGAAGTGAATTCATATGGTATTTCTCTCTCTGTGTCTGGATTCTTTCACTTAGCATCATGCCCTCACATGCTTTCCTTTCAATCCCTGGCTTTCCCACCCCCCATTCTCTTGTTCGCCTTTTCTGTTTTGGCACTGGACGTTGTTTTGTGTGTGTGTGTGTGTGTGCGTGTGTGTGTAATTATCACTGTCCCTTCATGATATCAAGCTGGAAGCAGAGAAGTATTATCATCACTAAATCTCCCCTTCCCAAAAGGACGCTCCTGCATCCAGATGCAGAATTCTTCCACTGTGCAGTACTTTGAAGTATCTTGAATACAGTCACCCAGACTAAACAGGACAGAAGCCCACAACATTGCAGAAATGTATGCAAAGTCGCTCAGTTGTGGTTGCTAGAATATTTACAGATTAACCTCTCATAGAGCAACCTGACAAATCCAGGGCTGGCAGATGCAGAGATGCAAATATGTCCTAAATAGATCTTCAACTTCTAACAAAAGAACAGATTGCCTTATGTGTGTCTTATATGTGCTTATGAAAAGTATTTTTAAGCAGAATATTTTTACGGGCCCAGAACATTATTTCTCCTCATGAAGACCAAAGATTGAGAGAACAAATTGTATGATGACATTAAAATTATTTAAATGCTTCATGAATGTATGTGTGCTCATCTTTCCTGTACTTCTATTCTGGAAATACAAATATTAAAATTTCAGATCCCATTAAGCCTGATTATACCTACCAAAAGTGAAATGAGAATCTTCTGAATAAAGAGGAGTCTGGGAACTAACTCAAGAAGTCAAAGATCATTTAACAAATTTTCTGAGAATTTACCATGGCCCAGTTTTTAGGTTAGTGACATAGTAGATTCAAAGATACATGAAATATATTCTGACTTCTGAGAATATGCAACATTATGAAGATAAGTAAATAAAAACTGGTATCCATAAGGTAGAATAAAATAAGTGACATAAAGGTTTGTTGACAATGTATAATTTCAATGCAACTGGAATTCTAAAATGCACTAGAGGAATGAAGGAAGTATTTCTGAGGGACCTTGAGAGATGACTACTTTTCTTGCCATTCTGCATGTCCCACTTTGCAAAACCTACTCACCACCATGCTTTAAACACCAGAGCTGATGAACCACAAAGGTCTATCTCCCAACCCAGATGCATTCTCGGACCCAGACCTCCATCTCCAACCTCTGGCTAGGCATCTCCATGTTGCATCATACTCAGTATGCATCTGAGGATGCATCATACTCAGTCCAAGATGCATTATACTCAGTATGTTCAAAAACTCTCAGCTTCCCCCAGCCCCAAACCACATCCTGTTTTTCTATTTGGCAAATACTCAAAACCATCTGCCTGGGTTCTCAGTTTTGAGTCTTGGACCTGTCCTCTGCCTCACGCCTATCTTTGAACCAGATCTGATTTCTCTTTATTAAATGTGCTATCTTAAGTAAAGTCCTAAATTAAAACAGTCTGGAAACGAATCTCCTTGCCTCCATTGTGTGTACTTGCTTATTTTCCCAACAGAATGTTGCAAGGATTTACCTTCCTTCATATTTTTCCTCTCCTGCCTAAAAAGCATTAGTGCCCTCTGCCCCTTCCATACAGAATATAGCCTAAACTTCTTGGCTAAATATTTGTTAAGAGTCTGGCCCTTGCCTATGTATCTAATCATTTGTCCTCCTCATTAGTACCACATGCAATAGCCATCCTGGAAACTTTCTTGCACACTCCTGCCTTTGCTTATGCTTACCCTCTCTGCCTACAGTGCCCTCCTCTCTAGGATGCCACTCTATGAAGACGTTTTATTTATCCTTCAAACACCACCTTATAAGAGCTTTCTTTGACCACTGTTTAATAGAACAGCTCTCCCACTTTTCCCACCACTCGGTCCGATTATCCTGCTTTATTTTTTCTTCACAACACTTTCCACATATTAAATAGCTCTTTGTTTAGTTCCTGTGTCCTGGCTATAGAAGATAAACTTTTAAACTTTTAAAAAGATAACCAAACACATACTTGGGTGCTCAGTAATATTTGTTGAATTTGTTGAATGGAATCCTTCAGATACCATTCAATCTCATCTTTTCCAAGAGAGAAATAGTGCAGGGATAACAGTCTACCTCGCCTACCTGTGTTCATGAATATTTCAATCCATTAGACTGAAGGGACTGTGGTTCACTCATATCGTTTAGCACAGAATGAACACTCAATACACGTATATTGAATGGAGTTGAATTTGACATAAATAGAGACCTCCACACAATTAAAGCCTTCTCCAATTTAGTGAAGGGAGATTATCTTTAGGATGGTACATAAGGAAGTAAATGAGAATGACTGGAACTTCAAATGATCTTCAGTTTGGGCATCTCCAGGAGAGAACTTCCTGACCCAAACAACACCTGGAAAAGCTAGGATCCTTCTTTATTTGGAACCGCCATTTTTCCGATTTGATGCTCTACACGTTACTTTCATCTCTACCACACTGGCTGAGTCAGGTTTGAGTCTCTAACAAGCTCTTTCGTTCCTGCCATAGACATCCCCATCCAGACCAAGTGAAATTCAGGGTAACTTAAAATCTTGAAGTGGCACAACTGTTTTTATAAGAATCCTTCAGGCTAATAGGAGCTAAAGCGTTCTTTTTTATTTGGTTAGGTTATACTATGTTTTCAGGGTCAGGGATTCCCTTTCATGTTGAACTTTTCTATTAGATTATAACTTGGTGAATCCCATTTTATTTTACAGCCACACATCCAGTTAGACTCTATGCAGCTGGTGCATAATGCAGAATTGCAAAAGGTGGAAGGTTAAAGTTAGGGTCCAGAAGATCATTTGGACTGCTTGAACAAGTCATCAATATGAAGGAATATTTATTTTTCAGATGACCAGAGTTGTGAAAAAAATCATAAGGGATTGATTCCACAATGACACAAATTTGTTTTTTTATGCATGCAACAAAAATTTATTAAGCACCAAACTACATACAAAGCACAATGGTAGTGGGGCACCTGAATGGCTCAGTTGGTTAAGCATCTTGATTCTTGATTTCAGCTCAAGTCATGATCTCACGGTTCGTGAGTTCGAGCCCCACAACTGGGCTCTGGGCTGAGCACGCGGAGCCTGCTTGGGATTCTGTCTCCCTTTCTCTCTGCCCCTCCCCTGCTCACTCTATCTCTCTCTCAAAAATAAATAAAGATGAACTTAAAAAAAAAGCACAATGGTAGACTAAAATGTAATAAAACATGGTCTCTGTCCTCAGAGAGAATATACTCCCTACCAAATATTTCCTTTTTTATAAGCAAGTGAGTTTGATGTGGAACATCTTAATTTTCTGTTTAAAACTAATCTAATGGAATCACTATTTTATGATTATTAACAAATTACATTCTCAGAACTCTGATGCTACAGAAATCTAATTATTAATTAAGAGGCCACTGTCCTCCAGGATGTGAGTGATTGTGAAAGCCCCTTCCCCCACTAAAATTTTAGGATTCAGTGACTACTGAACTCCCTAATATGGGCACCTGGGTAGCTCAGTCAGTTAAGCCTTCAACTCTGGATTTCAGCTCAGGTCATGATCTCACAGTTCCTGGGTTCGAGCCCCATGTCAGACACCATGCTGACAGTGCAAGCCTGCCTGGGATTCTATCTCTCTCCCTTTCTCTGACACTTCCCTGTTCCCACTCTCTCTCTCTCTCCCTCAAAATAAATAAATAAACTAAAAAAAAAATTAAAAATGAATAGGAAGATGACATTGCAAGCCTTTATGAAGTTGTATGAAGAAACAGTATAATTTGGAGATACAGACAAAAGTGATATTTATTTCTTATCTGACACCTGCAAAAATATCGATTCTTCTAACTTTGTTTTGTGAAAACACCTTTCATGGTAAGCAGATTTAAAAATCCTTGAGTGTCTTCAGTGCTACAAATCACATAGTTCAATACTCTGGATAAATTGCCTGTTGTTCAAATTGTCTAGGCCAATTCTCAATCTTGCATTTATAACAAAGAATTGAATTCCCCTAGATCAAAAATCAATTCCATACTCTATAAAAGTTACACCTTAATTTAGAAAATAAAACTATTTAATTTAAAATATAGTTTTATAAAATTGTATTAAACCAACTGATGTTTTTGATCAAATACCTATTCATTTTAATAGGTTACTAAATCAATAGCAGCTTGCTTATGTATGTGAAAATTTCGGAAGAAATAGGGGCAAAGCATTTGACATTAAATATAATTAATATTTTTCTAGATTTGAACATAACATAGCTTTAAGGTACAAAGTACCCAAGTCTAATCCTTCAGGTACAGTTGCATTTTCAGTCAGTAATCAAACATTCTCAGGGCAAAAGAAATCTGCCGCTATAGATACTTATTTTTAAGAGAGCAAATACCTTCGGCAGCCCTGTTGTTCCAGACGTGTAAAGAATATACAGCGGATGTTCTGAAAGAACAGGAACACAATCATGTGACTGTGCTTTGGCCATCTCTTCATCCCAATCAAGGTCACGACCTGGAGCCAAGGGAACGGTCTCCTGCACAGAAAGTATACAGGAATATGCACTGAACAGAGGAGGTTAAGTCAGGAGAACAATGCAGACTGGCTAAATCTGTATTAGTCTGAGCATATGATTGGAAATCTAGGCCTATATAGCACTAACTAGCAGATTTAAGACTATATATTTCAAGGTCATGACTTAAAATAAATATTCCTAAAAAGTCCAACAGTTTGACATTGGCTTCAACAAAAGGACATGTTTTATTCACATCTAAGGAAATATGTAAGAAATTCAATGTGATGCAGTCATGTTTTCATCAACAGTCAGAGCTTAACGAACAGAGGTTCATGTTTTCCATAAACATACATACACCATTAACTTTATAAACCAGTTTCTATTTTTATAACTTTTCTTCTTTTACTTTGGAACTAAAGTCTTCATAATACAGTATCAACTAACCCATTAAAATTTTTCTTTATATAAGGGCAACTTAGCACTAACACTGAGGCCATCTTTCCAAATGAGGAAACATTAAATCATTTTCAAGGGTGGAGGAGAAATCTGTTTTTGCTTTTTCAAGAACAAAATTAATTTTGAAAACTAATGAGTGTATGTGACATATCTAGAATGCTACCCAATTTTTCCCACAAGTCATTGATTAATATGGCAGACATGTTTGTTTTCTTTTTTGTTCCTAGAACTGAGCTCTGTGTTATCAACCTTATGATAATAGTCATGACTTAGTCAGAGACACCTTAAAAAGAATGAGACCTCTTTATTTAAGATGGTGCCAATGAAATAAGCCACATAGATAAAGAGTAGGGAAGTGGCTTATGGGAAAATTATTCTAATGGAGGGTCACAGTTATGTAAATAGAATTAAGACTCAGTACATGTCTAATTATTTTCTGAAATGTTAACTTAACTCCAGATGACATACCAGAAAGTTTACATTTGGGGAATTTACTAATATAGGCTACACATTCCTCAGTGAGAGTTAGTAAGATCCACCACCTAAAATGTATGTAACCATTCATTTCATCCAGGTGATCCCTGGGTGAAGCCCAGAGACTCTGAGGGATTTACAAAAGCCAGGCCACTTCCATTCTTCAGGGTCCTGAATATATTAATCGGGGTTGTAAAAAATGATCATATATTTAAATGAGTACATTTACAAAATAACACTTAAATATGATGTCACAAATAAAATGCCTCTGTGAATAAATAATAATAGATAACCATCAGAACAGAACTTCATGAAGATGAAGTTTAAGGCCCAATTGTCTTCTCCAGCCTCACTCTGATGCAGCTGGAATGTACCACTGAGATAAATAAAAATAGTTAACTGTAACCCAGTTGTATATTTCCACTTGTTTTTATGAATCAGATAAACACAACAAATTTCAAATTACCAAGCCTCTGACATTACAATCACAGACCCATAAAAAAATTATCACACCCTATAATGAAAAATGTCAACGGAGGATCACAAAAATTTTTACAGATGAACACAATGAGGACTTGAATGAATGGTTTTTCTTCAGGCTAAGAAAATCCTCTACAGGCATATGTAAAGAAGATTTGACAAAAGAAAGAGAGGGAAAATCAGCATTAGCTTCTACATCTGTCCATTTACTTCTATAGATGTGTCCTGTTATCGTTCTTAAAGAGTAATATTGGCAGAGCACCAGAGTTGACTGATGTGATATTCCTTTGATTCTGTCGTCGCCTGCCTGAGGCTTAGGAGTGGCAGCCAGGTTTTTACCTCCTTTGGCAAAAACGCAATCCTGGTTAATGAGACACACCGCAGAGCCTCATAATTTGTGTTTCTAAGCTGAAAGCAAATCCAGTCCATTGAGCTTAATTACTAACTAAACAGCAGGACTACTATAAAGGACAGGAGACATCCAAAGCCCTCATCTAAAATAAAGACAAGTTGGGGCGCCTGGGTGGCTCAGTCGGTTAGGCGTCTGACCCTTGATTTCAGCTCAGGTCATGATCTCAGGGTTTGTGAGATGGAACCCCAATCGGGGCCCATGTTGACAATGTAGAGCCTGCTTGGGACTCTCTCTCTCTCTCCTTTTCCCTCTCTCTGCTCCTCCCCTGCTTGTATGCACGTGCTCTCTCACTCTCGCAATAAAGAAATAAACTTTAAAAATAAAATAAAGATAAGTCAAAATAGAGGGAAGAGCCTCAAGAAAAAGGGAAAGTATGCCATTTGGGGAGGGAGGGATGGAGCAGTGTGTCTATACCTATTAGCAGGAAAGAGAAGAGACGTGCATTAGAAAAATCTGAATAGGAAACTTGCATACCCATATTCAGTGTGTTTACTGAATATGTAAATATATGAACAAGTAAAAGAAATAGTATATATCTTGTTGGGTAAAAGTCATCAAACCAAGTTCAAATTGTGGCCTCAATTATTGGTTGTGACTTTGAGCTATGACCTCTCCATAACTCAGTTTCTTCATCTGCAAAATGGGACCAGTAACAGCACCTACTTCATTTGTTTGTGAGAATTAAATAAGAAGTATTTGAAAGTACTTAGCTTTGGGCATAGCATAAATTCTTTACAAATTCATGACTTTCTGTATGTGTGAATGTCCCACACATACATGATTAGCACACACATACTCACAGAAACACCTGTGTGTATGTGTATGTGTTCCTACCTTTCCTCTAACCTCCTCATACCCCAAGCCTCTTTTATTGCTAACTTTGTATTCCTTAACAGCAACAGGCCTTTTTTAAAAAAAATATGCTTGAGGGCATCTGAAAGAAACTCAAAATTCTTTGAGACAGTAAGAATATTAAAATCGTTGAGGGACGTGGTTCATAACCACAGACTACTAAAACTTTACACAGGAATTTAATGTGGTAATGGGAATTGCTAGGTGGTAATCAAAGTGACATAGCTTTAATGCTTTCTCTTCTTGTATCCTGTCATTTAAGCATTTTCTGCAGATAACCTCTCAAGAGTTCCATAACATTACACGATTCTTTGCACTCTTATAATTTTTCTTCTGCAAAAAATTGTAAACTGCTAGGAACCCAAGATGGTTCTACTATAAATTGCTGACACTCACTTGGATATAGAAATAAGGTGATCATTAGATCAAATTTACTAGGAAAAGCACTGTAAAATACATTCATTTTTTGTATTATACTGCTTTTTCTTCCTTCATGGATCACAGAATAATTTATGTGCTTAGAATATTCATATTTTGTTTTCTTGAACATAGTTTTTATTTCTAGACTAAATGCCTTCTCTAAAGTTATTGAAAGACAAATTTTATATACAAATAATCATACCTCTCCACGAGGCAGGATAGCTGGGGGATCAAGCACGTAGTCAGAATGCATGTGTTCAGATCATGACTCTGACACCAGCTGGGCAAGTTATTTTATTGCTGTTCACTGAATTCCTCTTCCATAAAATAGGAATAATGCTATCACCCGGCTCACAAAGTTGTCAGAAAGATTTTTTAAAAACCATTCATTACCAGAATATCAAAAATCATATGGTAAGCGGCCAGTGTTTGTTAAAATTATCATTATTGTTATAATTTAAATTAATATATGGCACCACAATAGATTCTGCAGAGAATCCAATCATCAACATGACATATTATTACTATATGTATTTCAATCTTATTGTTTTAATCCAGTTTTTAAAATTTTTTTAATGTTTATTTTTGAGCGACAGAGAAAGAGACAGCACAAGCAGGGGAGGGGCAGAGAGAGAGAGAGAGACAGAATCTGAAGCAAGTTCCAGGCTCTGAGCTGTCAGCACAGAGTCCAACGTGGGGCTTGAACACAAGACCCGCGAGATCTGAGCTGAACTCGAATGCCCAATTGGCTGAGCCACCCAGGCGTTTCTAACCTAGTTTTTTTCCATAAAGACAGAAAACATCATTCATACCTTTTTCAGTTTTTTTTTTTGCCAAAATTGTGACATTCAGGAAGTATATTAAATGGTGTATAAATCAAGTATTTCATAAGGTCAACACTAGAATAATCCTTAGTGCATCACCATACGCAAGAACCAAATTCAATATTCAGATTACCATATTTGGACGATTATAAATGACAACATGATCTGGTTTGTGTTGTCCTAGTCTCAGTGCTTCTTCTAGAAGTGGTATGTATTCTACTCTCCGTCCGGGTTCAATCCCAAAGGATGCTGTAACAACCACCTTGGGCTACAATGGAAAAAATAACAGTAATTGAGAAAGTTTAACAACACCAATTAAGGTAATCCCAATATTTCAGGTGCAGATTGGCAATTTGACATTTCTAAAGAAATGTTTTAATGATTCTGTTCTCTATTGAATAAATGGCTTGAAAACAAAAAATTCATTTGTAAATGTTGTAGACCTAACGAATTCCACACAGATCTAACCTGTTTGAAACTACAAGTTCAGTGAGGCTTTGGGCTAGTGAGTATGAGCTGTTAAAAAATACTTCCCAGGGGCACCTGGTGGTTCACCTAGTTAAGCCTCTGACTTTGGCTCAGGTCATGATCTCAGGGTCATGAGTTGAAGCCCCACATCAGGCTATCAGCGCAGAGCCCGCTTGGGATCTTCTGTCCCCTTCTCCTCTGCCCCTCTCCCCCCAACCCTCAAAAATAAACATTAAAATTTTTTTAAATAAAAAATACTATCCAAAGAATTCATGAAACCAGAAAGACTTGCCCTGAACCAGTGAGATGCAAACCTAGGGGCCCCTCACTTACTGAGACCTTTGTACCTGCTGGTTATTGTGACCTTGTAGTATTTCTCAGGTGGGGAGAGCAGCCAATTGCTATCAGGAAGCATTACTACATTTTTAAATGTCAGCATCTCTCCTTAAATGTGACCACAGAAAAAAGGGCTCGAATCTCTGATTTTTCTTTCGCGATTCTTTTCTCATTGCCAAATACTATATTTGTAATTTTGTTGTATTTTTCTTAAAAGGGCCCCCAAATGATTTAATCTTCAAGCCCCACAAGCCTGAACCTGCTCCTTAAGATACACTCAGTAACTTCTCTTTACCTGACAACTTTCTAGTCTCCTTCAAGATATACAGAGATGTAGCCAAAAGGAGTCCCTGGAAGCTTAAGAAGTTAGGGTTAATCTCCATTCTGGGCAGGCCTCAGATGCCCTACTATATAGTCAAATGTTCCCTCAGCCACACACTGCACAGGAAGCTCTCTGAGGCCAAATCTGGATCCCATTTATCTCTTTGTCTTCTATGCCTGGTACAATGCTTGCTTGCCATATGGTAAGCTCTCAAATGTTTTTGGAACTGAACCAAAATTCTCATTAATTTGCAGAAACAAACATGTCTTTATTCTTTTAAGTACACTGTTTCTTCACCAAGAAATCCAAAGCAAAGGAGGCAGCTAATAAATTATTCAAGAGACAGATAATCAATCCAAGACAGTGCATCTATTCCTGAATTCTGATTTCTAGTTACAATACATTTCATCTAGGGAAGGTTTATATTATACCAAGTATATGCATATATCATTACTGTCTGCTTTTTGAATATCATTTAATATTCATGGAGCTGAGGCTCAGTGCAGTTACATAGCTTGCCCCAGGTTACAAGTAGTGGAATCAGAAAGAGGGCCAGTTTTGTCTGATTACAGAACCTGTCTCTTCCCACTATATCAAGCTACCTTTTAAAAGACACACACACACACAAAGGAAAGAAAACAAAAATAAGTCTTGTTTCCTTTTATTATATTTTTAAAGATCCAGCATTTGAATAGAATTCACATTTTACTATCTGTAATACTCACAAAAATAACTCCAGGCAATATTTCCTAAGATTAGAATTCAGAATAAATGAAAGTAAGTTCCATATCAAATTAAAAATATATAGAGAATATATCAAAACTTGAATAATTTAATAAAGTCAAAATTAGAACCTTCATCTTGAAAAAGAATCCTTTCTACATTTCTATTAACGGCCTTTTATTGGAGGCTCTATTTAGTCTAGACTGACTTGTTAGGGTACTGTACATTCTTCCCATCGTCAGCCGGCAACATAAAGCTTTTTCTTGAGCCAGTTTATTTGAAAATCCTGACATCAAAATCATTCCTGATTTCAATCATTCCTGAGTAATTCTATCCAAATATCTCAGATATATATCTCTATCTTCTCACCTTTAATTTGACCTGCTCAAAGGTCTTGCCCATAGGAATATACACTCATTGCCTAAGCTGCTTAACAAGGTTGTGTGTGTGTGTGTGTGTGTAATGAAAACTTAGCAAGTGATATAGTAAACATTTTATAAATCCTTATTTTTATGTATCTAAATTTCCCCACATCATATAAATTTTTTAAAAAGAAAATAATATATCTCATTCTTTTATCCAAATGGTGTTAAGGATTTCTTTAGTTAAAAAACTGGAGTCTATACCTTCGTTGGAGAAGCCCCCAAATGCCCACTGGTTTCCAGGTCAGTGACTGACTGATATTTCCCCCTAGATTTACCTTCATAAGCACTAACTCAACAAGTTTAAAAAAGAGAGGGGAACAAATCTATCTAGTTAGTTCACAAGCCAGCTTCCTAGTTCTAATAACTGATCTATTACAAGATGAAGTCAGATATGCAAACCCTCACTGTCTATCTCGCACTAATATCAGATATTAGTTCCCTTGTTAGGAATGTCTCATCTCGGATTTATGGAACTCTGAAAGCCAACCATCTCTTACTCCCATAACGACCTTCCTTCCTTAATCTTCCCACTGCTATTAGTCTGCTGCACATTACCCAACACTTCACAAACAGATCACGTGCAAAATGTCTTCTTTCACCCTCCCCTCTTCCCCATTCACGTTATTTGCAAGACCTTCCTCCTCTTAGCATTGCCTACAACAAGACACCCACCTGCTCAAAAACGTTGACAGGTCAAGATCTACAGCACCCAGTTCAGACAAAAACTGACTTTGCAAGCTCACCATCTCTCCCTCTCTGGGCTCCTCAGTCTCTTCACTGTCCTCCAAATGAATTTTACCCTTTCCTCTCGAATGCTGGACTCATAGTCTTTTTTTCTTCTTTTGGATCCCCTGACATCATTCTCTTCAACTAGCTGAATCTTGGCCAAGATCTAACCCAAATCTCACCTCTAGGAAGTCTTCTTCAGCCACCCCAACTAAAAGAAATCACTCCTTCCTCTAAGTCAGGGGTCTACGGATGACAGTTGAGAGCCAAACTCTGCCCACAGCATGTTTCTGCAAAGCTTCACTGGGACACTGTCATGCCCTCTGCTTATGTAGTATCTAACACTGCTTGTGTGCTACAACAGCACAGCTGAGTACTTGCTGCAGCCACGTGTAAACCACAATGCCTAAAACATTTACTATCTGGTAACTTGCCAGAACAAAGTTTTCTGACTCATAGAGGAACGATAGCTAACCTTTTTTTAAATGAGTACTATATACCAGGTACTGTGTTAAGTGCTTTCAATGTAATATCTCAATCATCATTTCACAACAGCCTAATCAAGCTTGTTATCCTAGTACCCCCATTTGAAGATGTAACTCCACCCCTACTGGCACCCCTCTTAACCACTGTGTGGTGGTATACCACCATTCCTGGATGTGTGTAAATTATAAAACTTTAATATGCGTGCCATCCATTTGATAAGTATGACTCATTATCCGGATTTAAGGACAGTACCTGGCATATTGTGGGAAGTTAATAAATATAGGGTAAGTGAATAAATTGGTTATTAGTTATTTTCCCTGTATGTCTTATATACCCATATAAATGGCAAGCTAACTTGAAAAGTATATACCTAATCTTCTATTTTACATCCCTCACAGCATCTAGCAAGATGTTTTTCACATAAAACTGACCCCAAAATAAAATTTGGTGTGTGTGTGTGTGTGTGTGTATGTATGTATGTATGTATGTGTATATACATATATACATATACATATATATATACACATACATACATACAGTGAAATGCAAACCTAAGGAGATATATATATATATATATACATATATGTATATATATATATACATATATATATACATATATATATATATATATATACATATATATATATATATATATGTATATATATATATATATAAACTTTAAGCATCTCATTGGAAAGGGGAATCTAGTAAGTACAGAGCACTTCCAGATGGTTCCTTCACAGATAACTATGGCTGTACTACACGTAGCTACTACTTGATTTCTCCAAATAAAGCACTTACCTTTGCATGGTCAATACGACTACTTAGTTCTTTGGATGCAAATCCCCCAAATATGAGACTGTGGATGGCTCCTATTCTTGCACATGCCAGCATGGTATACATCGCCTGCGGTATCATGGGCATGTAGATAACCACAGTGTCACCTTTTTTGACACCATGCTTGACCAAAACACCAGCCAGCTTAGAGACCTACAACAAAATCATTACATCAGCAAAGTGTTTTCTGTGTTATTTCACTAGACTTCTAAGTTAAGACAGTAACACAAGAAGTTGATCATCCTCTTGGTAGTGGATTAAAGAAGCCTGAGTAACACATATTTGATGATGATGTGAGCTTAGATAGTGAGAGTAATAACAGTAATAACAAACAGTATGACAATAATTGACTATGAACCAACTTATTATTATTATGCCACATGAACTCTATGGCCTAAATTTGCTTAATTATTAATTCAGCAACATATTTAGTGAGCAACTATGATGTACCAGACACTGTGTTTAGAGTTGGGAACATAATGATGAAAAACAAGCACACAGATATATCCCCATGGAGCTTTTATTCTAAAGGGCAAATCTGTCAAGTGAACAGAAAAGTAAAATAATGGCAAATTTAGACCTACATTGGGTTAACTATTAAAAGAGACAAGAACATGTTAGGAAAGAAAACATATCATCTACTTATAAGGTAAGTAAGATAGATTCTGTTATTATTATTCTTATTTTAAATATAAGGTAGCTGAGACTCAGATATAATAAACAGCTAACTCAGAAGCAGAGAGATAGTAAATACAGCCAGGATACCATCACAAATCTTTTGACCTCATATTCTTTGCCCTTTCTATTGCTTCGAGCCAATTATTTTTTCTTTATAGTTTTTTATACTAATTATCTATACAAAGTGACTGCCCTGTACATTGAGACCAAACACACAAACTTTGCTTAACTTTTAACATGTGTTTTGGAAATTAAAACAGGTTATGAAAAATACACCCAGACCTATGAAAAAGAAGTTCAACATTCCTTCACTTAAAAAATGTATATTGAGCACCTGTATATGGCAGACATTATTTTCTGATACACCAGTAAACAAAACAGGACAAAGATCTCTTATGGTTTAGCAGAAGAAATACAATAAACATAATTAGTAAGTGATCTATTATGTGAAAAGGTAGTCAGTACTGTTGGGGGTGGGAGGGCAGGACAAAGTGGAGGGATTGAGAATGCAGAAAATGTAATTCTCAGTGGGAAGGTGAGGGTAGACCTCATTCAGAAAGTAGCACTTTAGCAAGTAATGTAGAAGTTAAGAATGAGTGGAGTATACTATTTCAGACAAAGAGAACACCAGCACAGAGGTGTAAGGGAGATCATTTGTGATGTGATGGAGGAAAAGCAAGGAGACTAGGGAGCTGGAACAGAAAGAACAAGTGAGAAAGTGGTCGTAGATCAGGTCAGAGAGCTAACGAAAGGACTGTAGGGGTCCAGTGGGCAACTGGAAGGACCTTGGCTTGCCTTTGGATGTGGCTGCTCAAGGTAATGAACAGAGGAGACCTGAGACAAGGAATTGGGCCGCAGGGCTATTTATATGGATCCTTTCATTTTATTCTGCCTTTCCTACTTTTTCAACAATTTGAAAGGATTTGGGATCCTGATCATTCTTCCTTTTTCTCTTTATTCCCTTCCTCTGTGCAGAGGGGGAAAAATGTGGTCAAAATTAAGGGCTCTGGTGAAAGACAGAAAGTAACAGCTATCTTAGTGTTTTATTCTCTCCTATTTGCATGGTATAATTTAGTGCTATTTTTTAAGAACTCAAAGCTGCCCAGCATCAAGTTATGAGAAAGATACACCAAAGTGATATAATCATGAACTTTAATTCTTTCTGGAGCTAAAGACCAAAATAAACACTGGAAGGTTCTATCCAAACCCTCAGTGTGCAATCCATGCAGAAAAGTACCATGCTCTGTGATCACATTACTGGGTATCCCATTTAAGCTACAGCACTAGGAGAGACCAATGAGAAGTCTGTCCTATTTACAGCTATAACTTCAGCATCTTGAATAGTGCCTATTGCTGAATAAAAATAACCTTCAACCAACACCCAATCTAGTAGTTATTCAGTAACTTTATATTCTAGTCTCACTTCTCAATGTTGCTGAAAGATGTCCCCCAAAACTTTTCTGTCCTTTGAAAGAAATGAAATCAATGAATTCAAAAAAGTTTTTGAAAAAAAGATCTCAAAATGACCCAATGAGACCCCAAGAAGTATTTAAGTTGGAGTCATGTCACAGCTTCAAAAAAATGAGCCAACATATTAAATTAGAATGTTTCATATACAAATCCAGTTTTTCAGGTTCTCCTGAAAAACTGTCAAGTCTAGCAACACCGAGCCTGTGTTCTTGAATAACAACTATCAACTGAACCTGATGATCAGCTACTAGGTTGAGCTCACCATTCCTGGGGGCATTATTGACAGAGAATTAATTTTTCTTTCCATCCTGAGTTTAAAATGTATTCTTCTACATCTTGTTTATTTTATATCATATGCTTAAACCATAGTTCTATAGCCATAAAGGTGTGATATATACTGATAATGAATTTTTTTCCCACCCACTTCTCCCACTTATGTTACCTACTTGGCTCCAGCATCTGAATTGTGAACCACTTCCCTGAATGAAGACAACCTTCAATAAATTAGGCTGCAGCAGGTGTGTACAACCACTAGATGGCGCCCATCTGGCCTTCTTAAACTGGCTTCCTGTAGCCATTCAATGTTTTGATACTGTGCTAACCACACCAGAGTTGCTCTAGAGAAAAAAAGCTATATGTGATCAACAGAGAAAATCTATTTTTCAGTAGTTTCCAGGGATAAATGCCGCTCCAGTAAAAGTTTACATTGTAAATTATGTAAATGATATGCATGTATGAAATTATATCGATATAAATGATACACATATATGAAATTTT
Organism: Panthera tigris; assembly: GCF_018350195.1. NCBI lineage: Eukaryota > Metazoa > Chordata > Mammalia > Carnivora > Felidae > Panthera > Panthera tigris. The sequence goes on along the minus strand of NC_056666.1, from coordinate 103,185,792 downwards.
ACATATATATTTATATATATGAATGAAAACGGGAAAACATTCATTTCTGGTGAGATTTCTAATAAATATGCATATGGAAAACAAAATATTAACTCATTGCAAGAATGGACATTGGTTTAATATGAACATATGTGATAATATTTCATTAAAAAGTATTTCTTACTAATATTAAATCTAGAATTAGTTAATATGGGAGACCTAGAACAGAATACTTAGGTCTTACTTCAGACACAATACAATCATTTTGAAAAGAAGGGTGAGCAGCAGCAAACAGAGGAAAAATCTAGAAATCCCAGTCACCTGAAAGTTCATAATCGCTCAAATAAAGTGCTATGAAGCTTCAACACAAGGGGGATGTGATGATTGCTATTTCAGGGCTCGCCTTGCTTTTATTGACCTTCAGATGTAAAATTATCAAAGAGAAAGAAATTCTATATTCTTTTTGTTTAATGTTATAGTCTTATCCTACCATAGATATCTGAATGTAAATTTATAATTTCTATTGCTATCCAAAGGGAAAATATTTAACATATATCTTGTATAATTTATAGTTTCTCAACTATAGTTAAAGGAAAAGTTAAATCATGTGTAATTCACCCAATCCATATTCATTTTTGCACCTTCTTAAAGTTGTGTTTTAATTTGTAAACAATCTAATCATTTTATCACTCACACACCACCAAATTTGGTTTTTAGTCTGAGTTAAGGGCAGGACCTATGCTATGCAATCATGGTCAGGCCATGCCTCTCCGCTAGCATGATGATAACTGAGCTGTGAAGGAAGCCTGAAGAAACAAAATGAACACACATATTCATTTAGATACAACATTATTTGTTTCTTCCCACTAGAGACTATATGAATTAATCATTATTTTGGTACTAATTTAAAACCATTCTAACATATGAGTGCCCTGTTATTGACTCAATTTATACAGTATCAGCTATGTATACTAAAGTCAAGTTTGCAAGTCAGATGCAAAAGAGGAAGACATAGTCCTTAAAGCAAAGCAATTCAGAGTCCAGGGAAAAATAATATGAATAAATAGTAATACCAACATAAGAAAATACAGTAACAGATATTTATGTTATATAAAATAGTATACACATGTATTTGGTTTATATGTAACACATGCTTATTTTGACACAAGTAAAAACTTTAAACTTTAAAATTATAAAATGAAAACATGCTCATATAAATAATAAAAAAGATTTTTATAGATTTTTTTTATGTATTCATTCTGCAAAATCTTCATTCACAAGCAGTCTGTGGGTTAGTATAGTTTCATGATCAAATGCCCAGGACACAAATATAAACATTAGGTGAAACTGACCAAACACTATGTTCTATAGAGCAAATTAGCACCTGCTTCACAAGCAGCAAGTGTGTCCATCTAAAGAAAATAATGTTTGTATGAAAAAGATAGAGCTGGTGTCCAAATTATAGCAAAAAGATAATAATTATGGGCAATTTCAGGGCCATGTCAAAGAAAATTATATGAAAGAGAAGACACGAGGAAGCCTATTTTCAAGCTGCAGTGATGTCACCCTGCAAACCCTGGTCTAATCAATCACAGAAAATATAACTAATTGAAAAACCAATTACATTATCTGAGAAAACAGTCTTCTTTTCCGAGGATTCTACTTGAAAAATATTCAGAAACCTTCCCTTAGTATGCTATATAAAACCACCCTGAAAAATGGGGAGCAAGCAGGGAATTTACAAGTAGCTGCTCTATAAAAGTTCGAATCAGACTTGTTTCAAGCCTAGTAGGTATAGCCAGAGATCCTAAATAAAGATATGCATATGGAATAGTTTCCACAAGGCACAAAGTGGTGGTATCCTTTAATTGCCCATGCAAGCAACTGTTGCTATCATTAAGGAGATTTTAAGCTAAAGGGGACCTATTTATTTCTCTCTTGGACCATTTGTCATCTCTTGACTTCCAATCTTGCCCACCACAGCTTCCTCTTTGGAGAAATCAAAGTGATGGAGCTTTCCATCATACTTAGAATAAAATACAGTCTTTATAATGGTGCCCAAGGTCCTATGGAATCTGACTCCCAGAGGCTCCCACAACCTCACCTTCTTCCACTCTCTTCTCATGGCGGGCCTCCAGGCACCCCATGGTGGTCCAAGTCTGTTCTTGTTCTGGGGCCTCTGTTTCACCTGATTTTCACACAAATGGGAACATGGTTGTCTCCCAGCCTGCATTTGGGTTTGTGTCACTGGGTCATCTCCTCGATGACAAGTAATTTTCTCTGACATACATCTAAAATGGCAGCCCAAGTCACTCTGTAGCATATTTTTCTTTACTTATATTGTATAATTTTTCATTTATGGTGTATTATCTTTTTATTCATAATGTAGCTCCCTAATTAGAATGCAACTTCCCTATGGGAAAAGATTATAATATTCACTACTGCAGTCTATGATGCCCACAGTAGTGCCATATAGATCAGGTGCCCTAAAAGTATGTTTTAATAAGTAAATTGACTCCATCATCATTCCAGTCCAGAAAAATGAATTCAAAACAGTCTACTGATTTTGTTAAGTTGACTTTCTAAAAGTCAGAGTTTAGCCACTCTGAAGATAATACAAATCATCTGTTAAGAATCTATCAATGAATGATAAAAATAATCAGTTAAGCAAATGTAAGAATAAAAGCCATGAACCAGAATTTCAGGCTTGCAAGAAAGCCAAGTTAAGGTAAATGTTATAAGCAGAGTTTTAGCTGAGGCAGGATATAAACCTTCACAGTCAGGCAATGCACTAAAACAAGGAAATTTCTCACCATATTAAAAAATAAAAATTTCCCAGTGTAAAAAGAAACTCACAATGTGGAGGAGACAAGTGATATTTTTGGAAATAATTATTTCTCTCAGACAAGGATTACATTTTTCTTTACTTTTTAATGGATGAGTTACTATTCTTTCTATATAATATGAGAGTATGCTGTGAGGTCTGTATTAGACATTGTGTTGGTCTAAAAACAAATACATAAATAAAATATTAACTCTATCTTCAAGGGGTATTACTTTGGCCAAGAAATACGCTAATAAGTAGATATACTAACAAGTAATGTAAAAAGCAAAAATAAACCCATACACGGAGAAAGGTACAAATAAAGTGTTCTGGACTTCAAATCATGGTGAAATAGTTTCTGTTGTAGAGGGAAGTGAAAAGAAGTGAGGTTACACTTCAAACAATCTCAAAAAGTCTGCTGAGAAAATTCAAAGGGAATGGTTGCATTGTTATTTTGGTTGATGTAAAAATTTAATTTAGACATTTGTATTTTGAATACATGACTCTAAACATGGAAAAAGGAAGCTAGGAGATACTAAAATGTTGTTTTCTCATTTAATTAATTCCTATATTATCTATCAAATTGGTATAATATTTATTTTATTTACATGGAGTATTCTTAGAATCTAACAAATTTTATTAAGTTGAGAAGTTATTCAAAACAAACTTTTAGCTACAATTTTGATAAAAATGTAAATCAGTAGTTGGTGCCTACTCATGTACAACTTCACATGAAATACAAGCGTCTACTAAAACGTATTTTACAACATTGCATTATACAAAATAGCTCACAATTGTTTTTAAATTTTTTAATGTTTATTTATTTTTGAGAGAGAGAGAAAGACAGGGTGTGAGTGAGGGAGGGGCAGAAACAAAGGGAGACACAAAATCTGAAGCAGGCTCCAGGCTCTGAGCTGTCAGCCCAGAACCTGACACAGGGCTCGAACTCAACAAACCACGAGATCATGACCTGAGCAGAAGTCAGATGCTTAGCCGACTGAGCCACCCAGGTGCCCCCAAAATAGCTCACAAAAATTAAGGCTTATGGGAAAATAAGACTTAACCAGACCACTCAAAAATCAACATAACTAGAACTCTTTAACATTCATTTAACATAATATCATGTTCAATAGATCATTTAGAGCCTTAAACAGTGGAAATAACGCTTCCTGTTTTAAGGTATTCTATCGGAAGGCATTCGCTTCTAAATATCCTTGCAAAGAATGAGCAGTCAAAATAGCACAGTGTAGACTTTATCATTAACGATTTTTAAAACAGGGGAGAATATTTTCTTAGCTTTAGATTCTGAAAGGCACTTAACTCAGCAACACTTGCGCTAAAGAATCTTCATCATTTTTTTCTTGAGGTTTTCAGATATTGAAAAGATATTCGCTTTAAATTGTGAGAAAGTCCCTGCAACTTGCTAACAAGGTAACAACAATCCAATAGGAGAATGAATGGGCAAAAGATCCAAATGAGCACTCCAGAAAAGTGAAACAAATGGCCAATAAGCACGGGTGAAGGAGCTCAGTTTCAGCAGTCATTAGGGAAAAGCAAATTAAAAGCACAATGTGATACCACCACACATTCACCCGAAAGGCCCAGATTAAAAAAGACTTGGGGTTAGGGGGGGTGCGCCTGGGTGGCTCAATCGGTTAGGTGTCTGACTTCAGCTCAGGTCATGATCTCACAGTATGTGGGTGTGAGCCCTGTGTCAGGCTCTGTGCTAACAGGTCAGAGCCTGGAGCCTGTTCTGGATTCTGTGTCTCCCCACCTCTTTCTCCCCCTCCCCTGCTCACTCACTCTCTCTCTCTCTCTCTCTCTCAAAAATGGATAAACGTTAAAAGAATTAAAAAAAGAAAAAAAAAGACTTGGGATTCTCAATGCCAACTATTGACAACTAGCATTCTCATACACTGCAAGGGGGAATGGTAAATGGGTACAACCAGTCTGGAAAACTATTACACGAAAGAATCTCATGAACAAAAAGTTGAGTAAAAAAAGCCAGACACAAATGAGTGCATCCTATTATTCAATTTATACAAAGTTCAAAAGCAAGGAAATGTCATCATGGACGGTGTATCAATGTCTGCATGATAATCCCATAAAGGCTGAATGAGAAATGACTAACATGAGGCATGGTACGTGCTTCTGGGGGTGGAGATCTTCTGTCTCCAGATCCAGTTATGTGGGTGTGTTCTGTTTGTGAAAAATCCAACATGGTTCTGTGTACTCATCTGAACGTATATTCATTTCATTAAAAGTTGACAAAGTGGCATGTGAGGAAAAAACCTACACAAAACACTGTGAATGAAGTTCAACCTCAAACCAGCATCATTCACGGAATGATGATTCCAGCATCAAGCACGGAAAAGGTAATTCACCTTACAGAGACGTACTTTTTAGCAGAGCTGACTGCAGTACAACTGAAGTTCTTATTGCTTATTTAAGAAGCTTAAAGAACGAAAACTGCACACGCCCTGTTGCATTCTTTCCCCTCAACAAGGCAAGTGCTGGCAGGGCTGAATTTCTGCAGGTTCGGCACGTTTTTGCATTTTCAGTTCTTGCTTAAGAAAATGATGATGATGTGACAGACAAAGAAATATCAGATTATCATACCCTGACATACTTCTGAGAAGATGGAAATCACACTTTGAAAAGAGCACCTTAAAGGGCAGAGCTGGAGAAAGGACTTCTCGTGCGACATGACCCTTGATTTCAGAGTAATTTTCTCCTCCAAATTACTCAAACTTCATAATTACAACCACCACTGTAATCATATTTCAAACAATTGCCTTCAGCGGAGATCACAGACACTTTCAGTTTGAATTAAATCAAGAAAATTTGGCACACTCTGGGCTTCCTCAATTCTCCCTGTATATATATATTCATGAAAATTTCTAGTGGTCACATTTTTATTTAGCAAATAAATAAAAATTCACAATTGTTTGAATACCAAAAATAAAAATAAAAAAATAAAGCAAACTCAGAGGTAATTCAAAATGAAATTAGAGATAGAGAAAACAAACTCAAAAAAATTAAAGAAGGAATTTCTTAAAATGATGAATACAGTATATAACATATACAGCCAAATACAAACAAAACTCTCATATACACCCCTTTACTTTGCTGAGGTTTAATATAACCACTAATTTGAAAAGAGCTAGGGGCACCTGGGTGGTGCAGTCAGTTAAGCGTCCAACTTCAGCTCAGGTCATGATCTCGTGGTCCGTGAGTTCCAGTCCCGCACCCGGCTCTGTGCTAACAGCTCGGAGCCTGGAGCCTGCTTCGGATTCTGTGTCTCCCTCTCCCTCTGCCCCTCCCCTACTCGTGCAAGGTCTCTTTCTCTCTTTCAAATGTAAATAAACATTTAAAAACTTTGTAAAGAAAAGAAAAGAGCTACCAAGAGAAGGACACAATAAGCATATATATTTCTCCTGGAATGCAGATCTGGGTGTAAGTGTGGAAAATTCAAAGAGGAAATATTCATCTTGAACTTCCAAGCCAAATGTAAATAGGCTACAATTCTTCAGAGATAGTAAGAGGTCAGAATTTGCCTAGAAAGAAGTTCAAGTTATATTACTGACCCAATTCAAAGATAAGAAGTTCCCACAATAAAGGAAGTTAGAGTCATTTAAAAATTTCAAATACAGTTTCATTCATTCCTTCATCATTGAACACATTTGCTATGTACCAGGCACTATTCGGTGAACAGAACAAAAACCCCTTCCCCTTCCTTCCCTGATGGAAAGTACACTGTAGAAGAGGAAACAGCACTAAAGAAGATAGACAAGTAAAATATAAACAAAGGTACTGAGTAATAAGTGGCAAAATTAAAAAGAAAGTGGAAAAGGAAGATCCGAAGTGATGTGCACATGGGAACATTTGTCTTCAATACGGCCAGGGAAAATCTCATTGAGAAAGTAATACCCAGGTCCTATGAACCATAAGATATCTGGAAGAAAACTATTTCCAGCAGAAGGTAGGTAAGTACAAAGTTGGGAATAGAGCAAGCTGACAGTTGGCTTCAGGAGGCAGGGGGCTGGGGTGTGCGATGCAGTGGGGCTGGGGAGTAGGTCACCGGAGGCAATCATGCAGAAGCACAGGTCACAGTGGGGAGCGGCTTTTGCTTTTTTTCTTTCCATGCTCTCAGAATTAAGAACAAATCTGTAGTGCCACACTCAGAGTTCTCGAGAGTCTGGCTCATGGGAGTCCCATCCCCCAACCACTTGTGCTTTCTGCCAAAGCCACTGTGGAGGTGCTAGGATCTTCCTGCCCTGAAGATCTCTGGAGGTGCTATTTCCTCTATCTGCAGGACTCTCCTGTCTACCACTTCCGTTCCCACTTTTGGTGGTTTGGCAATTTTAGGCACTGGTTCTTCCAAAAAGTCTTTCTATGCCATATTAACGGTTGGCTGAACTACATGTTTTCCCATGTGTTTCCACAGAATATACTACTACCCTCGAACATCACCCTGATCGTGTTTATACGGGTTGCTTAGCTCCTTAAAGTTATGGAATGGTGCATTTAGCTTGTATCCCTTGTTCCTAACAGGGTTTGGCATACAAAGTCAATGCTTGTTGAATGAATAAAGAATGGATCTTGAACAAGGTTCAAATCACTATACAAAAATCTTAATAAAGGGTTGTATGAACTCTCAGATCTACATAAAAAATGAAAGTTTCAGAAAAGCTCTACTTCTGAATCATTCAGATCTTTTATGTCACTGAAACAATTTAGTCTAACATTTATCCGTCCGCTAATTAAATAAGAAATGCTAACTAACTTAATCAAGTTTTACATAGCCAGAAACTCCCAATAGAAATGAGATGGGGGAGGTTAAAACAAGTTAAAGTACAAAGCCACTTCTCTTTGTTTGTTCTCAATGGCATTACCATTAAATCTTTCTTCCTCTGTCTTCTCTACTTAATAAAATAAAGGCCACAGGGACCCAGGAGCAGGTAATCAAAGTCAAGCACAATGCCTCCCTCTTTCCTAACTCTTCTTCCTTTAGTACTTTAGAGAAGAAAAGCCTGGGGAATCAGAAGCTGTCAGCAGGTGAGAGAAACAGGCCTTTTAAGTACTTTGATGTCAGGCTAAACTGAAACCAATGAACCAGTACAAACCTCAAAAGGGTCTAAGAGTCCAGACTCCATATTAGAAAATCAAGATGGGTTAGCAGAAATGCTTCTAAGCAAAATGTGTATTTATCATATACACTCATACAATTGACTAAAAAAAAAAAAAATAGAAAATGAGCAAATTACTTAACTCTTCTTATTTTATGTTTCTCTAAGGCTTTTTCTTAGTTTTTCTTCAGTTTTTTTTAATGTTTTTATTTATTTCTGAGAGAAAGAGAGTGTGCAAGCGGGGAAATGCAGAGAGAGCAGGAGACACAGAATCCAAAGTAGGCTCCAGGCTCTGAGCTGTCAGCACAGAGCCCAACATGGGGCTAGAACTCACATACTGTGAGATCATGACCGAAGCTGAAGTTAGATGTTTAGCCGACTAAAGTCTTAGGTGGCCCAGGTGCTCCTAAAGCTTTCTTGTTGACTCTGATGTTTGGTTATGAATCAAATTCAATATTGGCATAGATAATACTGTGTAATATACAAATAAGCTTCCTAATCTGTATACTAATTAAGATTCACCAGTGTCTTAGGCCTTTAATTAATAAAATGAAACTGTGACAATATGCCCAAATCATAGGAATAAGATTTTAATCATAGACAAAACCTCATCTAAAAGCTGAAAATGTAAACCTACAATAAAACACAGAGTATAACAGGTTATCGGGGAATTTCATTATCTCTTTGAATAAAACATGGCTTTAGATGAGTAACAAGGTCATTTGCTAATGGAGTTCTTTCTCTCTTCAGGCTCAGTGTGAGCTCTGTCTCTGTTTAATTCATTCTGAAAATAGAGTTCCCACTTACAGACCAATACAAAGTATCCAACAGTATCTTTGTGGCAGTATTTTGTTTTGTTCTGTGTTGGGCTGCCCAGCATTTGAACTTCCCTCTTATTATCTTGGAATTCCTACTATGAAATCAAAAGAGGAAAAGACATCTCTTTCTCCACTGCCTGGTGCTTTAGCCATGTAACCTAAAATTGGCCACGTAGGTGTTCCTAATATGTCAATCTAGGAGATTGATTCAAGTCAGCAAGTCTAGTTACCAATTTGTAGGTTCTCCTTAAATTTTTACCGCTGCCCCTTCTCTCTTGGGGCTACTTTTTTCTGAATCCAGTTCTTCAGTCTTCCCTTTTTATGAATTCCTCTTATATTTACATCAGCTGAAGCTGGCATTTGTTCATACAACCAGGCTGAGACCCAGCTTGAGCAAAACTGGTTTAAATTTTCTCTTAATTGTTTGCAACAACTCAGGATTGAGACATTGGATTGTCCCAGTTGCCTTTTTTGAAATCTCTTAGAAAAATAAACAAGAATATTGCTGACATAAAAGGGTATAATTTCAGAGAGTCAAGGAAAGTTGACCAGATTTTCTAAAAATCCAGCACAAACACCAAATAGGTTTAAAAAGCAAAAGAAGAGAATGTGTTTCCACAAGCCCTAACTTAAAAGCAAATGCTTCCAAACCCTACTGTGACACACTTTGCCCAATCAGTAGTTCTCAACTAGTAACCATTTTGCCACCCAGGGGACATTTAGCAAGGTTTGGAGACATTTTGGTCATCACAACTGCTGGAGGGGTGCTATTGGCATCTAATGGTCAAAGACCAGGAATGCTGCTAAACATCATACAATGTACGTACCGGCACCCCACAGCAAAGAATTCTCTGCTTTAAAAATGTCAACAGTGTCAAGGTTGAGAAACCCTGCCCTATACTATTATCTCCCTTTAAATCAATATAAGTAAATGTCCCACAGAATACGTGTTACATAGTCCACAATACCCAAATCCTTTTATAATTACTTGTGAAACCTCATTTCCACCCTAATGTTCAAAGAAAATCTCATGGGGTACCTGGGTAGCTTAGTTGGTTGAGCATCTCACTTCGGCTTAGGTCATGATCTCAGGGTTCCTGAGTTCGAGCCCCATGTTGGGCTCTATGCTGACAGCTCGGAGTCTGGAGCCTGTTTCATATTCTGTGTCTCCGTCTCTCTCTCTCTGCCCCTCCCCTGCTTGTGCATGTGTGCTCTTGAAAGAAAGAAAGAAAGAAAGAAAGAAAGAAAGAAAGAAAGAAAGAAAGAAAGAAAGAGAAAGAGTGAGTCTCATAATTCATCTGTCAGTATTATAATTCACCCAAGAACTACACAGATGGGAAAGGACAACAAAAAGGAACAAATAAGGGAAAGGCACAGTATGTAAAAAGACCTGTAAAGGGCCAGGAGTGCCCAAGGGCAAGACAGGATCCCCAGGGTGAAGAAGAGTTGTGTTTATGGCAAAGAATATCTGGAAATAAAGCTTGCAGAAATGCTGTGATCAGATTCCAAATGTCTTCTACATCACAGGAGTCTAGATTATACTAAGTAGTAGTAATTTTTTTAAATGTTTATTTACTTATTTTGAGAGAGGGACAGAGAGAGAGAGAGGGAGAGAGAGAATCACAAGCAGGCTCTACTCTGTCAGCGCAGAGCCCAACACGGGACTCGATCCCACCAACCTTGAGATCATGAGCTGAAATCAAGAGTTGGACGCTTAACAGACTGAGCCACCCAGGCACCCCTAAGTAACACTAATTTTTAAGGAAAACATTTTTAACTAGTTGTTCCTTAGGGAGAAAACTCTGGTGTCACACTAGGTGGTGATCTAACGTGAGAGGAGGCTGGTCATCGGGAGGGTGGGAGAGGCTGCTGCACTGGTACAAGAGCTGAAAGGAGCCAGGCTGACAGGATGGCAACGTGGGTGGAAGCAGAGGCCAGGAGAGGATTTGAACATATTCTTAGAGTCTTGCTCACCTCTCCCTGTAAAATGAGTATTCTCCAGTACAATAACATATAAATATAAGGGATAAAAACTCAATTAGTTAACATACCTCTATTTTTTCCAATGTGCATCAAAAGAAAAGCAAAGTAACACATGTCAGTGAATTAAGTGAATTAAAGTTTGAACAATATGAATGCGTTTTAAGTAATTTCGATAGCATTTCCAAACAGCATATACAGAAAGTGTATGATATTACCTGCTCCAGAACTTCTTTGTAGGTAATAGTTGCTTTAGTATCAGTAACAGGACTGTCATAGATGATAGCAATCTTATCTCCTTGACCATTTTCAATATGACGATCAACGGCATTGTAACAAATGTTAAGCATTCCTTCCACAAACCTGAAAAATTGGAAGGTAAAGGTTAATAATTCTTTCCAAAATATACCGTTGCTTAACTAGGTTGTATATTTCTAGTTTGGCAGCGCTGCCCTTAAATTAGTGCTTCCCGTGGCACACATGCAACGCCAGGTAGTATCTAGAAAGCAGACATTTAAGACGGTACAGAAGTGACATCTTTGTTTTCATGTGTGTTTGCTTTCATGTGCACTAGAAAAAAAATATACCCCACACTTCAAGGTGACAGCTTTGTAGATTTTATTGCTTAGGACGGAACGACAGTATAGACACCAAAATAATCTACGTGAAATGGATGAAATGAATTGTATGTAAATACAGCGCAGCCCACGGAAGCATTAGGCTGAGAGAACAAATGGCAGATGTATGACTGAGTTTGGGTAACTGCTGTAAACAGACCAGCTTACTGGAAAATTCAATTCTCCTTTAAAAGAGCAATATATATATATATATACATATATATACATATACACACACCCACACACACACACACACACATATATATATTTGTTTCAATTAAGTGGGATGCCTCCAATTGCCCAAATGGATAAGCTCTATTCTGCATGTTTGAAATGCTCCATAATTTGAATAAAGTATGGACATGCATATAACATTTTAATTAATTTTTTCAAAAACTTTTGCAATTTCGTACTTTTCATCTCCCAATTTGTCAATGCCTTCCTCTGAAAACACAGACATCATGTAGATGGATGGAGATAACATTTTGAAAAATATAGCTCATTTTTTTTCCAAAAGAAAAAGTTTTGCATTTGCCCCTTCTCTAGGAGGAGGGGATTAAACCAAAGCATACAAGGACAGTAATGGTCTATTTGTCCCAACATCAGGCTAGCAAATATCATAACAATGCAAAATAACAGGGAAAAAAAAACATTGAAGCAAAAAGAAAAAGTCCTGTCAGATAGCAGAATATCACCTTCAGGTCTTCACCCAAAAAGCCCTATGTGAAATGAGGCAGTGAATTAAAAGCAGCTATAGATACAGTGGCAGCATTAAGAAATAACACATAGAGAACACAACAGGAGGAGGGATCACTTACTCAGGGTCAAATGACCCTATATACTTCAATAACCCAAATATGACTACCTGACAGCATAGCACAAGGAGCAGCTAATGTAAAGATTCTGAATCACCAAGTGCGAAAGATTCAATGTTTGTTCGAAAATACCGTCTCTTCCCCTTGCCCCACCTCCACGAGTGGAGAATACTTCCCTTGTTTGGGGCTCATGCAGGTGACTGTGCTTTGGCCAAAGAGCTGACATAAGTCAAGCAGAGGCGTGAAGGCACCTGTGCCTGCTCTCCTTCACCTCTACTTTCTCCAGAAGAGCCTCCTTCACCTCTACTTTCTCCAGAAGAGCCTCCTTCACCTCTACTTTCTCCAGAAGAGCCTCCTTCACCTCTACTTTCTCCAGAAGAGCCTCCGGGTGTCTGTGACTGCTGCCTCCTCGGCCTAGTATCCAAAGCAAATATTTGCAGGTGGAGGAGAGCCCAAGAAGCAGGAAGTGTAACCCAGTCAGATACATGTCTAGGAGCAACGTTTCCAGTCATCTGACCCCGTGACAACCTAGAGATACATGGGAATAACTGCCGAATATGTTATGATTTGGACATTTGGTATGATGATTTGACATGCAGCATAATTGTGGCTTTAATTAGCTAACATGCCAAGAGAAAAGATAGTTTGCTCAATGTTTTGTATCAGAAAGAAGAAAAGATGTTTTATGGAATTTTCCCACAAGAATATTTATTTGTATTGTTTTTGTTTTTGTTCCTGAAAAGAACACGTTTCGGACACATGGAATATTGGCTTGCTGGAATACTTCTTGATGTTGTTATTATTGTCCTTCTCTTTATCTACAACTTCTACTCTACCACTCTGTGCTCAACAGTTAATTACACTCATGACATTGCACAATAAAGAGGCCCTCTCAATACCAAAGATTGATAAAGGATTCACTTTATCATTTGCTGACTATTCTCCTACCTCTTCTTCCTTCTCAATATCTTTCACGGAGTCTACTTCCTCTGCCAGATCTTTGACAGTGATCCCTAAGGTTCCATATCCATCCCTTGGCTCACTCTGCATATACTCCCTGGGTGATCTTAATACTCATATGGCTTTAACTTCCATCCTCAGCTCCAGCCCTGGCCTCCTTTCTGAGCTCCATACTCTTATAGCCAACAGTCTGCTGGACATTGAAGGGAGTCCAGAATGAACCTCCCCAAAACATGCTACTTTGGAATGTAGGTTATTTTGGGTAGAAGACAATCAAGTACCAAGACTCAGGAAGACTTTTTAACCTCCCCTCTTTATTGTCTCTAAGAATTTAGATAGAGGGCCTAGTCCAAGGAAAGGCTTATCACTGAAGATAAGTACAAAGAGTATGGGCTGGGCATGGTAGGGGTGGAGTGGGGAGTGGAGAGTACTTGGCAGGGCCTATTTGTTCAATTCCTCTCTGTATCCCGTGGCTTTTGCATGGCATGGCAAACGTTTGTTTACCAAACGCTTGCTCCTGCCATCTTCCTGTGAACTGTCTTCCTTCCCTTTGAAGCTATAGGCCCCTACCCCCTTCTCCTTAGCTCAGGATGGCATATAAACCTCAACGGTCTCTCTTCAAACCTCTCATGTCTGTGTGAGACTCCCATACATCCAAAATTAATTTTTCTCCTATTAATTTCACTTTATGTCAAATTAATTAATAGATCAGCCAAAAGAACGATGAAGGATACAGGATTTCCTCCCCAACAACATCTATTTGGAAAGAATAACACGTCCAAAACAATAGTCATTTTCGCCCTATCTCAACCCATAGCCCCATGCCAAATGCAAACCCTCCCCTTCTCCTGTTTTCCATATTTCAAGGAACCACCTTGCACCCAAGGACCTGAATTAGAAACCCCACAGTCAGATTTGACCCCTCATTCTCTACATTCAGTTGGGTATATGTAACATTACATTAGTCTCTGTAAATTCAGTTCTCTCATTCACAACCTGGGTTAGAATTACTGCCTCCTAATTAATCCTCCTGCCCCAGGCCTTACCCTATCCTCTCAAGTCATCTCTCTATGCTATTAGAATGTTTTTCCTCAATAAGTCAAACTGAGAAAGACAAATTTCATGATTTCACTCAAATGCAGAATCTAAAAAGCAAAACAAATGAATAAATAAACAAACAAAAAGGAGAATCAGACCTATAAATATAGAGAACAAACTGATGGGTGCCAGAGGGAAGGAGGTGGGGGATGTGTGAAAGAGAGTGGGAGATACAGGCTTCCAGTTATGTAATGAAGTCACAAAGATGAAAAGCACAGCCTAGGCAACGTAGGTAATGATACAATAGCATTTTACAACGACAGAAGGTAGTTCCACATGTGGTGAGGGAGCATAGTATAATGTATAAATTGAATCACTATGCCGTACACCTGAAACTAATGTAAATTGTGTGTCAGCAATACTCAAATTTAAAAAAAAAGTTTTTAAAGAATGTTTTTCCTCATAAATGTTCTCATACCAACTATTTGGTGCTCAAAGTCATTTACTACTGTTGCATGAAGTTCAGAATAAAAACTACGTATCTTTAGATGGCATGCAAAGCCCATTCACCTCAGCTTTATTTCTCCTCATCCAACTTCCCACACTCCAGCTCTAATGAATTATAAAATCTATATTTCCTGAATCCGCTCAGCTGCGGATTCTTTCTGTGATTGTTCTCCACCTTTACCTTTACTCCACCTTTACCTCCCCCAAGCAGTTCCAAAGCCCTATGCACACATCTCTACCATAGTACTTATCACATTGTATTAACAATTGGTCTACCTACTGATATATTTCCCTCATTATACTGTAATCTACCTTACAGCAGAGAAAATGCCTTATTCTCCTTATAGTCCTAGTGATGTCGGAGTGTGGGGCAAGCTGAGGGCAAAACACAGGCTAACAGCAACCTCCCCACCAAGTGGAATGTGTGATATTCCTCAGACACTCCTGGCTACTCAAGAACAAAGGAAAGGGGTTTTAAATGCTTGCCATGGGAATGTGGGAAACTAAGGCAAATGAAAAATTAAATTCCCTTCCTGCCTACAGCCCATTGACAAGTCCTTGAAACTGGCAGAGTGACCACCCCCTAGAAGCCCAGCTGCCTGGATGATGACACTTTTAGGAGCAAAAGAGAATCTTGGTTTAACATTATCCCAACCTTGAAGATCCTGTAAGTCTACTTGCTTTATCTCAACTGCCCCCAAGACATATGCTGGCAATCGTACTCCAAGATTATGGCCCCCCAATATGCATCTGAAGGGTCTCATGACTGAGGTTTTACTAAACAGTAATCAATGGAATTTCGCTACCAACAGCTAGCCCCTCAAGGTCTTGGAAATCTTGCTTCCAAAATTCCTTAGAGACTTACTCTATCCCTGACCCCCCGTCTCCTAACCTGAGGGTAGAGAGCTGCTCTTCTGCCCAAGTGTCCTATCCCCATGCTTTAATAACATCACCTTTTGCATCAAAGACTTCTTCAAGAATTCTTTCTTGGCTGTTGGGTCCGGATCACCTCACCATCACCCCAAAACTTCATCACTAGGATCTACTATAGAAGCTCTTCTGTATTTGGATGCAGTATATATTTGATAAATCAATGAATAAAAATATTAATAGGTGTTCAAGAAACATTGGATTTAGAATCCAGCTAGAGTAGTCAGGGTAGTTTTTACTAACTTATTTTAAAGCTGAGAGAACAGAGACTTAAAAAGAATATTTCCCAGGACATTTGGCAAGAAATTCAAGAATGCCACACTTGTAACCCAAATCTTTAGGCATCTAGACGTGTATCATTATTCACATCATATTAATTCACTCATTTATCAATCATTTATTTACTATCATCAAATTCACAGATTCTTTCCTCTGTGGTCTCCGTTCTGCTATTGAGCCAATTCAGAGAATTTTTATTTTGGTAAATGTATTTTTCAGCTCTAAAATTTCCACTTGCTTCTTTTTTATATCTTTAATTTCTTTGCTGAAGCTTTCTATTTCTTTTATTGAGGCTTTTAAAAAATATATTTTGTGTATGTTTATAATTATTTGTTGAAGCATTTTCATGATGGCTGCTTTAAAGTCCTTATCAGAGTGTTCCAATCTCTGTGTCATCTCAGTTTCGGCGAGTGATTTAGGGTTGTATCCTGAACATCGTGGGCATCTTACTGAGACTGTGGAGCTTAAAGATTCTATTTAAATTCCATACCTCCTCTAACACTGTGTCAATGGAGGAGAGGGACGTCTCATTACTCCCAGGTACAGGTGTGTTAGTCCCTGTTCCCCTAATGTCCTCTTTTGACACTGGTGGGCGTGAGGGGTATCTCATTACTGCCGGACTAGGGTAAAAGTTCAGGATCCCACTAGGCTTCCATGACACTGGCCTGGCTAAGAGCAGGGGAAATATGTACAAGTTTAGTATATAGGTTACTATACCCTAGGGTTTTCTTTTTGAAGGATACCCTTAAAGAAGTTTTGAAAATTTTAAGGGCTCCCTTTAGGAGGGCAGAAAGGAAATTCAGAGGGAAGGGCCTGCAAATAGTATTAAACAAGAACTGCTGCAGGAGATGACAAATTGGCATGGCTCCAGAGGTGGTAAGAGTTAGTGCATATACCACTATAAATTGGCTAAATTAAAGATTGGTTTACTGTGGTTGACTGGACCAAGTGACCTGCAAGGGGCCTTCCGGCTCAAAGATTTGATTATTCTACTATGACAAGATTCTTATTTCATTTTAACTCAAATCATTTCAGTAAAGGTCAACTGAAAGCCTTCTATGTGATAGCTCTTCATTGTCCCTTCTAAATTCATGAGTAGGTTCCAAAGGGTTTGTCTCCCCAGATTATAAAAATAACTGATGCCCCCCTCTAGACAACTGAGAAAATAACTTTAGAGTATTTTCTCTTATTTTTTATATATGTAAATATTTTGCCTCTATGTTTAAGATTGCATTATGAGCTTTTCCCAAGAGCCTGAAAAATTTAAAAAAACAACAACAACACACATTTAATGACGGCATCATATTACATTCAATGGCTATTCAATAATAAAGTTAACTCTGTATTGTTGCAAATTGCCTTTCATAATATTGTCATTATTTTAAATGATCCTGAAATGATGTTTCTTATAGAGAAATATTGGTTACATTGTTTTTTTATTACATTTGCAGGCAAATGTCATTCCTACAATCAAACACATACATCAAATAATTAAATTCCTTCTGGAAATATTGAATCAATTTATATTACAATCAGCATTACCTGAAATTCCATTTTATCACATTCCTCCAAATACAGATTATTCTCAATCTTCTTCAATTGGAGAATTGAAAAATAGTTTCAATTTTAGTTTCTCTGGTTACTGGTATTACGTATGATGTCTTACCAAGTTTTAAAAGCGCTTTATATAGAACATTAGACTTAAGTCTGACACTTACAAATTATTTTCTCAGTTTATTCACTAATTTTAATTCATGCCATTTCCTGATATAAAAATATTTGAAATTTGTTAGGGTGCCCGGGTGGGTCAGTTGGTGAAGCATCCTACTGTTGATTTTGGCTCAGGTCATGATCTCATGGGTCATGACATCAAACCCCATGTCAGGTTCTGCGCTGACAGTGCAGGGTCTGCTTGGAATTCTCTCACTCTCTCTCTCTCTCTACCCCTCCCTCCCTCCATCTCTCTCAAAATAAATAAACATTTTAAAACTATTTGAAATTTGCATATAGTCAAATACTCATTTTCCTTTACAATTTCTTTGTGTAAGAAACTTCATACTACTCTCTTCTGGTTTCAGTTTTTATATTGATCTTTGATATGAGCCAATAAGTATTCATACATGTATAAAACTTGTAGGTAATACATGTTATACAGAATATATTATACATATGTATCGTAGGACAACTGTGCATGTATACATATTATGCACATGTACATAATATACGTGTGTGTGTGTATACACACATATTCAAAAGTTCTGGCTACACAGAACCTTCAAATCACATAAGAGGCATCTACACATAGATGTATCACATGACGTCTGTGTGTGTATGTGTGTGTTGATATATATATATATATATGTATATATATACATATATATATATGTATATATATTAAATGATAGTACAATTATATTTATTTATCCTTAGTCAATTTTACAAGCATCAATGTTTGACTAATGCTTACTGTCCTCACTTTTTTATGATGCTTCATTCTTCCCATATGTATTATGCATACATACTCCTATCTATCTATCTATCTATATATATATATATATATATATATATATATATCAGAGTCTCTGTCAAGGCTATGTAGTTTCTAGCTATAACTACTGGAATGTTCTGTCAGTAGAGTCTTGTGAATAGTTCTCTCTTTAAACTCAGTCAGCTTTAAGTTCTGTTGAAGAAAGAAAGGAAAAAAAACCTCATATTCTATTCTACCCCATCTCTGCCCTGAATTCCTTCTGCAGAAAATTGAAAGAAATCTGAATGCACCCCACAGCTCACTCAAAAAACAGAAAAAATATAAAACTGAAATGAAATTGATAGCAGCAGTGGAACCACTAGAAATGGAGTGACCACGAGATCACAGCAGTGGCAAATTTGGGGACTACAAGAAGCAAACAGAAGCAGAATGACTGCTAAACCCAGAAGTCATGCCAAACAGGGTGGATGTGGGTGGACTCCTGACATGGAAAGATTTCCATGACATCTTAGATACTATTAGTTAGATTAAAGAAAGAAAATAATGTGTAGAAAAATTATGTAACCATACTATAGAATACATTTATGGGGAAACTATAAACCCCAAGCAGGTAATTAAAAGGCTCGTTAAAAGGCTCTCAATAGAACTCTGAACTATTTCCAAGATCAGAGGCAAGTAGGAATAAAAAACAGGCCATAAATGTTTGGATGTATTATTAACACATAAGCCACACCTACATACATGTCGCACAAACTTTCACCAGCCCAGAGGCTAACTTTCTGAAACAAGTTTCTGCGTGAATGATCTAGGAGTAGGACAAGAACAAGGTTCTATATAATTTCCAGGAGGCCTAGGAACCCCACATACCATTGCCACCCGGAAATCCCCTCTTTTCTCTCAATCACAGTAAGAAGGATTTAAGTAACCAAAATCTACATTTACTGACACATGAACTAAGATCCTTACCTGGATTCTGAAATGTACTCCACTTAGCTACCTGAACCTGGGCACTCAGATGAGTGAGTGAGTGTGTGTGTGTGTGTGTGTGTGTGTGTAGGTGTTCACGTAGGTGTGTATGAACATATATATGAAAAAGAGGACAGCATAAAGCTGAGATGCGGGAAAGGCATATTGTCAACATAAATAACAAGGGGAAAGGCATATTTTTAACTTCAACAATATCTAAAGTGTACCTAAAAATCAATACAGAAAAAATTAAAAACCCAGTAGGTAAAGAATCTCAGCACACCATCCATAGAGGAAAAAAATGATAATGGTCAATAAGCAAAAAAAGATGATGCTCAGCTTCACTGACAATCAGGAAAATGAACATTAAAACAATAATAATATTCCATTTCTCCCCATTGGATTGATACAAAGATACAATACACAGTAGTTTTAACTCAGCCAAAGCAAGTTGCCTGTATGTTTATCTCTGTGCTTATAGAAAAGCACAGGAAGGTGGGGCGCCTGGATGACTCAGTTGATTAATAAGCATCCGACTTTAGCTCAGGTCATGAGCTCACGGTTCAGGGGCTCAAGCCCCACATCAGGCTCTATGCTGAGAGCTCAGAGCCTGGAGCCTGCTTGGAGTTCTGTGTCTCCCTCTCTCTCTCAGCCCCTCCCCCACTCGCTGTCTGTCTCTCTCTCTCAAAAATAAATAAACATAAAAAATTTAAAAAAAATAAATAAATAAAAGCACAAGAAAGAGTCTAGAAAAAAGTACAAGAGAGGTAAAGTTGGGTAAAAGAAAAATTGAGGTGCAATACAGAAAAGAATAGTCTATATTTTTCTGTAATAAATACTTGGGTGATTTGATTTTTACCAATATTCTTTTATGTATTAAATATATTTTAATAAAAATATAAATTTTAACAGAAGATTGCTTGGCTCTTGGATTGACCGAATCATCAACTCCATATCATTATAACTGCCACTAATGAAAAAAAATAATTTAATTAATTAATTAAAACATCTCTTTTCAATTTTCTTCTCGTAAAAAGGAGTATTTCTTATACTTATGACAACATCTAAACTCAGTTTTAAAAAACTAAAACGGGCCATCAAATTTTTGCTTTTCCTTTTTATTTATTTTTCTCACCAGAATCAACCTCAAGAAGATATATAGTAATACTAAGAATGGCTAGACAGAACCTTCAAATCGCATAGACAGATCTACTATAAATCTGTGTTCATCATTCTTGCTTGCTGCCCACTGTGATTTTGGTTGCCCTCATTCCAGGCGCTTGTAACACTGCACTAGAAATGAGGCACGGCCACGAAGTTTGCTGTGGCCCATGACGTGGCTACAGAAATAACGCAAGAAGCCTTTAAGATTCAGTGTGTGTTTTCCACATTTCCTTCTGTGTGTCACAAGGACCAGTGACATTCCAAACGGTGACAGCACTGTCGACCTGTATTTTTTTTAAGGTTATGTATTTATTTTGAGAGAGAGAGAGAGAGAGAAAGAGAGGGAGAGAGAGGGAGGGGCACAGAGGGAGAGAAAGAGGGAATCCCAAGCCATCTCCATGCTGTCAGCACACAGCCCAATTCAGGGTTTGAACTCACGAACCACGAGATCATGTCCTGGGCTGAAATCAAGAGCCAGATGCTCAACTGACTGAGCCACCCAGGTGTCCCCAACCTGTAGTCTTGAGTGAACACGGATGATATGAAACAAATTTGCTGCGTAATCAAAGATACATTTACATGAGTGAGATACACCTGGGCTATTTTAAACTAGGGATATTTGAAAGCTGTTTACTCCTACAGCACAGCCTAGTCTATTCCGACTGAGAGAAAAGTCCCCAGACCCATCTATTTTGGCAAACTCAAACAAACTTTAAAATTGTCATAGTTTACAATTTTAGAGGCAGAGGGATACATTCCAGGGCAAAAGCAATGAGTGTAATCTCAGCTGGTATAATTATGTAGTCACTATAGAATTGTTAGATGTCCCTGAAAAGAAGTCAAGGTGCACCATCATCTGTGTCTGAGCTCAGAGAGGTGGAGCTGAGAGGCTTCAGAAGGAGCTCCTTTAAGAAGAAAGCTCTTGGGGCGCCTGGGTGGCTCAGTTGGTTAAGTATCAGACTCTTGATTTTGGCTCAGGCCATGATCCCAGGGTCGTGGGATCAAGCCCTGCACTGAGCTCTGCACTGACAGCACACAGTCTGCTTGGAATTTTCTCTCTCTCTCTGCCCTCTCCCCCACTCACTCACTCACTCTCTCTCTCTCTCTCTCAAAAATAAACATTTAAAAAAAGAAGAAAGCTCTTGAAATTCTTTCGAGGCTTTTTCTGATGCATAATTTTCTATTTTCCCTTGCCTTTTCCTCATTAACCCTGCTAGTTTACATCCAGAATAAAAACTTTGACTCAGTTCTTTGGAGGGAAGCTTGTTTGAATTTGACTTCTTCTTTAGAAGAACTAAAGACTAAAGTGTTCCTCTCAATTTCACCACTCCCTCCTATTTCAAGAACAAAACTTATTGTACTTTCAATAGTGTGGACTATGAAACTCTTTCACAAACTGCCATATTTCAATCTGCATGAAATAGTTATTGACATGAGTATATTTGGTAGTTGCAATGTTGCAACCCTGTCTGTAGTCCCAGCTAGTGATTTCTGTACTGGACATACATTTTCTACTAAATAACTGGAAAGTCCAACATATAATTTACCTTCTGATATGAGCTCCTTTCCCTGGATCATATTACAATGTCCTTCCTTGATGATCTCCTATTTGGGTTTTTATTTTGGCACAATTTCAGAAAAAAAATTCAAGTTCTTTTTCAAAAGTTAAATAAATCTAAGGATAACATACTGAAAAGAATTTGAGGGTAATGGATATATTTGGTTATCTACCTACTAAAATACTAAATCTATATTAGGAATGTGTAACATTTATAAGAAATAATTTATTATATTATAGGCAGACTTTGGCAGATTATAACCTCCAATATTAACTATCAATAATTATTTCCTCAGGGCTCCCCAGTGGCTCAGTCAGTTAAGCATCTGACTTCGGCTCAGGTCATGATCTTGCAATTTGTGAGTTAGAGCCCCACGTTGGACTCTGTGCTGATGGCTCAGAGCCTGGATCCTGCTTCAGATTCTGTGTCTCTCTCTCTGTCCCTCCTCTGCTCATGTTCTCTGTCTCTCTCTCAAGATAAATAAATAAAAACATTAACTTTTTTTAAATAATGATTTTCTCTTCAAATGTTTTTTTTTTTTTTTTTAGCCAACAAATTTAACAATAATTTGTTGTTGGTTCGACCTGAAACTGTTAAGAAAAGGCAAAAAATATAATTGGGAACATGTCCACCATTCTGATTTACAGAACATACTGATTTACAGGCATACTGATTTACAATAACTATAATAAGAAGCAAAATGTGGCCAACTTCCTGGCAGAGGTAGAAACAAAGTGTGATGAAAGCACAGTAAAAAAGAGATTAATTCTGGCTAGGGGAATGTGGTTAGGAACTGGTGATGTTGCAAGGAATGTAGTCTAGTTATAAAGGTCTGAGCCTTGAGGTCAAAAGACCAGAGCTCAAATCTCGGGCATGTCATGTAATAGTTGCAGGCCTGCAGGCAAATTAACATGCCTAGGTATTTCTTCCTCCATCTATAAAACCAGGAAAACAAAACAAAGAAAACCCAACAACATAGCACTTACTCTATACCAAGACAACACTATGAACATTTAACACACATTCATTCAATTTTCATAATGACTCAATGTAGACACCAATATCGTCTTCATCTTACAGATGAGGAAACTGAGGTATGGAGAGGTTAAGTGGCCTAGTCGAGGTCCACACTGGTGTGTTACAGGCTTGGACTGGATGTCAAGCAGTCAGGCTCCAAGTCACAACCTCTTATTCTGCACTGAGGAGTTAATACGAAAGTACTCTACACTCTCCACAAACATGCTTTCATACACATTTCCTTGACTCCTTTCAATAACCCTATTAGGCAATTACTATCATTATACACATTTACAAATGGGGAAACTGATTAGATAAGTTATGAAAGCACATTTTTGTGGCAATGGGTATGATTGGGGCTGAAGCAGGACATAAGGGGAGGGCGACTGTTGCAAGACTTTTTTGCAATAATAATGTTGTGGTGATAGAGATGGAAGGGAGGGAAGGGTTTGAGAAATGCAGAAGACTGAAAAAAGAATTTTAGAGAATAAGAGGAAGAGAATGAAAAGAATGCATATCAAAGAAACTGGGGCTCAAGGGGAGTCAGCAAACTATAGTCACATGCCAAATCTGGCCCACAATCTATGTGAATAAAGTTTTATTGAAACACAACCACACTCCATTGTTTCTGTATTCTCTGTGGCTGCTTTTGCTCGTTAATAGCAAGATTGAGTGCTTGCAACAGAATCTATCTGGCCCGCAAAACCAAAAATACTTACCATTTGACCTGTTAAAAACTTTGCCAGTCTTGTCTCTAGCGAAGCCTTGTACAACAGAAATTTCTGTGATGATGGAAGTTTTCTGTACCTTCACTGTTCAATTGCATAGCCACAGGTAGCTGGCTAAATTTAAATTTTAATTAATTAAAAGTAAATGCAACTCAAAATTTAGTTCTTCAGTCACACTAGCCACCTTTCAAGTGCTCAGTTAGCCACACTTGGCTAATGTTACTGCAGGACTGAATTTTAATCTTAATTCAAATTAAACTTAAAATAGCCACATGTGGCTACCAACTTTCCTGTTGGACACTGCAGTTGTAGGGAATTTAGAAGTGGCAGAGGTGGTCCCCAGAGTCAAATACTGAAGGGAGATCAAATGAGGTAGGACTTCAAGTCAATCCATTGAATTAAGGAACAAACAGGTACTGGTGATCTTGGGGACAGCAGTTTGCATACAGTGATGAGGACTGAGGCCCCCTGCAGTGGATATAAGGGGTATAAGGGAAAAGGATATGTAGGGGTATAAGGGAGAGAAAAGCCTGGAGTATAGACAATGTGGCTGAGAACTGAGGATATCAAGAGAAGGGGGATGCTCTGACATCTCTTTGGGCTTGTGCAAATCTTTCAACTGGCTTTTATCTAAAAGGGTGAAAAGTGAAGGCAGTTGAGGGGAGGCAGCATTGAAAATTAATGGCAATATGATTCTTTAATGGCAGTGGCAAGTGGAACATGTGCAAAAAGTAGGCAAAGTTCAGGTTCTGGTTTAGAAGTGCACTAATGCCGCTGAAATAGATGTGTGTTTAGCGTGGAGCATAACCTGAACTAAAGCAACGAAGATGAGAGTAAGCCTTATCTTAAAAGCCTGGAATGCCTAGTTAAGGAAGGGCAGGCCGTTAAAGGGTTCAGAGCTGGAGAATGCTGTGCTTAGAAATGGATTTCAGGTCAGTCTTGAGAGGCAAAGGAGGAAATGGAATCAGCTAGGATCTATACTGACTAGCCAAGAAAGGCAAAGTAAGTAATGAAAACTTGGGGGAAGAGGAACTATTATAGAAACAAATTAAAAAGGAACTAGAAGTAGGGGAAGAGTGACATCAAAGAAAATTGAGGGTTTTTTTTTTCCCCATCTCTGGATGCCAAGTTTATGTTGTCTTTAAGGGAGACCTGGAATAAGAAGAAAAAGAAACAGTTTTGAAGTATGAAAAGGAAATAATATTTTGTTAATCGCCAGTATGCCAGGTTCTGCATCTGGAAATTTATATGCATCAAATCATTTAATCCACACACTATCCCTTGAGGAAGACACTGTTATTCCCATGTTATAGATGAGAAATGAGCCTCAGAGAGGTCAAATAACTCCCCAGAATTATAAAACTAACACATGGCAGACTATAGCCCAGTGCTTTCTGCCTCTAAGGAAAATGTGATGAGTTTCCAATTTTACATGTCTGTCTGCTTATTTGAGTAATTCGTGAACCTTCACGAGAAGCTGTTTCCTGTGCGCAGAGACCACATGCTAGCTCATTAATGGCACACAGCAAATGCTCAATAATTATTTTTAAGTAAATGCCTGCAAGTGTGAATGAACGTGAATTGAAATAGTACTCTTCTGACACATTAACACAAATAAGAAAAAGAGTCTCATGAGGTAAACGCTCAGTAAAAACAATGACAAGCTCCAAAGACTACTCTTGCACACAAACAGACAAGGCTTTAAGCATTTTGAGGAGGGCATCACATTACTTTCTTCACACAGGGACATCTCATCTAAATTACAGATACTTGGCCTTGAGCAGTATCAACTGACTGTTCCAGGAAACCCTCCAAATTGGGTAATTGCCTACTTGGGGCAGCATAATAACCTTACGTTAATTTAACCACTAGGGATATTGTTTTTGTAAACGTACTTGGAAAGCACATCTCTCTATAGGACAATTATTTTAACAGAAAAACCTAACACAAAGAGAGCGACATTCTTTAGCCCTACCAATCCTTTATACATGAGTACGTGTGTGCAGAACCTGGCCCCATCCACCAGCCCTAGCCACAGACTGTCCCATCTCAACATGAAAGGACAGCCCAGGCATCTGCATCTCTGCCAGATCATCTCGGATTAAAACTGAGTGAATTGCCAAAGGTGAGAAATGCAGCCAACAGGAAAAAAGAATAGAAAGAAAGACTTTCAAGAAATCAATACCTGTTATCTGAACTGGATCCACACTGTCAATGAAGAGGAAAGACATGAATGAAGGATTTTAAAGATCCACAGACTGTGAGTCATGTCCGACAGTTAAATTCAAAGCTGAAAGTAAAGACACCATTTTGCCTTGTTTGCCTCATTTTTATTCTAGTAAATACAGGGTTTATTTTATTCTAGGAAAATATTTTATTTTATTCTAGGAAATACAGGTTTATTTTATTCTAGGAAAAACAGGGTTTAAGCAAACAGAAATAGGATTCAGTTTAATATAAAAAACAAAAGAGAAAATTATAATGAATTAAATTAATATTAAAGGTCAAATGTTAAAGATACAATCGAAATACATTTGGATTTCAAAGCACAAATCTATTAAGATTGAAATATAATCATAAATGAATATAAATTTAAAAGAACATTTTAAAGGAAAGTAAACTGCATCATTCTGCCCTCTTCAAGACGGTATTTAGCATACTCTTAGGAGCAGAGGTCCTCAATCAACCAATTAAGAAACAAGCCATGATGAGCTCATGAGGAACTAAACTCCAAACTGGGGCAGGTTCCTAGAAAACCAGACTTACAGACCAGGGTGCTCAAAAGGTCTCCCAGAAGGTAACCCTGGAACCTCAAAACTATCCAGAGAACCAGGAAGGGACAGAAGAGAAGGTACATCTCCAATGTCAATCAGTACTGGTTGAAGGGAAGAAAAAGAGCTCTCAGAATTTAATACTGATAACAATGATGAAGTGATGAAGAAAGAACAAAAAAAAAAAAAAAAAGGGAAGAGGGGAGGAAAGGAGAAGAGAGATAGTGGCCCCAGGACCACGCAGGGGAGAAGGAAGCTAATTTGTTAATATGGTGTTACTTTACTCTGGTTAAGGAGAAATAGGAAGTGAGGCGAGAAATAGGTAAGAATTGAAACTAATGTGCTCTAACCATGAGAACGTTAGGAGTGTATATTTTTTCCTATTTTCACATTGCATTTTCATCTTAGCTATCCATTTCTTTCTCTTTAAGGCTATAACTCATGTAGAATTACACACCACAATGTTCTGATGAAACTCTCCTCTACAGCTGACGCTCCCAGAACGCAGACACCACGTTCATTAACTCATTCTGCACAACACTTAGCTCATGTCCACAGAGAGATGTTTAATACAAGCTCTTATTAAAGAGGAGGAATACAATCAGTCATCTTAGAATGTCTGAAAAGAGCTTTTTCTTCCCACTGAGCTACATAAATTATTCTGAGATTGTTTCTACAAAGATTGTGTAGTTGGCAGAGCTACAAAGGGGGCATCAATTTTGTTTTCCTGCTTAAAACAAAAAGATTTAAAGGAAATGTGATACAACATTAAGATTTTACAAAGCCCGGTGTTCGATGTCCACTAGATTATTATCTTTATTTATTCTTCAGATATTTCATAAGGAAGAAGGTTGTGATACCTTATTCACAGTATTAATGTTTTTGAACAAAAAATTTGACTCTATATTAGAAAGGGCATAATATCTCTTTGATCTAGAAATCTAAGAATTCATCAGCAAGAAGAAAGGAAAGAAAGAAGCAGAGAAAGATAGAGACAGAGAGAGAAATCTTCAGAATGCTGTATCCGAAGATGTAAGTATATCTGCCTGCTTATAATAACAATAAAGAGAAACAACCTAAATTTCAGCATGAAGGGATTGTGAAATAAATAACATTCATCCAATATGTTAAAGCATTCTGCAAACATTAAAAATCACTGAATAGAAGAAATAGAAGAATGGAAAAATATAGCTTATTGCAGTGGAAAAAAGACCTATCAATAGTAGGGATAGCATAATTCCATTTTTCTGTAAGAACAAAAATAGAGACCTAGAGTGTCAAACAGACTTACAGACATATAGATTTTTAAAAAGCAAAACACATACACAATAAATATGTGTGCCTGCAAACACTGGTGAATCTGATTAAAGTTTATTAGTTTAGTTCATTGTACTGTGCCAATGTAGATTTTGGTTTTGATAATATAATAGTTTTGGTTTTGATAATATACTAGTTGTGTAAGACATCACCATTAGGAAAGGCTGAGGGATAGGCACAAACAAATCTCTTTGCACTATTTTTGTACCTTCTTGTGAGTGTACAATCATTACAAAATAAAAATTTTAAATGAAATAAAAAGGCTGAAGGAAAATATGCAAAATATACCAAGATATACACTGAGAATGTATTGAGATATTGAACTATACAGCCGATTTTCCATCTATTTCAGCTTTCCTGAGTTTACCCAATAAGAATTTAAAGAACTACTGCTTCTTTATGGAGAAAAAAAAGCATAAACCTAAATTTTAGTCGTTTTTTTTAATGTTTATTTTTGAGAGAGACAGAAATAGAGCATCAGCAGGGGAGGGGCAGAGAGAGAGGGAGAAACAGAATCTGAAGCAGGCTCCAGGCCCTGAGCTGTCAGCACAGAGCCCAGTGCGGGGCTCGAACCCACAGACCACAAAATCATGATCTGAGTCAAAGTCGGACGCCCAACTGACTGAGCCACACAGGTGCCCCTAATCAAAATTATTTTTAATAAAGCAATGTCACTGAAGAGGCCATGTCAATTCAAACCTAGGTCTCAAACCTAGGCCTTGTAATCATAAAACCTCTGCTCTCTTAATTAAACCCTACTATGTCCCATCCAACTTCCCACCTTCGTTCGTCACCGAAACAACCTTACACTCAGATACAAGCATGCATGCTATGGACATATCTACAAAGATCATCTAATTGGACTAGATACTATTGAACATAACTTAAAATTTTTATTATGCCTTTTTCCCTAGCCTTATCCTCAAAATAATCTGAGAACAATATCACAAACTGTATCTTTGCTTTATCCTTGTCAATGTCCCCAATATCTACATATGTATTATATTCATAAATAAAACATTTCCCATTAACATTTCCATAATATGAAACTTGAATACAGTGCAGTTTACTCAATTAACCAAGAGTTCATCGTCTAGCTGGTTCTAAGCCCATTATTTCCCTTTATTTTCTTTGTTGTTACTTGTCTTCTCCTCACTTTCCTGTGTATTAGCACCTCTAGCAGAAAATGAGAGATTGTACAAATGGATAAAATTTAAAATGGCTGATTCTCTTATCTATGAAAAGATTCATTAGTCAGAAAATGGCTTCTGTTGACCAAAGTGTGAGGTTCTATACTCTACCTACTCACACCTCAACAGTCAAAGGTAATTCAGGGTAGAGTCAATTGTCAAATAAAACAAATTTTATTACCCATATTTTCAAAAATTATAACTAGATAGTACATAGCACTCATAATTACTCTTTTTAAACAGGAAAATGAAAGCTATCTCATTGCACGCAAACACACTTTTTTCCTTTGATGTATGAAATTGCCCTTCAAAGTTACAATCTATCTGGAATCTCATTCAGTATCTGGAATAGCTCCTGGATTGTAGAAGGCATTTAATAAATGTTCAATGAATGAACAAGAGAAAGAAAGAATGAATGAAGGAACAAATGAGTTAATGAATAAATAAATTCTAGAGCCAAAAATACTCCACTCATAAATATAGTAGGACCACAAACATATAGGTGTGTATATATGTATATATGTGCCTGGCTTGTTTTTAAATCTGAAACACTGGTATTATGAGGATAAAATAGGATTAACTGGAGAGGAATTATGATACAGTGAGATGCTGACACACTCCAGAGTCTAACACATCTGGTTTTTCATCCCAGATCTGCCACCTGCATGCCAAGTAAACATGAACAAGGTACTTAATCTTCCCTAAATTCTTCTTTCAGAACGTATGTGCTTGAGAAATTAAATAACTATGGTAACGATGCATTGTTATCATTACTGTAATAATATATTATGTATTCTGTAACACTTTACCACTCACTCACAAACTCACACACACACGTGTGTGCACACTTACTCATACAAATACACACATATAGAGTAAAATCATCTTCTAGGATTTAAGCAATTTTGATTTAAGAGTATTATTATTTCCATCAGATACAGACTTTGAAATAACTAGATATGTAATTAAAAAAAGGAAAATCTTCCTAATTAAAGATATTTTTTACTGATTATAAATTTAAAAATTAAATTTTTTATAAGTTAATTAAACCTAGATAAGAGAAAATGTCATCAAATTAGATCGACTAATCGTGTAATTACAAATCACGTTTCAAATAGCTCTTAAAATATTCAGGCGAAATAATGAAATGTTTCTAGTAGACACATGTAGCAGGTGTTAAACAGTCAGGACCCAGAATTTTAAAACACTAATAAAGGGGCGCCTGGGTGGCTCGGTCGGTTAAGCGTCCGAGTTCGGCTCAGGTCATGATCTCGCGGTCTGTGGGTTCGAGCCCCACGTCGGGCTCTGTGCTGACAGCTCAGAGCCTGGAGCCTGTTTCAGATTCTGTATCTCCCTCTTTCTCTGACTCTCCCCTGTTCATGCGCTCTCTCTGTCTCAAAAATAAATAAATGTTAAAAAAATAAAATAAATAAAACAATAATAAAAATCAGTTTTATATTTTCAAAATGTAAGCGCTTAACAGAATATATTCAGCTTTTACTCCAAATAACAAAATATTAAGATTTGTATCATTATTTATGGCAATACCATAAATGTGTCCTAGAAATATAATATTTTTAGGTTATCTCATTGCTATCACTTTTTTATTTTTTATTGTTTTTTTAATTAAAGCATAATTGACATATAGCATTATATAGACTTCAGGTATACAACATAATGATTCAACATTTGTACACACTGCTAAATCATTACCACAATAAGTCTAGTTATCATCCATCACCATGCACAAAATTTTTGTCTTTTTTTTCTTTCTTCTTGTAATGAGGACTTTTAAGGTTTACTCTCTTCATAATTTCCAAATATGCAATACAGTATTATTAAGTATAGTCATCATGCTATATCCCCATGACATTTATTTTATAACTGGAAGTTTGTACCTTTTGACCCCCTTCACCCATTTCATCCAACCCCCTTCCGCTCCCCACTCTGGCAACCACCAATCTATTCTCTGTATCTGTGAGCTTAGGTTTTTGTTTTGTTTTGTTTTGTTTAGATTCCACCTATAAGTGAGGCCATTCAGTATTTGTCTTTTATCACTTTTAAGCAATAATTTTCATTTGATCAATAAAATTTGGTTTATTTGGTTAACTTATTGACTACAAAATGACTAATAACTGACAATATGGTAATATGTTATTGGTTCAACTATTAAATCTGAAACTGGGAATCTGGTATGTTCCAGAGAGACAACTTTTTCAGTCCCTACTCACATGGGCACTGGGTCTGTACCACATAAGTAAAGTATTTTCCTTCCATGTAATATGTGTGTCTTTGGCTCGATGACTAGAAACTCATGCTGACTGTAAAATAGTCTCTACTACAACTTAAAGATAAATGAGCTAAAGAGAAGCAAAGAAAGCCAACTGCCTCATAATGGCACTTAGACCCATGAAGAATGCAAACTGGTGTACCCACTCTAGAGAACAAATGGAGGTTCCTCAAAAAGTTAAAAATAAAACTACTCTACGATCTAGCAATTGCATTACTAGGTATTTACCCAAAGGATACAAAAATAATGATTCAAAGGGATACATGTACTCCAATGTTTATAGCAGCATTATCAACAACAGCCAAATTATGGAAAAAGTCCAAATGTTCATCAACTGATGAATGGAAAATGGTGGTATATACATACAATGGACTATTTACTCAGCCATCAAAAAGAATGAAATCTAGCCATTTGCAAAGACACGGATGGAGTTAGAGAGTATTATGCTAAGCGAAATAAATCAGGCAGAGAAAGACAAATACCATATGATTTCACTCATATATGGAATTTAAGGAACAAAACAAAACAAAAACATAAGGGAACATTAAAAAAAAAAGGAGAGGGAGGCAAACCATAAAAGAGACTTTTAACTATAGAAGACAAACTGAGAGTTGCTGGAGAGCTGGGTGACAGGATGGGCTGAATGGGTGATGGGTATTAAGGAGGGCACTTGTTGTGATGAGGACTGGGTGTTAAATGTAAGTAAAGAAACACTAAATTCTACTCCTGAAACTAATATTACACTGTATGTTAACTAACTGGAATTTAAATAAAAATTTGGAGGAAAAAAAAAATTTCAAACTCTTTGATGCCTTGATAGAAAGAAGATTCATAAGTCATTTTGGGTTCAGGTAGGATGGATGATTCAGGTAATACCTACCTACAATCTATATAGGAACCCGAATATAAGATAGATTAAGAAAGTACATCTGCACATGGCAAAGTTTTTAAATCAGAGCAACTGATATCCACAAGGTTATCTGCATTCCACTGTGGATATAAAGGTGACTGAATCCTGATCCCTGCCCTTCTATTACCTAGTATGATTGGTTAAATTGCTGGTAAAGTATCCGCGGAGTGTGAGCTTATCAAGTGGATGTATAGTGGATGGAAATGAGTACTGAGTTATTCTTTGCCAAACTACTTAAAGGGAAATACGATTCAAGGTGACGTGATTTTTAGGGGGAAAAAACAACACTTAGTCAAGAACACATGTAAAAGTTGATTCTGGGAAAGCGGTGAAGATTTACAATTCCTCTAAAATGAGAGAATGGAAGATACATGGAAGCACAATTGACACAGGACAAAAAGGGAAACTACATCTCTGATTAAAAATTTTTAGAACTGTAACATAGTTCTCATTCTTTTGTACCCTCTAGGTCCTGATGTCTAAACAGTCACAGGACAACCAGACAGAAGTTAAAGAGTGCAGTTACAACTCATTACAGAAATAGTGCTTCATAGTGTGACCCAACTGGTTGAAAAATTAAGTCCACCACTATACGGCAAGTCACTTAATCTCTCTGTCCTTTTGTTTACAGAGCTATAAAAGTGCATTATATCTATTTCATAAGGTGTTGGAAGGAGTCGAAGAATACATATGTAGTTTTAGCACAGGGCCTGAGCCACAGTAAGTGTTCCATAATTAGTTAACTGCTTTTGTATTGCCATAGTTGTTAGTATTAAAGAATGGAAAAGCTCAGGCATGAGCTAGAGAACAATTACATGTGAATTCCCTTCTCAATCCATTACAGACTCTACAAACATCCCAAATTTCAATGTGGCACATCCTCTAAATACTCAAAGAAAGCATTTTAACATTTTTACATCACGTGTTCCCCAAAGTTTGTTACATCTATGCAATAACACAGTAAGTGGGAGCGCCTACAACTCATTGTCCTTGTACTAAATTTTTAAAAATTATGTATATTTTAAAAATATATATAATATAAATTATATATATCATAATCATATATATGATCCTATATAATATTATACATCATACATAATCATGTATATGATTATGTATGTGATGATATATAATATTATATACCATATATAATCAGATAATCTATGATATATAATATTATATATATATAAGCTGTATGCAGTATGATTCCTGAGAAACTCATCTCTGCACTTAACATAAGCCATTTATCAAGGTCTGTCCATGCACACTAGGATCAAGATGAAAGCAACGAAAGAAAAACAGGAAAGAATACTGTAAATGAATGTGTAAATCAGTAATAAATGCAGTAAACAAAATCAACAAGTTCCATAATTACAAACATACAAGAAGTCAAGTATTTTCTTTTACTGAAAGGTTAGAGGGAAAAAAAGTTCAAATATTCATACTTAGATGAATTAATTAGACTATTCCTATCTTCTAATAAAAATAATATTAAAGCATACTGCAAGCAATGAATAATGTGGTCATTATAGATTTTCCTTAAGCCAGAAAACCAACAGAGCATTTTTTAGAGAGAAGATTAATACTACTTTCTAGAGTCCAAGAAAAATTTCTAAGATAGGTAACAATTAATATAAAGCCTCTCTTCCCCCAACTTTGAGACTGTGGTACACATTTGAAATATTTACATATAAAACATGGTTTATTTTTTTCAAAGAGTATCAACATATTATTCCATATATATAATATGGATATTTTCCAAATGTTTCTGGGAATTAGATCTAGATGTTCTAAATTACTTTTAGTGGTCTCCTTGGAGAAGGGATAAAAAAAGAAAGAAAAACTAAAATTAATTGAGATGCTTTTTAAAAAAAAATTTTAATGTTTATTTTTTGAGAGAGAGAGACAGACAACAGAGCACAAGTGGGGGAGCGGTAGAGAGAGAGGGAGGCACAGAATCCGAAGCAGGCTCCAGGCTCTGAACTGTCAGCACAGAGCCCCACAGGGGGCTCGAACTCAAAAACAGTGAGATCATTACCTGAGCCAAAGTTAGACACAACTGATGGAGCCACCCAGGCGCCCCTGATTGAGATTCTTATTACAGAAACACTATAATGTATTTAGAAAGAGTACAGATGCTAAGCTCAGACTACCTGGGTTCAAATCCTGTATCTGCTACTTACTAGATTTATAAGATTAGGCAAGTTTCTTAAACTCTCCATATCTTCATTCCCACACCCATTAAATGAGAATAAAAAACTGAGGAGTGCCTGGATGGCTCAGTCCGTTAAGCGTCAGACTTCAGCTCAGGTCATGATCTCCCAGCTCATGAGTTCGAGGCCCGTGTGGGGCTCTGTGCTGAGGAAATATTATTTCCTATTATTTCCTTCTCAGTCAAAAGGACAGGACAGATTGCACTGCAGTAACAATTGCAAACTCTCTGTAACTTGCAAAAACAAATGTTTATGTCTTATTCATATGACTTTACTGCGGGGTGGACTCCCCAAAGCATTGACATCAATGATTTTTGCTCAGCAATCCAGATTACATCTATTACACACGTGTTCCACGATGGTGGAGAAGACCGGAGAACTATAGATTGAAGCACTCACAGCTAAAGGCTTCACCCTGAAGTGACACACCTTCCTCTTCTCACCGCCTTGGCCAAAGCTAACTATATAACCCTGGGTATAGGGGGATATCCAATCCCCCTGCATGTCTGAAGTAGAAAACAGATACCACTGACTAATAATAACTATCACAGACTAATTTTATAATTCTCCCATTTTACAATTATTTTGGGCAAAGCACTGTTCAAAGACTGGAACCAAAATTCTAATCTCTAGGAATCATTTGTTTTCTCCACTAATAATGATCCTTGATTTTTTTTTTCTCCTACCCACCAAAATCGGGTGTCTAACAAACTCCCATTGGTAACTGGCAAACTTCATTTGGCCTTGATGAAGGCAGGGAGTAGGGAGGAAGGCAAAGTCAGGGCATCTGTGGTTTAGAAAAGCACTTAACTCTCAGCTGAGAATCAATACAACCCTGTAAAAATAAGAAAAACTGTGGAGAGAAAGCAAAGTTAGATTTGTACAAAAATGGACTTTTCTAAGCTCCAATGCTTTGCTTACAGTTATTTAGCAAACAGTCAATGATACTGATGCTATATCCCTTTGACTACTATCTATCATACCAACTTTTTTTTTTTTTTTACAAATATCTATATTGGTCATGTCTAAGGTAGATACTGAGCATTCTTTTTTTTTTTTAAATCTTCCTAAAGTTCTTTTACCTAGCTAATGTATCCACTTAGGAGAGAGGTCTTGAAAGATTATACTTGGGAAATATTTTTATTCTAATATTAAAACCTAAGGAGAAGTTATTCCTATTGTCCAGAGTCAGCTTTTAAGTCAAAGACCTATGGAAATTAATTGCTTCCCTTCCACTTAGAAAAATTTATATTTTAAATCAGTAAAATTCACTATTTACCTAAAATTCATAAACTAAATTCTACTGCTCTCTAGCTTAGAATCTGAAAGTGCTGCTTCTTTTTATTATTATTATTATTGTTGTTGTTGTTATTAGCTATTCTAGGACTTTTAACTGGACTATTTCAAACTCAAAATTCTTTTTTTTAAGTATATTTATTTATTTTTGAGAGAGAGCAAGTGAGTGGAAGAAGGGCAGAGAGAGAGGGAGAGAGAATTCCAAGTGGGCTCCACACTGAGAGTGCAGAGCCTGATGCAAGACTCAAACTCACGAACCACAAGATCATGATCTGAGTGGAAATCAGGAGTCAGAGGCTTACCTGACTGAGCCACCCTGGTGCCCCTCCAAGTTAAAATTCTTAAACTTCAGTTTTCCTAGATATCATAAGATGAATGCCTCTCCTTTCCATGCACTGTCCTTTACCTCATTTGGCCCCAATACTAGCACAAGCACACAGAATCTGTCATAATAAATTCTCTATCCACATGGTTTAGCTAAAAGATTTGAGTTCCACATTCAGATGTGCTTCTAAAACTACAATTTAAAGAGGTTCTTAGATTCATATATATTGTCACAAAGATTCATTAGCCTCCTACATATTTCTCTTGCAAATGTCACACCACAATGGAAAGCAATGAGTTGCTGCTTGTTGCTTATCAAACTGGAATTCTTTTTAAAAAGCAGCAGAAGCAGCAGCAGCAGCAGCGGAGGTAACAGCAGAAGCAAATAACTTCGACCACTGGATTTCTTCCCCTCAACTAATAGTATATGGCATGAACAAAGGAAGACTAAGCCACCTTCCAGGAGGTGCTAAGCCTTTGGATTTTCCCCTACACCTGGTACTTGATCGGGTCACAGCCGATTGAATTTCCATTGTTCATTGATTGTGCCATTTGTGAGGCAATCCATCCTTGCTTATGTAATTGCAGCGTTCCTGTAGTTCACTTCTTTCTGCCCTGAAGGCTCGGCAGCATGAGGACTGAGAAAATTAGATATGGCACAGCCTCAAGCTGCTGACCTTCAGAATATAAAATAAGGCCCATCTTTTAAAATTGGTCTTTCTTGATGAGGTTACTCTGCAGGACTATATTTCCAGCAGGCAATTTTTCATGCTGACCATGTACCTTCTTAAAATATTTTTTGTATTTATAAAAAAAATGATAATTTAAATTTTAAATATGCCTGTACTGTGCACAATATTATGAATAAATTCATTTCATTTAGAGTTTGTCAAAAGGGGACTGATTTTTCATTTTTAGGTAAACCTCTCACCTTCAAACCAGAATTAAATATCATTTTAATAAAATCTGATAAATATGAAGGAAACGTCACAGACTCTTAATAAGTTTAAAAAAAATTCCCAAACAGTTTAATGTGGCTAACCAGTTGACTGCCAAAGTACTAAGATTCAGTAGCGAAATTAAATTACCTCCCGGTTACATAAAAATCCACATTATATTTTGCTTATTTGTTTTCCTTTGAAACACAGTCAAACTCAGAAAAGTTGCAAATACAAGAATAAAAAAACGTTTGTTCCCTCTGAACCAGTTACTTACATGATGCCTAATAACCCCAGAATAACTTAACAAATCAACAAATTTTAATTATTTCACCCCTTTTCAACTGTCTCCGTATCTTCCCTGTCAAACTCACAATCAAATGTGGGATATCTAACTTAATAGAATTGTTCCAGTATATATCAAGAACATACAGATTGCCTGAGTAGCTCTTTATTTCAACATTTAGGCTTTTCCATTGGGTTTCTTCCATGAACTTCTAGTATCTAAACAAACAAAAAAGATAAGAAACCACACAAAGTTCAACTTGCAAAAAACAGGGAGAGCTGCTGATGAGGAATGGGTTTCAGAATAAGCAAAATTCCCTTCATTCCTATGTCACAGATTTCATCACTTCTGCCATTAGTCAGAAGTTTCTCCTAAAAGGGGAGGAAGGAAAAGTAAAGATGGCGAGGAAAGTTACATAACCCAGGTACCTCCACACACAGTCATCTGGTCTCCGTACCGGTCTCTAACCCCTCCGCCATCGGTTCACTCTGTAACGCACTATTCTCGCCTTGGCCTCCATCTCTACATTGATACCACATTATGAAAAGTCACTGAGGGTTTCTGAATCAAAACTGCCTGTTCAATCCTCAATAGCCTCAAAACATCTCCAGAGCCCTTGACCTCTACTGACTTCCCCTATTTTTATCTCTTCTCTCCCTCATGCTCCATGACACTAAAATATCCTGCTCTTCCTTTTACTTCTTTGATTAAGTCTCATCCATTCTTACGGGGTATTTTTTTTCTTTCTTCTACTTGTCTCCTAAGTTCACTTCTTAGTATTTTGCTCTGCCTCTCCCTCTCTCCCCCTCCACCCCACTCTCCACTCAACATTCACAGGCTTTAACTCTCACATCTTTTTAACTTATAGTTAAATCTATAATTCTACATAAGCTCCACCCAGTTTTAAACCCATTAACTTTCACTTCACAATCAGTTGCTCCAGTTGGACATCTGACTCAAATTCTTGCAGTTACCATAAATGCCTTCCTTCCCTGAATCCCGCTGCCAGGAAGTCATGATGTCTCATTTAGCCTTCCATAGGGGCTACTCAGTTCCGGCCAAGTGTTGCCCACTGCAGATGGATATTCCGCTTTTTTTTTTCCAAAAGAAGACCAAAACTTGAATTGTTAATAGAAATGTAGATTTTAAATAAAATCTTCCAATGTTTAAATACTGAGAACTACCTAAATAAACAAAAACTCAGCACCTGGGGCAAACAAAACCTACCTTCAGGTTTACAGTCAGATTGTGATTTGTAGCCTAAGACATAAATGCAAATCCCTTTTTCTTATTATTCCAAGATTTTTAAAACCATCCTGAAACTACCTTCTGAATCCGAGGTCAGTAGTGCCCCGCCTTCCCTGCCCAATTGTGGTTTCACTTTCTGGTGTTTCAGTTACCTGAGGTCAATCTCAGGCCTAATGTGATCTCACAGTGCCTATGTCATTCATTGCACTTGATCTCATTCTGTAGGCATTTTATCATCTCACATCATCACAAGAGGAAAGGTGAGTACAGTACAATAAGATACTTTGAGAGAGAGAGACCACTTTCACATAATGTTTATTACAGGCTATTGTTATAATTCTATTTTATTAGTTGCTGTTAATCTCTTACTGAGCCTAATTTATAAATTAAATTTTATGATAGGTATGCATGCATAGGAAAAAACAGTATATAAGTGTTCAGTTCTATCCATGGTTTCAGGCATCCACTGTGGATCTTGGAATGTATAAGGGGGATAAAGGGGACAATCCAAAATAACCTCTACAAGCCAACTGCTCTACTACATTATTCTCTAAGCACACTTGATTCTTTCTAACCTCTGTGCCTGTCATGTTTGTTTCCCACACACAAAAAGTTTTTTCCTAAGTCCTATTTTCAAACGCTATCATTTCTCTGAAAACCTCCTAGACCACATTAGCTTATGGGAATATCTTGCCCAAATCCAAAGACATTCATACCTAGTATTGTGTGTCAGGCACAGTCTCAGACACTTTACAAGCCCCTCTCCACCCCATATAATCCCAAAAAATTGATACTACAATCATTCCCATTTTACAAATAAGGGTATTGAAGCTGGCCCAAGGTAAGTGGCAGAACTGGAGTTGAACTCATAACTATTTTTTTCCAGTGCAGAAATAAGAGTAGGAAATTCATGTTTTGGTCATGCATTATATGATTTATTATGTACCGGGAAAAAAATAAAAAAATCTGTAACATGACTCACAAGGCCATTCACCATATGGCTATTTTCTTCCATTTCTTGATAATTTCCCCATCATTCCTTAAGCCCCGGCCACAGTAGTCTTCTTTCAGTTTCTACAATCTACTGAGCCACTGCATACTTCATGGCCTTTGCATATACTGTGTTCTTTGCCTGGAATGTTCCTCCCCACTTCTCATGTCTAATCTCTACTCATTGGAATCTCAGTTTAAATATCATTTCCTCAAGACTCCTCCCATGATCCTTCTAGAGAAGACTATGTTAAATCCACCACTAACCATTGTACTGAATAGTATGTACTGCAATTCTAAATAAATAGCTCTGTGATAGTTTAGTCAATGTACATCCCCCCTGCTACTATGTGGTGAGTTTCTTCACTACCTTTTCCACAATTTTCTCTGTCTTATCCACACAGTAAGTTAATGATTGATATCTTTAACTCTATGAACCATTTTAAGACTTGGAGGGATTAAACAACCTTTATCTCATAGCTAGTAAGTGAGATCTTGCATGTTGAAAAAACTATACTCCATTATAGAAATGTTAACCAACCTGAAACCATTTTCTAATAATCTGCATTAAGTTGGAGTCTTTCCTTTTCAGCTTATAGTCACTGTTAATAAATATTAAATTCTAAATCAAATAGTATATGAGAGTCTTATCATGGAACATTGTTTAAATAAAAATAAACAAAAATGGGATTGTAATGCTTCCATAGAAAGGAATAAATTGATGAACTAGACAGAAGAGTCAACCACAATGTGTAATGCAAAAGTAGATTGCCTAATCTTTATATCACAGGGTGGCAGCTCGATTTCAACTTCAGGATAGGCAGCAGGAATCCTAATTCGTGAGGAGAAACTAACCAAACATCCATTTTGTTGTTCCAGGATTAGAGAAACTACTAGGAATTCTAATTGCTTCCCCTTTGGCTATAGTTTTCCACTAAAGTCTCTGAAATAGATATTTCATCACCGCAGAAACCAGGTGTCAACAATGTGAATTGACCACCAAACTGAGAAAAAGGTGGTTCTTCACAACTTCCTAAAGCACCTACATATACCTGGGATTTATTTTCCAAAGATTGTAGAGATTACAGTACCAGAAGTGTATTGGGGCATCTGGGTGGTTCAGTCAGTTGAGCATCCGATTTCAGGTCAGGTCATGATCTCATGGCTCACGGGTCCAAGCCCCACATCAGGCTCTTTGGAATCTGTGCCTCCGTCTCTCCCTGCCCCTCCCCAACACTCTCTCTCTCTCTTTCTCTCTCTCTCTTTCAAAAATAAACATTAAAAAAAATTTTTTTTAAGAAATATATTTTACAGGGCTATTGACTTCAGTGAAAAGTTCCTTCAGTCTATCACCCTTAATGATTTCTATCCCATGTTGAAATACAAATCAAAACCACATTGAGATACTACCTCACACTGGTAAGAGTGGCTAAAATTAACAATTCAGGAAACAACAGATGTTGGCAAGGATGTGGAGAAACAGGAACACTTTTACACTGTTGGTGGGAATGCAAACTGGTATGGCTGCTCTGGAAAACAGTGTGGAGGTTCCTTAAAAAAATTAAAAATAGAATTACCCTGTGACCCAGCAATAGCACTACTAGGAA
Organism: Panthera tigris; assembly: GCF_018350195.1. Taxonomy (NCBI): domain Eukaryota; kingdom Metazoa; phylum Chordata; class Mammalia; order Carnivora; family Felidae; genus Panthera; species Panthera tigris. Next base: position 103,144,614 of record NC_056666.1, on the reverse strand, counting down.
TTTATCCAAAGGATATGGGAGTGCTGATTTGTAGGGACACGCATACCCAAATGTTTATAACAGTGCTACCAACAATAGTCAAATTATGGAAAGAGCCCAAATGTCCATCAACTGATGAATGGATAAAGAAGATGTGGTTTATACATACAATGGAATACTACTCAGCAATGAGAAAGAATGAAATCTGCCATTTGCAACAATGTGGAAGAAACTGGAGGGTATTATGCTAAGTGAAATAAGTCTGTCAGAGAAAGACAGATATCATATGTTTTCACTCATATTTGGAATTTGAGAAACTTAACAGAAGACCATGGGGGAAGAAAGGAAAAATAAGATACAAACAGAGAGGGAGGCAAACCATAAGAGACTCTTAAATTCAGACAACAAACTGAGGGTTGATGGGCATGCAGGTTCGGTGGGGGATGGGGACAATGGGTGATGGGCATTGAGGAGGGTACTTGTTGGGATGGGCACTTGGTATTATATGTAAGTGATGAATTATGGGAATCTACTCCTGAAGCCACGACTACACTGTATGTTGGCTAACTTGACAAAAAAAAGAGATTTCTATCCCATGTTTATACTCCTGCATATGTAAATTACCATTGGGTAGTTTATGCCACTGTGAAAGCTAATATGCATTACTATTTATATGTTGGAGCTTCTGATAGGCTGCAGATTCTGAGCGGAGTTTACTTTCATGAAAAACAAACAGACAAGATTATAATGAAAAAAGAGAAGCCAAAGGGCATCAGAGATCTTGACTCCCTGTATGTCAGCTCCATCTAGAAGTTAGCTACAGCACCCAATGAACTCCTCAGTTTTCTTAAAGATTTGGCTACCCACATCCACATTTCCAAGACCCCAGCTTCGAAGAAAATAAGCAAATCTCTTTCACATCAAATTGTGCCTATATCCTCTTACTACCTCCCAAAGACATATAGTAGCAAAAATCAGCAAATCTATGCATTCTGTTACTTTACTATAATTTTTTAAACTCATATGTCAGCTCTGCCCTAGACCCTAGGGATATAAAGATAAAAAAAAAGAGAGAGAGAGACATTTCATCCTGCCCTTGAATTTAGCTTTATAGAAAACTGTTAACCAATGAGGAGTGTCTGCAAATAAGTGTCCAACACAGTAATGGATTCTACTTGAAACTGAAAAGTCTTATTGATGAAGTTTAAGATTAGATATGTGATCTTCCACCTCAATTTCCCTGCCCAAATCTGCTCTGCCAACCAAAATTTTTAGTAAGATCGAATCACTCTTCTGAAATAAATACAAAGCCAAAGACTTATCTTTATTCACTTTGATCTTTTGGGCTGCTGTAAACAGGTTTGGCCATGCGATTCCAATTCCAAGAGCTCAAAGATGAAGAGTTCAGCTACAGTATTATCAAATGTCAGTGATCTACAATGTACTGAAGTTTTAAAAATACAAAGACCTTTTGGCAAAAATTCTCATTAAAAACATTTTATGCACACAATTTTAGAAAATTTAGGCGAGGAATTAGAGATTAAGAAGAAGAAAAAAACAGAAAGAAAACCTCCAGGTCTAAAATGTCTACTTGATGAACTTTTGATTTCTGCATTCTCTGCACTCACCTAGGCCCTTGCTAACCCCAACCAAACCCTCTAACAATCTGTCCTTTCCCTTTCATTGCCACTGTCACTGCCTTACATCTGGCCCCCATTGGTTTTTACTTGGAAAAACTAACTTCTCTGCACATGGTTTTAAGGGGAGGGGAGGGTCACATAAATAATTTCAGTACCACACCTTAGGACAGATATGCAGACACAGACCTTTGAGAACACACTCTTAGGAAAGTTATTTAATTTCTGTTTTGATCTGAGAAACACAAAGAGGGTTTTCTGCTCCTAAAATAATTGTGGTTTAAGAGTGCAAAGATAGCTAGCTACTCTTCCTCCAACATTTATAAGGTCTATTTCATCCAAGACATGGTCTTGGGTCTTAAATCTTTACCCATTTAATCCTCATACTATTTCCACATTTATATATAAAGAAATGGAAGCAGAGATTAAATAACTTGGCTGTGAACACACCGCCAGTAACTGGGAGAGCTAGAGCTCAAACCCAGTATTCTAGCTCCACAGACCATGCGGTTAGTCACCATGACTCCCAAAAAGCAGGGGTCTTATATTACTCATGGGCATACACACAGTGCTTGAATCACTGTTGGCCCTGTTAAAAAGGGTTAGTCAAACACCACTGAAACAACTGAACTAGAAGAGAACATGTGTTCAGATTCTAAAGGAAAACAACATAAATATTCCAAACATTGAAGAGAGAACCCGGCATAGTGACAATATAGAACAGACTCTTATTGGCTTGGCCTTTCTCCATTCCATCTCCCTTGCTCTCAACAAGGAGACATTTGTCAAATGCAAACCTGATTGTGTCATTCCCCCAACTCACTGCTGGGAATTTGGAAATTTGGGAAAGTCCACTGTAGTGTTTCTCAAACTTTTACAAGAAACAACTCTCCCTAATGGCTGGAAGATGAGAGCAACCACGTTTTTAGGATTAGGCACATAGCCTAAAGAACACCCAGAACTCTGAACTCTCATAGCTGTGTGCCTCACCATTCCGGCAAGTCTGGCATTTATTCTACAATGTATCTGTTTTGTTGTAATGCAAAACTGATGTGTATAACTACTTATAATTGCAACTGCAGAAAAAAAAATTGTATTCCTACCATGATTTCCAGCACTACCTGGCTATCTGTGCATAATTTTGGAGAACCTCATATCACAGCTCCCTATACACGACAGGGCTATGGATCTAACCCAATCTACTGGTCAACACACAGAAATCCCTTCCCCTCCCAACCCTTGACTCACCAGCCAGCCCACTCCCCCACCTCTCCAGTCAACACAATTATTTGCAACCACGGTTACCAGCCAAATTTCAGCCACCTCCTGGTCTTAATAATTAGATCTTTGCCGACCTTGAGAAGATACAACCATACTTCCAGACCCTACTTAGGTGTGATTTTATTGAAGTCTTTCCTCAAATCTCTTCCTCCCTGCAGTATAGGGCACTTGACAGTACTTCCCTATTTGTTTCCGTGGTTGTCTCCTACACTAGACAGTGCTGTCCGTGGAGACAGACCCTTGTTTTTGACCGTGGAACATCTCCAATGCCAAGTGGAGTCCTGCCATATTGGTAAATCTCTGGTCTATAGGAAGCTCAGCTCATAACGGGTAAGCGAATTCCTCAAGAGAAGGGAGGAGAGTTGACTCTGGAACTAAATGAGATTCGAATGAAAAGATCTGAACACGTCTCCGCTCTTGATTTCCTGTCCTGACACAAGGCCGGATTCCCAGAGAAAGGAACGATAAGCCCTGTCGCTCAAAAGTCGTGAGAGTTCTGGCTAGGCGAAGGAAGCACTCACCAACTGGTGGAAGGCGGGTATCTGTTCTCCAGCGTTTTGGTCCAGGGCTTGTACCAGCTGATCTGCTCGGCGGCTTTGCCCCAGAACCTCTCGGGGTCGGCCACCGAGGCCGCGAAGTGGGTCTTGTACTCGCCGCCACCGCCGGCCGACGACAGCGCTCGGCAGCCCCGACCCCCGAGCGCGCCCCGCGGGCCGGGGGCCAAGTAAGCCCTGCGGGCAGTGCCCGCGCCCCGGGCCGGCGAGGACCCGGGCAGGGGCCCCCCGAGTCCCCCGGCACCGGTGACTTTGCGACACTGCAGCCAGGACGGCTTCATCGCCGCGGGCTGGCCCCCGCCGGCAGCGCTGCCCGCGGTCCGGAGTGCACTTCTCGGGCGAAGACTAGGGCTCTGGCGACTTCCTGAGGCCCTCGGGGAGCAGGCGGGAGGCGGAGGCAGATCCCGAGGTGAGCCTGGGGCCCAGGAGTTTGGAAGTCACACTGGAGTTGCCGGGAAAAGCCGACCTGGAGCGGAGGGGGTGGGGACGAAGCAACAGGCTGGAGTGTTGGGGCTCGGGGGTGAGGGGTGGGGGGCCACAGAGTGAGGAATCCAGCCGTTCGGTGCATTCCCGACCCCGCGGCTCCCCCGGGAAACGCTGCAGACCCTCCAGCGGCCCTCGGAAGAGGCCGACGCGCCCAACTCAGTTTTCAAACAAACAAGTCGCGCGCAGCTTCTCGGGCTTCCTCTTTGGACTGCGCGCTGGTGGAAGCGCACCGCCTCTGGCCTGCGGCGGAAACCCACCGTCGTGGGCTTTGCGGCAAGGCCCCTGCACCGTTTGCGGTGTTTGTTTATTTTTTAAACTCGGCCCAGCCCCGGGATATTAAAAGCACAAGCGGCTCCAGGGCAAGGACTGCTCCAGGATTTCATCACAGCTGAGAGGGTAGGAGGAGTGGAGAAAGGTTGCAAAGAATTGAGTAGTGCTTCGTGAGAGTGATTGACAGGCCGCTTGAACTCGGATTCACCTGCTGCCCGACTCCCCCACAGTTGTAGGAGCTGAAAACAGAACCGACTTGTTGCATCTCTTCCCTTCCAATTTGCGTCCTTCGAGTTTCTGTGTCCTTTTATTTATTTATTTATTTATTTATTTATTTATTTATTCTTTTTTTTTTTTTTTTTTTTTTTTTTTTTGATGAGAAAACAAGAAAGCCAAAAGGAGGAGCTAGGTAAAGACGTGAATCAAACAAAAGGGAGAAAGAGGAAGCTGGGGAAAATGAAAACACAAAGGCCCTATAAATTATTATCTGGGTTTAACATTCTAAAAGCGCTTTCGCTGTTTTTTACACCCTAGTGAAATTCGGATGCGATCTTGTTTGCCTTAGCATTTGCCATTTTATTTGTAAAATTGTGTATCCCCAAATCAGAGGTGAGAAATAGCGGAATGTCCCCTGCCCCTGGGAAGGATAGTAAACTTGAGAAGCTGTTGCCAGTTTACTCTGTAGCAACAGAATAATCCGGAGATAAAGGCTAAACAGAACAGAGATAAATGTAATGCAGAACTTAGAAAAGTTAAATAACCACTTCAGTTATTCCCTTTCAACTGAGAAACAAGGCACTAGACTTTCCCCTGACACCTGCAGCCTACTTTATTCCTTCCAAAGGCTTCGCATCAAATGATTTCCAATGCTAAGAGTCACTCACTACCACTTGAACTCAGAGATAAAGCCATTTCACTTCCTAGTCTCTTCCTTTCATCTGCCCAGTTGCTTAATGCTGCTCCCTGGTATACAAGATCCCTTAACTCCAAATTATCCCCTATTGTATTACAATGATGTGCAGTTCCCTTATTTGCTTAAGAAATGGGTGAGCACCTACCCGGCAAGATATGGTTTGTTGGGGGAGATTTGAAGGAGGGAAGCAGACGTTATTGGCACCTACTATGTATGTGTGTGGTGCTCCCCTTTCAAATATGTTAGTGCCTATGATTCTCAAAGAAGTGCTAAGAAGTTGGAACTATTATCCCCATGTTTACAAATGGAGATTAGAGATAAATTAACTTGCTTGAGGGCAAGCAAAATAGGATTCAGACCTTGTTGACGCTCAGAGTTTGGCAGCCCCTGCACATTTCAGGGCCTGAACGCCCTTGACACTGATCACCATGGCCTCAAACTGGAGGGCTCTCTGAGTCGGTTTGCTCCACTTCTGTTCCTTACCCCAGAATACTCTACAAATAGTATCATTTTCTCTGTGTGTCATGACTGGAACAAGGTAGGGAATTTGACTCTGAAATCTATAATTTTTGCACTAAGGTGATAATCTTCCTATTTAGAAAGAGACAGAAACAGAAGGAGACAAGGAGGGAAGGAAGGAAGGAAGGGGAAGATTTTAGACCTCCAATAAAATATGACAGATTGAGTATCCACATCCATTCCTCTCCTACAAACCCCACTGAAAGAGAATCTAAGAGGGGCAGTAGTAGTGGTGGTAAAAACCTACAAGGGCAAAGAATAGGAGAAAATAACCAAATGAGAATTACAGGGTCACTTAAAGGTGAAGAGGGTCTTGAATTTAACTGCTTTTGTTGGAGAAAGGGATTTTCTCTTCAGAAACTTGGAATGCCTCAGGATTTCAAGGCCCGGATTTCCTCTGAAGGTTCAGAATGAAGGTTTAGGGCTTAAAAACAAAAACATTAATTGAAACATTGTGTGAGACAAAGACTATCACATTGCTGGGTGAAACCATTTTCTCTGGACCTGGCAATACATGGTCTTATTTTAAGTAATTGTACAAAATAGATTACTGGGTCCCTTGGATGGCTTAGTTGGTTGAGCCATCCAACTCTTGATGTCAGATCAGGTCATGATCTCACAGTCATGAGATCAAGCCCCATGTGGAACTTAGAGCTGGGCATGGAGCCTGCTTAAGATCCTCTCTCTCCCTCTTCCTCTACCCCTCCCCCACACAAATGCACATGCTCTCTGAGAGAGAAAGAAAGAAAGAAAGAAAGAAAGAAAGAAAGAAAGAAAGGAGAGAGGAAAGAGAGAGAAAGGAAGAAAGAAAGGAAGGAAGAAGGAAAGAGAAAGAAAGAAAAAAGAAAGGGAAAGAGAAAGAAAAAGAAAGAAAGGAGGGAGAGAGGAAAGAAAAGAGAGAGAAAGGAAGAAAGGAAGGAAGGAAGAAAGAACGAACAAAAAAGAAAGAAAGAAAGAAAGAAAGAAAGAAAGAAAGAAAGAAAGAAAGAAAGAAAGAAAGAAAGAAAGAAAAAGAAAGAAAAATTCTTGAAAAAAAAATAGATTGTTAATGTAAGTTCCAGTTCAGGCCACAGGAAGAGCATGAGTGAAGATACAGTCCAGCAAAGGCAAAGAGCATAGTGTATAAGTAGAACACGAGTGAGCAATGAGACTAGAAATTTTTATTGGAGCTCAATATGGAAGTGCAAAATAATGCCAAATGCAGACCAGAGTCAGAGGGTACACACTGGCCTTTAAATTAAGCCACTCAAAGCCTGTTGACTGGCCACTAAGCTTAAGATCATTAACCACTGAGTCTCATTTTGGATCCTAGTGCTGGTGAAATTTGGAAAATTATTTACTCTCTTACACTGTAATATCAGTATCTGTATTCTGAGGCTCACAATCCTTATTTAACAGGATTGTTGCAAGATTTAAATATGTGTACATTGATTAGCATCAGGTCAGTAGCAAAACAAGCCAATTTAGGACAGCAGCCAAGCCTATAAACAACCAACCAACCTTAAAGGTCAACCGCAAAAGCCTCCAGCTTCATCAACATACCTAAAAATTTACAATCAGAAAATTATGAAAGAACTTATTTTAATTTAAACGTGCATGGGGGCAGTCAATTAAGCATCCAACTTCGGCTCAGGTCATGATCTCACATGTTTGTGCGTTCGAGTCCTATGTTGGGCTCTGTGCTGCCAGCTCAGAGCCTGGAGCCTGCCTTGGATTCTGTGTCTCCCTCTCTCTGCCCCTCCCCCACTTGCACTCTGTCTCTGTCTTTCTCTCCCTCTCAAATATAATTATTAAAAAAAATAATAACTAAAAATTTAAATTTAAATTAAAAAAAAGCATGGGGATATCTGGGTGGTTCAGTCGAATGAGCATCAGACTCTTGATTTCAACTCAGGTCATGATCCCAGGGTCCCAAGATTGAGCCCCGCATCATGCAGGCTCTGTGCTGAGCATGGAGCCTGCATATGAACGTTTCTCTCTCTCCTTCCACTCCTCTGTCCCACTCTCTCTTGCTGTCTCTAAAATATAAACAAGCAAGCAAACAAACATGCATGTACATTCTGTACTGCTTCAAAAAATAAAACTGTATATTTAACTAATTTGGGGACAGGTTAATCACAACCTTTGCAATGGTTATACCTCTAAACCTCCAGCTTTTTAATACAAAATATTTATTTTCTTGTGTGTCAATAAATTGTGTATATATTTTTCATTTATTTATCATTATGATAAGTGTACTCTTTAATCCCCATCCCCTATTTCCCTCATCCTCTCCCCACCTCCCCTCTGGTAACTATCAGTTTGTTCTCTATAGTTAGAAGTGTGTTTCTTGATTTCTCTCTCTCTTTTTTTCCCTTGCTCATTTATTTTGTTTCTTAAATTCCATATATCAGTGAGATCATATGGTAATGGTATTTGTTTTTCTCTGAGTAACATATTTTGCTCAGCATTATACTCTCTATCTCTATTCATGTTGCTGCAAATGGCAAGATTTCATTCTTTTTGATGACTGAATAACATGCCATTGTATATATATACCACATTTTCTTTACCCATTTATCTATCACTGGACCCTTGGGCTGCTTCCATTGTTTGGATATTATAAATAATGCTGCAATAAACGTAGGGGTGCATTTATCCCTTCAAATTAGTGTTTTTGTATTCTTAAGGTAAATACCCAGTAGTGTGATTACTAGATTTTAGGGTAGTTCTATTTTTAATTTTTTGAGGAAACTCCATACTGTTTTCCACAATGCTCGCATCCATTTGTATTCCCACCAACAGTCCATGAGGATTCCTTTTTCTCCATATCCTCCCCAATACTTATTGTTTTGTGTTTTTTATTTTAACCATTCTGAAAGGTATGAGGTGATATGTCATTGTGGTTTGGGTTTCATTTCCCTGATGATGAGTGATGTTGGGTTGTTTCATGTGTCTGTTGGCCATCTGGATGTCTTCTTTGGAGAAATGTCTGTTCATGTCTTTTACCCATTTTTATATTGGACCACTTGAAGGGTATTGAGTTGTATCAATTCCTTATGTATTCTGGGTTTTATTTATACCTAACTCTTTTTTTTTTTTTTTGGTTTCAGGAGTAGAATTTAATGATTCTTACATACAATACCCAGTGCTCATCATAACAAATGCCCTCCTTAATACCAATAACCCATTTAGCCCATCACCCAACCACCTCCCTCTCCCAACTCTCAGTTTGTTCTCTATAGTTAAGAGTCTCTTATGGTTTGCTTCCCTCTTTCTTTTCTTCCCTTGCCATATGTTCATCTGTTTTCTTTCTTAAATTAGACATATGAGTGACATTATATGGTATTTGTCTTTGACTGACTTGTTTCACTTGGAATAATACACTCTAGCTCCATCCATTTGTTGTTACAAATGCAAGATTTTATTTCTTTTTTATGACTAAGTAATATTCCATTGCATGTGTATGTGTATGTGTGTGTGTGTATGTATATATATGTATATAAATATACATATGTATATACATATATATGTATATGTATACATATATACATATGTATACATATACATATATATGTATATACATATATATATTTATAAACATATATATACATATATATGTATATACATATATATAAATATATATATATATGTATATACATATACACATACATACACACACATAACCCATATCTTCATTATCCATTCATCAGTAGGTGAACATTTGGGCTCTTTCCATAGTTTGGCTATTGTTGATAATGCTATTCTAAACATCAGGGTACATATGCCCCTTCAAATCATTATTTTTGTATCCTTTGAATAAATACCTAGTAGTGCAATTTCTGGGTTGTTGGTTAGTTCTATTTTTAACTTTTTGAGGAATCTCCATACTGTTTTCCACAGTGGCTGCACCAGTTTTCTTTCCCACCAATAAAGTAAGAGGGTTCCCCTTTCTCTGCATCCTCACCAATGGAAAAAAGACAGTCTCTTCAACAAATGGTGTTGAGAAAACTGTACAGCAACGTGCAAAAGGATGAAACTGGACCACTTTTTTTACACCAAAATGAAAAATAAATTCAAAATGGATTAAAGATTTAAATGTGAGACCTGAAACCATAAAAATTCTAGAAAAGAATACAGAAAGTAACTTCTTTGTCATTGGCCATAGCAACTTTTCTCTAGATATATATCCTGAAGCAAGGAAAACAAAAGCAAAAATAAATTATTGAGACTACGTCAGAATAAAAATTTCTGCCCAGCAAAGGAAACAATTAACAAAACTAAAAGACAACCTACATAATGGGAGAAGATATTTGCAAATGACAAATCTGATAAAGAGTTAATGACCAAAATATATAAAGAACTGATACAACTCAATGCCCAAAAATGAATAATCCAATTTAAAAATGGGCAGAAGACATGAACAGACATTTTTCCAAAGAAGACATCCAGATGGCCAACGGACACATAAGATGCTCAACATCACTGATTATCAGGGAACTGCAAATCAAAACTACCATGAGATTCCACTTCACACCTGTCAGAATGGCCAAAATCACTAACACAAGAAACAATAGCTGTTGGCAAGGATGTGGAAAAAGGAGAACCCTCTTGCACTGTTGGTGGGAATGCAAATTGGTGCAGCCACTGTCGAAAGCAGTATGGAGGTTCCTCAAAAAGTTAAAAGTAAAACTACCCTACAACCCAACAATTACACTACCAGGTATTTACCCAAAGGATACAAAAATACAGATTTGAAGGGGTATGTGCACCCTGATTTTTATAGCAGCATTATCAACAGTAGCCAAATTATGGAAATAGCCCAAGCATCCACCAATTGATAAATGGATAAAGAAGTGGTATAGAGGTATAAAGGAATATTAGTCATAAAAAAGAGTGAAATCTCGGGGCACCTGAGTGGCTTAGTCAGCTGAGCATCCGACTTCGGCTCAGGTCATGATCTCACAGTTTGTGGTTCGAGCCCCACTTTGGGCTCTGTGCTGACAGCTCAGAGCCTGGAGCCTGCTTCGGATTCTGTGTCTTCCTCTCTCTCTCTCTCTCTCTCTCTCTCTCTCTCTCTCTCTGCCCCATCCCTGCTCATGCTCTGTCTCTCAAGAATGAATGAACGTTAAAAAAAATTTAAAAAAAGAATGAAATCTTGTCTTTTGCAATGACATGAATGCAGCTAGAGAGTATTATACTGAGTAAAATAAGTCAGTCAGAGACAAATACCATATGATCTCATTCATGTGTGGAATTCAAGAAACAAAACGAAAGAGCAAAAAGAAAAAGAGAAAGAGGCAAACCAAGAAAAACCTCTTAACTATAGAGAAAAAACTGATGGTTACCAGAGGGGTGGGGATGGGGGGTTACATAGATGATGGGGATTAAGGAATGCACCTGTGGTGATGAGCACTAGGTGATATATGGAAGTTTTGAATCACTATGTTGTACACCTGAAACTAATATTACACTGTATGTTAACTGACTGGACTCTAAATAAAAACTTTAAAAATGCTTTATCAGATAATGAAGTTGTGATGGAAATCCCAATACAAATCATTAATATTTAATTCAGATCACCAAAATCCTTGTGAGATCATTTTAATTCTTCTGTACAGATCATTGCTAAGAAATTGCCCTGTTTCTGTTTCATATTCCACAACTAAAATCACTCTATGGTGCCCATATATTTGTAATAAGACTTTGAATACATAAGAAATTATCTTAGCGTCAGCAAATAAACGATGAAAGGAAAAGAAATATTTTTGTACTAATATTTTTTTCATACAGTGTAATTACCTACCATTACGTTAGGTTGCCATTTTTTATGTTTCTGTGAACGTGTGGAGGGAGCATATGAAATTGAACCAGCAAAAGAAACTTAAAGCCAGTTTATGACAACAAGAGCTATTCTTATATAACCAGGAAGTGAGCAGTAATTTTGGGGTTTCCAAAAAAACGCAAGTATCTCAACTGAAGTGCTGTTTTAAAATTGAAGACAAAGGGGCACCAGGGTGGCTCAGTCGGTTGAGCCTCCGACTTCGGTTCAGGTCATGATCTCACAGTTCACAGGTTCAAGCCCCACAACAGGCTCTGTGCTGACCACTTACTCAAAGCCTGGAGCCTGCTTCAGATTCTGTGTCTCCTTCTCTCTCTGCCCCTCCCCCACTCACGCTTTGTCTCACTCTGTTTCTCAAAAATAAATAAATGTAAAAAAATTTTTTTTAATTGACGACAAAAATATAAGGACACATAAATGACTTACTTTAGATAGATCATGAAGTCAGATGTCTCCTTTATTTATTGGAAGCAGTGTAGGTAAAAAAACTAAAAAGTATAAAGTACACGTGAGGTATATGGGCACCCTTTTTCAGCCATCATGCTGAATGATGGAATGCTTAGATGAATCTTGTGGTACCTTTATGCTTTATTTGTTGATACAACTTTCTATCTGTATTTAGTGTTGAACAAGTAAATGTTTAAGACTTGCTTAAGACATTTGTTTTAAAAGAGATTTTTGTGAGGCACCTGGGTGGCTCAGTCGGTTAAGTGTCCAACTTCAGCTCAGTTCGTGAGTTCAAGTCCCACATCGGGCTCTGGGCTGACAGCTCAGAGCCTGGAGCCTGCTTCAGATTCTGTATCTCCTTCTCTCTCTGGCCCTCCTTCACTCTCTGTCTTTCAAAAATGAATAAACGTTTAAAAAAATGTTTAAAAAAAGATTTTTGTAAATTTTATTAAAAGGTCCAGAATGTATTCAGAATTTTCAGTGGAGATGTTTGTGTATAAAAAGTGTTTTGATTGGGACGCCTGGGTGGCTCAGGCAGTTGAGCATACAACTCTTGATTTTGGCTTAGGTCATGATCCCAGGGTCGTGGGATCAGAGCCGCACATTGAGCCCCATGTTAGGCTCTGTACTAAGCGTGGAGCCTGCTTAAGATTCTCTCTTTCCCTCCCTCTCTCTTTCTCTCTCTCCCCCTTCTGTCTCTCTCCCCCGCTTGTGCATGCTCTCTCTCTCTCTCTCTCTGAAAAAATTATCTCAATTAACATGTCTTTGTTGTTTGCTTACACTTGGAATTTTAATTCAGATACTGCTATACATTGATGTGAATATAAAATTCATTTCTTTATGCCTATATACTTATAACTCTATGTGGATATAGGGTTTATATTTTTATAACATTTTATTGTTCATTCCTATTGATATTTGTATCAGCTCAGTATAAACCAACTCATCAATTTGAAAGAGCAAGAAAACTGTTATTGGTTTTTTAAATTTTATTATTTGTCCTTTTTTTTTTTCGATTGTTGTTTTTATAACTACAAACTTCAGCTAATATTATTGGGCTATGCCAGACATTCTAGCAGAATAGAATAGAGCAGTCTTCCTGGTATTTCTGCTTAAAAGTTATGACAAGACCAGGAGGCAGTACAAAGAATTAGACTTTTTGATAATTCATGACACCTGCAAAATTAACTATAAATCCTTGTGTGTGTAAAATGACTAATTTCTGTTTCTTCTTCTTTAACATCTCTAAAGTTTATTTCTTTTCTCTTTAATGTTTATTTATTTTGAAAGAGGGAGAGAAAGCATGAGCAGGGTAGAGGCAGAGAGAGAGAGAGAGAGAGAGAGAGAGAGAGAATCCTAAGCAGACTCCATGCTGTCAGTGCAGAGCCCAATACAGGGCTCGATCTTGTGAGCTGTGAGATCATGACCTGACCTGAAACTAAGAGTAAGACACTTAACCAACTGAGCCACCCAGGTGCCCCTAAAATCTCTTTCTTCAAAACTTTTCCAATGAGCTAATGTAATAGCCTGCTAGCCAACTTCCTGTCTTCAGTTTCATTTACCTACTATCACTCAATGAATCAGCAAGTATTTACTGATTGCCTCTTACCATGGTCAGAAGGATTCTGGGAATGCAAAGAATGATTTATAATGACCAATAATTCATTTATGTTCTCAGGTAGCTCCCAGTCTAGTCAGGAGGAAAACAAGTCAACAAATTCCATTAAAGTTTGTTACTCCTTTTGAGCTAGGTGAAAAGGCAATAGCGAAGGACCCGAGAAGCAAACAGAAAACTCTGTGTTCAAAGCAAAAATAGTCATTCTAAAACATAATTTAATTGTATCACTCCCTTACCTTAAATGTGAAAAGTCTAAAGCCCTCCACATAGATCTGTGGTTTTCATTTGTTATTTACACTGTTCCCCGGAGGGCATTTGGAGGTGAGTAGTGCATTCTTATCTATTGCTAACTAATAAATTATCCCAATTTAGCAGCTTGAAACAGCAAATGTTTATATGAGATTTATGGATCAGGAATTGGAATGGCTTAACTAGGTAGTTCTGGTTATATTAAGGTTATGGTCTGGTTGTTGGTCAGAAGTAAAGTCATCTGAGGGGCACCTGGGTGGCTCAGTCGGTGAAGTGTCCGACTTCAGCTCAGGTCATGATCTCCAGGTCCGTGAGTTCGAGCCTCGTGTTGGGCTCTGTGCTGGCAGCTCAGAGCCTGGAGCCTGTGTCAGATTCTGTGTCTCCCTCACTCTCTGACCCTCCCCCGTTCATGCTCCGTTGCTCTCTGTCTCAAAAATAAATAAACATTAAAAAAGTTTTTTTAAAGAAGTATGGTCATCTGAAAGGGCAGGAGAATCTGGACTGTGTTCACTCATGTGGCTGTTTGCAGAAAACTGCTACAGCTCACTGAGCTGTTTAGAGGGCATGGCAGCTGCCTTTCCCAAGATGAGTGATTTAAGGGTGTGTGTGTGTGTGTGTGTGTGTGAGAGAGAGAGAGAGAGAGAGAGAGAGAGGCAGAGAGAGAGACAGACAGAAAGAAACCAAGACACACTCCACAATCTTTCAATGATCCAATCTCAGAAAGGCAATTTGTCACTGCTTTTATGCCACTGATCACACAAACTCTAGTGCAAAGTGGGAGGAGACTACACGAGGGTGTGCATAGCAAGAGTCTAGATGATTGGGAACCATTTGGAGACTGGATACCTTTGGTTTGTTATAATGATGGTGATTGTTATTAGCATGGGCAAAGAACAAGGATTTTAAAGTCTTGAACAAGAAAGAATTGTATCCACTCTTTAAACTGTCAACAGTGTTGCCAAATAGCTCTTCTATGCTTTGTGTACATTACCTTTTCCCGTATGTACACACCTGGGCCTCTCCATACCTGGCTTCTGGCAATTCCCTATAAAATGCTATTTCTTCTGATCTCCACAAATCTTCCTTCTGGCTGCAGTGCCTTCTTCACTTTGGCAACCCTTCAAACTCCCTCTTTAGGATTTAGTACAAATACCTTCATCTCCTGGATGCATTCCCTGATCACATTAAGCAGATGAGCCCTTGCTTTTCTCTGCCTTGTTTACATCTTTGTTATAGCACTTACAGTACTTATTACACTGCTGTAACTACCTTTGCCAGCTATTCTCCCTTAGAAGACTAAGAGTCCCAGCAGGAACGTGTTGTATAATCTTAGTTTAATCTCTGCGTCCCCATACCTTACACAGTCCCTGCACACAGCAAATACTTCTTAATACAAGTTTGTCGAATGAATGAACCACTTAGTGAGATGTTGTCTGTGTTGGTGGACATGTGTTTACAAGGATGGTGGCATTTGAGAGAGAACTGCAGAACGTAAGAGATTGAGAACTGATGTGCTCTCTTTCAACCCAGATTCTGCGTTGTTGCATTCATGTCTTATTCAAGTGAAAATTCACCTTCACATTTCATATGTTTTTACAATAAACATCTCGTATCTTTGGCCAAAGGATAACCGAAAGCTGTGTTTTCATAGATCATGTCTGCAAATTTTAGGGGACACTACCTGATTAATACACTTATCTTTTGGAAAATGTTCATGTTAAAGAGCTTAGGATCCAGTACAAACCAAGAAAGAATAATCGTGCCTCAGTATATTTCATGATGTTTAAATGTTGAACTCCAAGAGTTAATACATGCATCTTATGTTGCAGCCACTACAATTTATTAAACTGGATCTACAATAATAGGATAAAAGGTTACTATCCTCAAAGAGAAATGGGCTAACTTATGAACAACAGTAATCTGAAGCTACGAAAACTGAAGTTTACTATGCTAAAAGAGTTAATGCAGTATGTAAATGCATTAACTTAAGGAGTAGCTTATTAACAGAAGCACCTGTGCTATTTAGGAATCATTTAGTAGCCTCCTAGGGCTTGGGGCTTTACTTCTGGTGTTTGATCCCAGAATTGTCTGTTTTTGTGTATTTCTATTTATGAAAGATTCAGCCTGCCAGTCATGATCATGCCTTGACTGACTTCCACTAAATCTTCCAGATACTGAATGGCTTCCTGGACCTTCACATGGTCCTAAACTCCTCCGATGCTCTTAGAAATATGGCTATTTCAATGTATATTCATTCATTCAGGTAGCCTTTTGGCAAAGAGCAATTCAATGTCAACTATATGTCAGGCATATATATGGATAACAGAGGTCAAAAAGAAAGACACTTTTAGCTATATCTCTTGATATTTAGTTTCTAGTGGGCAAATATCGGAAATACTAATCTAGCACATTATAATACAATAAATAAATATTACCGATAAGGATGTGAACTGTAGTGAAAATAAAACAAAGTAAAGGGTGCATGAGTGACTTCCCTTAGGAGGTGATATTTAAACTAAGTCCTGAATTATAGGAAAGAACTGCCATGATGAATATCTGGGGAACGAGAACTTTAGAGAGACAGAGACTAACAAGTGCAAGGTTTCCATTGTTGGAACAAGTCTGGCAAGTATGGGAGTCAGAAAGTTAACAAGCATAGTTGGAGCATGTCAAAAGATGGAGAGGTGCAGTATGAGAGACAGGAGGAGCTAGATCAAGAAGGAAGACTATGGAAAGAGGCTCAGATTTTGTTTTCAATTCAGTTGAGAGCCATTGGGTGGATTTCAAAAACCGAAGGGATGTTCTGACCCTCCTAAGCTGGTAACATAATCATTAGCTCCTGAATTTACATCTCTGACAAAAGGTCTTCAAAGTATCTAAAAGTAGAGGTGGCTTGGGTTTGAGAAGAGTACACTGTCTCTTCTATTTACAATGTTCACATATCATGGAGCTTCAATACAGTCCCACCCTGACTCAAGTTCAGGAAGTCCTTTCTCCTAGATTCTATATTCTACTTTTACCTTTTGGTTAGACAGGCACTCAATTCTTCAGTCATTCTCAGCCTTTTTAACTCCCTTGTCAGGTCCATATTAGAGAGCTATAAGGAAACTTCCCCCTCCACATCTCCTCCTCCCCTTCCAAAAAAACAAATGAACCCCCAAAACTCAAACGTCTCAAACTCCATCCCGGGCTTCTTAAGACTAAAAATGATTAAATGGATTAGGCCCTTAAAAATACAATTTTAACACAGCCAGATAATGCCACATATTCCTTGCTCATTCAGTGTCATAACTGATCATTATTTTTTACAAATTGGAGCACATTCAATGGATATTCTAAGTCCAGAACATTCAGACTGCTTAAGAAAGTTCTTAACCTACCAACTTTAGATAAAAGATCATTTACTTTAAGATATTTCTTACCCCCGGGGCACCTGGGTGGCTCAGTCAGTTAAGCATCTGACTTTGGCTCAGGTCATGATCTCACCATTTGTGGGTTCGAGCCCCGCATCAGGCTCTGTGCTGACAGCTCAGAGCCTAGAGCCCACCTCAGATTCTGTGTCTCCCTCTCTCTCCCCTCCTCCCCAGCTCACCATCTGTCTTTCTCCCTCTGTCAAAAAATAAATAAACATAAAAAAATTTTTTAAAGATATTTCTTACCCCTTTCCTCAAAAATTCTCCTCCTCAATATTATCAAGACCATGCTTTTTCCATATAAGTTTTCTATAATGGAAAACCATTAAAAACAAACAAAATCACACCTTGTATAAACAAGTATAGCCGAGGTAGAAAGAGGCTCAGTTATGTGGATGCCCCCTTTATACTTTGCCTTCCTGGGACTCGATGCTTCAGGAACTAAAGTAAACCTTTATTTCTGTCTTTGAACAATATTGTTATAAATAACCCTTAGACCCCAATCAATATTTGAAGTAAAAATTTAGATTAAAAAAAACCAAAATGTCCTTAAACATGAGCATTTATGCTTTTGGGATTAGACAAGGAATAATAGAAAAGTGACTAACTTTGCATCTCTGTACTTCTTTATTATCTACCAGATGTGTAAATATATAATGTCCATCGGTTTTGATAGCACTACAAGGAACATCTATGTGCAGAAGCACTGTTCTCAGACTCTGTAGAGGGAAAATAAATTTGAACCTCAACACCATAAATGCATTTTTGGTGATTAAAAAGTCCAAGCTGTTAAAATTATGTTGTAATTAAGGTAGGTAACAAAATTCTTAAGTTTATATGGAAGTCAAAACAATTACATATGGCAAAGCAAATGCTTTTACAGTGAAACATAAATTAAATATATCCTAAGGATTTGGTTGCATTGTATATAACCAAATGATGGTCAAATTTTTTTTTGTTGTGTTCACCTTCAAGTTGGCTTGTTTCTCCACAAATAGCATTAGAAAATAACATTTAAGTGATTTATTGTAATAGAAATTTAAATGAATTCAAAATAGAGAATGAAGTGAATGTTTAACTGAACTGCCACAGTTTTACTTTTGGTAATTTGATCAAGATTTTGTGCAAGATTTAAATTCAGGAGACTTGGGTTTTGTAGGTAATACTTTTCCTTCACTTCTCAAAAAATAAACTTAGCCAGCTTAGGTTAGAAAAATTATAATTGGTAAGCTTGCAAAGGAAAGGTTCAACCCACTTCAAATTTCTCTTTTGGAGATGGAACATAGCTTTTAAAAAATAACATTAAAAAATAATAATGATTCAATTATCATGCAATCAAAACAGATTTATTAAGAACTAAAAGAGCAGAACTTTTTTTATATGTAATTTATTTATTTTTTAATTTATATCCAAGTTAGTTAGCATATGGTGCAACAATGATTTCAGTAGTAGATTCCTTTTAATGCCCCTTGCCCATTTAGCCCATCCCCCCTCCCACCACCCCTCCAGCAATCCTCTGTTTTTCTATATTTAAGAGTCTTTTATGTTTTGTCTGCCTTCCTATTTTCATACTATTTTTGCTTCCCTTCCCTTATGTTCATCTGTTTTGTATCTTAAAGTCCTCATATGAGCAAAATCATATGATATTTGTCTTTCTCTGACTGACTAATTTTGCTTAGCATCATACCTTCTAGTTCTATCCACGTAGTCGCAAATGGCAAGATTTCATTCTTTTTGAATGCTGAGTAATACTCCATTGTATATATATATCACATCTTTATCCATTCATCCATCAATGGACATTTGGGCTCTTTCCTAAAAGAGCACAACTCTTTATTTAAATTCTACTCTGAATTTACCTGTAAGCTCCCCACTTATTAAAAAAAAGTGGCCTTTATCCATTCTGTAGAGGTAAATTAATAAAATTTGAGGTGCACAATTTGAAGATGTATCTGTTCAAAATACATGTGGAAACATTGATAATAAACATGTGTAGCTAACATTTACCCAGAGGAGAGAAAAATAGAGGAAGGAAACAAGAATATTTAAAAATTTTATGATTTTTTCCACTCTGCACAATAACCTTTAATGTGGACCAAATAAGCTGTAAATTCTAGGCCATCAAAAACAAAGGAGTAATTATCAAAGACAGAACCAGAGAGAAATTATTATCATATAGATGTTAAGAGTTCAGGCTCTGGACTCAGATAGTCCTTGATTTCAGTCCACATTCTGTCTCTTATTAGCTGTATAATTTGAGGTAAGCCTCTTGTTTCAAGACTCAGTTGCCTCATGTTTAAAATGAGAATAATACTGGGAAGCTTAAGTAAGGTCATGTATATGAAGTACTTGGTACAATGCTTAATTCATTGTTCACACTAAACAATGGTTATTTCCATTCATCCATTCAACATCTATTTATTAGGTACCAGGTATATATGCAAGGTATTCTGCTGGTGAATAGGAATATAACAGAAGCAAGATTCTTGTCATGGAACTTAATAAGAAGGACAGAAAATTAAATAATCCATTATAAGAAAGTGCTGTGGGAATATGGGAGCACATGATCATTCTTGAAGAGGGTGGGGGAAGAGGTAAACCAGAGAAAGCTGCTTGGAGATGATTTTTAAAAGTTTAGAAATGCAGGAATAGACAGGGGTTAAGCAAGAAACAAGGTAAGAAATGCTCCAGACAGAGGAAAAAGCATATGCAAATAGGCCTATTATTTTTCAGAGATTGAGATGGACATACACTTTTCCTATCGTCACCTCTAGTTATTTTTACTTACCGTGACCTCTGTCTAGCATACTTTTCTGCCTCTTTGTATGCTCCCTCCCCATTCCACCTCACCCATACACAGTGGTTTCTAATGGTCAAGGAAAGGTGTTATCAGGACCTACAAGGTCATATTAGTACTGTTTAAATCACACAAAGTTATATGAAATTTATCTTCAGAGTCACAAGAAGTCATTGAAGGTTTTTAAGTGTGTGTGTGTGTGTGTGTGTGTGTGTGTGTGTGTGTAAGAGAGAAAGAGAGACAGAGAGAGAGAGAGAGAGAGAGAGAGAGAGAGAGTGCATATGTATGTGACACCATTGCTTCCTGGAGGGTACTATTCTTCATTGTGCTTTACTTAGACAGCATCAACTTACATTGAGAAGAGGAGAAATGGATCTTCCTGGATGCTGAGAAAAAAGACCCACAGATGAAATGGTCCAGAAGCTGAAAGTTATAGCATTAATTTAAGATTTATATAGCTCTATAGTCAGTGTGAAAACAGTATCTGCTGTGATACTAAACTCATATATGCAGCAAGAA
This sequence comes from Panthera tigris, assembly GCF_018350195.1. Taxonomy (NCBI): domain Eukaryota; kingdom Metazoa; phylum Chordata; class Mammalia; order Carnivora; family Felidae; genus Panthera; species Panthera tigris. The sequence goes on along the minus strand of NC_056666.1, from coordinate 103,124,111 downwards.
GAGAAACTGAACCCAGCAGAGTATAAAGGAATAAATGTTCAGAATGTGCAGCCCAAAAGATAGTGACAGCTGTGGTGACAACAGAAACATGACTGTCTGCTGAGAAAACTCACAAGAGGCTTTTACGCCAGAATGCGATGCAAGAAATGGACCGTAATGGGTCAGAGATAGAAGAGAAATTGGGAAAATAATTTGATATGCTTATTATACTCCAAATAAACTCCGTATTTCTCCACTTAACTTAGAACTTTCTCTGATGTCTATCCTCTCTTTACCTCCCTTTCCTCATCTCTTGCCACATCCCCAAGTTGCCTCTGGACTTTCAGTTTCTTTATGCCTGCTTCTCATCCCCTGCTGCTTTACACATGGTTTCATTTTGCTAGATCATTCTTTCCTTATTCACTTGCTTAATTTCTCCCTAGCCTTCAGATCTGTCCTTGTATGTTGATTGTTCAAGAAAGCTTTTCTAAGCACAGTATATGCCTCTGGTTACATTCTTCGCCTGTCAGAGCACTTCCCACACTTTACTCTCTGCCCCAACAAACTATAACTTGTGAAAGTAAGGATCTAACTTCCAGAGGAATCATGGAATCCATGATAGCACTGTTGCATAGTGGCCGTTTAATAAGTGTTTGTTGGAGGCTGGATCTGACCTGCCAGTTGACTGACTGAATGAATGAATGAATGAGATAAAAAAAATCAAAACAAAAAGACTTAAGAGCACACATGAAAAGAAAGAAGGGAGGGCAGGACACTGTAATGACGCCTTACCCATAATGTTTAAAAAGATTTTACTGCTCTTTGTATTACTTCATTATCAGTGTACAAAAACGTAACAGATTTCTGTATATTGATTTTGTATTCTACTAATCAGTTCTGATAGTATTCATTTATCAGTTCTGGTAGTTTTTGATGGAATCTTCAGGGTTTTCTATATACAGTATCATGTCATCCGCAAGTTGTGAAAATTTTACTTCGTCCTTACCAATTCGGATGCCTTTTATTCCTTTTTGCTCTCTGATTGCTGTGGCTAGGACTTCTTAGTACTACGTTGAATAAAAGGGGTGAGAGAGGACATCCCTGTCTTATTCCTGACCTTAGGGGAAAAGCTCTCAGTTTTTCACCATTGAGTATGATGTTTGCTGCGGTTTTTTCATATATGACCTTTATATTGAGGTAGATTTCCTCTAAGCCTCTTTTGTTGAAGGTTTTTTTATCATGAATAGATGTTGTACTTTATCAAATGTCTTTTTTTCATCTATTGAAATGATCATATGGTTGTTATCCTTTCTCTTATTGATGCAATGTATCACATTGATTGATATGTGAATATTGAACCACCCTTGCATTCCAGGAATAAATCTCACTTGATCATGGTAAATTATTTTTTTTCATGTATTGTTGGATTTGATTTGCTAGTATTTTGTTGAGGGTTTTTGCATCTATGTTCATTGGAAATATTGGCCTGTAGTTTTCTTTTTTTGTAAGTCTTTATCTGGTTTTGGTATCAGGGTAATGCAGGCTTCATAGAATGAATTTAGAAGGGTTTTTTTTCTCTTCTATTTTTTGGAATAGTTTGAGAAACATAAGTATTAACTCTTCTTCTTTGGTAGAATTCACCTGTGAAGTCACCTGGTCCTGGACTTTTGTTTATTGGGAGGTTTTTTTTTGGGGGGGGGTTGTTTGTTTCTTTGTTTATAACTATTTCAATTTCATTGTTGGTAATCAGTCTGTTCAAATTTTCTATTTCTTCTTGGTTCAGTTTTGGTAGGTTAAATGTTTCTAGGAATTCCTTCATTTCTTCCTAGTTGTTCAATTTGTTGATATAGAGGTTTTCATAATATTCTGTTCAACTGTTTGTATTTTTGTGGTGCTGGTTCTTATTTATTCTCTTTCAGTAGTAATTTTGTTCATTTAAGCCCTCTGTTTTAAATTTAAATATCAAATGTCTTTAGTGCAGTGTCAATTAAAATAAATTAGAAGTGACACCTGTCCCCAAGCTTGAGTAACCAGAATTTTGAGAGAATAAGAAACTTAAAGTTCTTCATATGACTGTTTTGAATATACAAAGCAATAGGCCATGTTTCAACATCTAGTAAATAATAGAATAGAAGGCTGAATAATATTTATAAGTCAGATACCTTTGAAGACAGTAAGATATAACAGCAAGTTTTGGGTAATATTCCTTTCTTGTTACATCTTGCCACCATAAAATTTATATTTTATCACCTATAAATGTAGTAATTTGTTTGAAAGAAGATCTCCTATGAGATTTTAGTTTTATGATCATTATTTTTATTACTAACCTCAAGATCCTTGTTGCTTGTTTACTTGGGGTTATGGAAAATTGTACTTAATCTTTGTAGATTTTTTTCTTCAGTAAATTGGATTTAAAATCACTCAAATTTAACCTGCTGGCAATTATTTAATTGCTCTTATTATAATTAACTCAATCTTTACAAAAGAATTAAGTCAACATGTATATAAGATTGTTCAGAATCTCAGGAAATTAGGATAAATGAATTAATTCAATTATGATTAAATAAAAGTGTTGAGTGTAACAGAAATATTTGTAAAAAATAATGCCATTACTATATCAGCAAGAATCTGTGAACTTAAACCAAGATTCCTTAATTTTTATAGAACACTGGCAAAGCCCAGCCAGTTGATGATCAATATCTATGTTCTCTTATGTTTGGCACACTACTACACTACATTCTAGCCCCTTATGATGTGGGGCCAAGAGTTCAAGTTCTGGACAGCTAATGTGGGCCTGAATGATGTGTATTCTCCAAGCCTGGTTCCTAAACCTTTGAACAAGATGCTCCAGATCCTTTTTCTACCTGTCTGCTATCTAACGGCAGAAAATCCTTTGGAAGTCTCCAAGACCTTAGAATGTAGTGGAAATACATGACAGAAGCCTACATCCCTGAGAAACCATGAAGAGTAACATCTACCACTTCCTGGCTTAGAGGTGATATGAGTAAAAAAATAAATCTCTACTATGGTAAGCCATCGAGATTTAGGGATAGTTTATTACAGTAGATAGTCTAATCTGAATAATATAGAGGATATGAAGAAGATTCTAAACTTAGTCTGATGCCTTCCTTTCTTAAATACCACCCAACATGCTCAACCTTGCTACATACTGAATTATCATTAATTGTGTACAAATTGGTCTAAACAAAGATAGCATTGACCTGGATATTGCTAGGAAATCTAGTTATCAATTGTTTCCTGCATTTTTATAATAAAAAGTGTGAGTCTAAATTAGAAGTATATAGTATTTACCATAGAGCCAAACTATTCTCCTTTTGTCCCACAGAACACTAAAACACCTTTGTTAGTTCTTAGTACTACTTTCTTCTCCCACATGCTCTGTATTTTCTGTAAGATCATTTTACTGGACAATTTCCTATTGGTAGAAAAAGAATAATTTGGGCTTCTAGGGAGTCTGATTTAATGAAAATCCATATTGGTAGTCAAAACCCATTTTATCAAATCATATCATGAAATACTCATTCAAATTAAAGTTAATCCTCATTTTATTTCATCTTATAAAATGAATATACTTTCTGCTTTCTATTTAAAAAAACAAAATTATATGCTAGTTATCAGACTGACTAGCTATTAGCAATATAAAGTTTCTCATTCTTTAAATACATAGAAAGAGTTTGGTCATGATGGCTAACAAAAGTAGTACCATTATTTCTAAAGTACTATACATTATTTTCACTTAATTATACTCAGAATCCACACCACAATAACAAGGAATCACTGTTATTCTAAAATAGCATTTTTGGATTACTAATTTTATGGGTGAATGCAATGTTCCCCTTAATTCTAAAAGGAAGTGAGCATTTTGTATTACATTAAATTTCTCATTTTACAGATGAAAGTATTGAGATTCAGAGCAGGAAGGTAACTTGTTTAAGGATCCACAGCTAATAAGTGGGAGAGCTGCATTTGACCCTAATGAGATTGGCTCTGATAGCTTGACCTTTTAATGACTAAATCCATTAACCAGAATTTTTCAGACTGGAGAACTTACAGATTGTTGAGAATGTATCTGTGGTTCCCTAAGGGTCTATAGACCCTAATTGAGAAATACTACAATTAACTACTGAACATAGTCTCATTATAGCTTGGTCTAGTACAACTATAAACACAAATTTACACAGAAATTACAAGGCAGTTGCACGATGATAAAAGAAGCTATAGAATTACCTAAAATATGTGTGTACATACATGCACATCTGTCTATCCATCCATTTGTTCATCCAGTTATTGAAGAGTCTGGACTTGGTTGTGCACAAATAGAGACATTAGTTTTCTCTAATCACTGCCTTTGCAGTGCTCTGGAAGCAGTCTCTAAATCTAGGTCTGCACACAGCTGTAACACCAAGACTTTAAAAGTAATAAAGGAGCAAGGGTAGTTGAAAGAGTATCAGTTTCCATACACTCAATTTCTTATGTGTTCTTTTCTAATACTGATCTAGTTTTGAGAGATCTGTGGGAGAGACTCAAAGGCAGTTTCTCCCTCTCCATCTCTCTCTCTCCCTGTGTCTCCCTGAGGCACACACTTCAAAAATCTCCCTGGACATCAAAGAAAGTGATTTCAAAATACTGACCTAAGAAAATATATCACCGTCAATGGATAACCAAGGAAATATACACCATTTTACGACTTGTGCCTTTCCCTATCTTGTAGACATTTCTGTTAAAGCTGAAAAACTGACACTTAAAATGGATTGGTTTTGTTAATTATTGTTTAAACAATACATCTTCTATCTTCCCACTTTTGCCAAAGAATGCATCAATTTTGAGGGGGTTCCACAAAAGCAAAGCAAATAACATATGGGTAAGAAATATTAAAAATTGAAAACAGCTTTTTTCATGTATTTAAATGTAAGCAGTTCTTTTCAGCTTTCTCATCTTTGGGACATGTTTTTAGATGAAAAGAAAAATTTTGAAGAGTTAAAGCAGTATAGGTTAATGAAGTAGATCCTTTTAATATAATTGGAATATTTTTTGAGACCACCAAAATTTTCAAGATACTTTGGATAAAATTTTTATGATTTCTTTCAGAGTTGGTATGTATTATTCAACAAAGGAGTTAAAACCTGTTTTATCAAGTCATATCATGAAATACTTATTCTAATTACTCAGTTCTCCTCTTATCTTATAAAATGACTATATTTTCTACTTTTTATTTATGAAAAATAAAGGTATATACTAGCTTCTAGACTAGTTAGGTTTTACCAATAGAGAAATTTCCCTTTGTTAAGATATAAGGGAAGTTTGATCATGATGGCTAGTAAAATTGATAGTGTTCTTTCTAATTTCATATGGAAAAATTTAATTATTCCCAGTGACCAAGTAACAGACCCTGATAGATGAATGTACACATATTTAACAAGGAAATATTTCGGGGTAAATAAATGATTTATGATCTAGGCTTTGTATTACATGCATTATTTTTAAAAATTAGTAATAAGAAATAGCACATTGATTTACAATTTTATTTTATAAATTATTATAAAATTGTATGAATTAATCTTATCTTGATTGAGAGGATTCTATCTTACAAGACATGTTCTATACTATATTTCTCAGTTTTTTGTAATACTTTTGAAAACGAGTATTAACATGCTTACTTGACTAGAAAAATGCCATTAGACTTTCCTTATCACAAAGTATTTTTTTCTGTTTTCCAAGTTTTATTTTAAAGAGGTTATCTATTGATATTTCTTGAATATGTCTCTTCTTTATTCACTGGTATGTATAATTGCATTTAAACTGCAGCATAATGATTTGTCCAACTATTAGTGTCATCAGTTCAAGTGCAAAAACTTGCTTGGCAAATAGTAATGTTATGTTTGCAATTAGTAGTGTCGTTGACTTATTAAATAAGTGTGATGATAGCAATTTTGTAACATAGTATTGTTTGAGGATGAGAAGACAGAATCAGTAACTATGCTATAAGCCAGCATACTGTATTTTGCTAAGATTTTTATTGCCCAAGTTGAGATTTAGAGAACACCATCTAACCTGTAGCACACAGCAATCCATGTTGTATCACACAAGGAGTCTGTGGTGTGTGCCAAACAACTCTATTAACAGGCAAGAGAGAGTGTAATTTAATGAAACAAACAAGGATAGGATAGGCTGCCGCTTCAAAAGGTCACAGATAGCCAATTTAATGTAAAACTTTTTTCTTTTCTACTGATGAAGAACACTACTCTGGTTTGGATTCACTGTTTATTAGGTTTTCTGTTCCCTCTTTCTCGATTTACTTTCACTTCTGTAAGAACACATTCTCAAGTCCCTTCCTAACAAAGAGGTCGTCAGAGGTAATACTGCATCTATGAATACTTTAAAATGGCTTTAGGGGCGCCTGGGTGGCTCAGTCGGTTGGGCGTCCGACTTCAGCTCAGGTCACGATCTCGCGGTCCGTGAGTTCCAGCCCCACGTCGGGCTCTGGGCTGATGGCTCGGAGCCTGGAGCCTGCTTCCGATTCTGTGTCTCCCTCTCTCTCTGCCCCTCCCCCGTTCATGCTCTGTCTCTCTCTGTCCCAAAAATAAATAAATATTAAAAAAAATAAAAAAAAATGGCTTTAGTTGACCCTTACATTCGATTAGGTGTTTTGGTTGTTTATTAAATTCTGACTAGCAAATCATTTCCCAACAGAATTTTGAAGATGCTACTCCATTAGATTCTCGCATCCAGTGTTACTGCTAACATTTTGAGATTGGTATAATTCCTATTATTTTGTGAGAAGAATTGTTTTTCTGCCTGAAAACCTGTTAAGATCTTCCCTTCATCCCTGGAATATTGAAATATTCAAAGTGCCTCACTGTGGGTTCTGGGTATTTTTCCCCATCCATTATACGAGGTATTTGATGGGTTCTTTCAGTACTAAGACTCCTGGCTCTTTAGCTCTGGGAACTTCTCTTCTGTCATTTCTTTAGAATTTCCTCTTTATCACCTTTGTTCTTTTTTCTGGAAATTGTAGTATCTGATATTAGACTCTCATCAGAAAGCATTTTCTCTAAGATTTTATTTTGAAGTAATCGCTACTCCACTGTGGGACTTGAACTTACAACCCTGAGATCAAGAGTTGTATACTCTACCAACTGAGCCAGCCAGGTGCTCCAGATAGTATTTTTGATAATGTGTTTTTCTTTCTTTCTTTCTTTCTTTTTTTTTTTTTTTTGGTTTGGCAATGAGAAATGGTTTTACTAGCTAAATTGCATAGTAATCAAACTTAGCTAAATCTGCAGCTCCAAAGTTTTTTTTTAATAAAGCTTATTTAAAGCATATGGCAAGAGAAAAACATATTATCAAAAATATTATATTGGCAAATATATATTAAAATTTAGATTAATTTATTTTCCAACATCTCTGAGTACACTGAGGGGAGTTTTAATTTAGTGGGTGAGAGAACAAACTAAAGCAAGATGACCTGAATGGAAATCCTGGCTTCACCACTTTCTAGCCAGGAGATATTAGGCAAGTGACTTAACCTCTCCATGCTTCAATTTTCATCTTTTTTAAAAGAAGTTTATTTATTTATTTATTTTGAGAGAGAGAGAGAGAGAGAGTGAGAGAAAGAGTGAGGGAGAATCCAAGCAGGCTCTACACTGACAGCACAGAGCCCGACGCAGGGCTTGATGTCACAAACTGTGAGATCATGACCTGAGCCAAAATCAAGAGTTGGATGCTTGACCAGGTGAGCCACCTAGGTGCCCCTCAATTTTCATCTTTAGAATGAGGTATCAACAGGACCTATCCATAAGGTTGTGATGAGGATTGAATTGTTAGTAGATAGGTTAAGCTGTATGAAATTTCTGTGCCAAACCTTTTGACCTATAAGTTCAGTTTCATGGGGTTCAACCTAATATAAGAAGTTCTTAGAACAAACAGTGCCTGTCATATGGTGGGAAATATACAGAATAAGTCTTAGCTATGATTCAGTTCAACTAGATACTATTAGAGTAACTGTTACAGATAACAGTTGTTTGGTAAGTTTTGGTATAGCCATTTCAGAATACTTCCCAGAATTGGAGAAAGCAAATGATTTTCGCCTCTAGGTAACAAATCTTTTTGCAAGTCAGTGCTTTTCAAATTATTCGCTTTTGACAAAACCGAAGGAAGACCTAACTGAGCTATGACTAAATAGCTCATTAACAGTTATTTTTGGTGATAGATTACTGTGCTATTTTTACTTACAACATAGAAAGAGTTCAAATAAGTGAGTGATGTTTATATTAAAAAATACTATCATTCCTATCAACATATTTATATAGGCATATTTTTAGCTCTATACAACTATAAAAAACAGATATGGAATTGATCCTTAATTTGTTGTATTCTAACATTAAATGATATTAATCTTTGCATATATTAACTAATATTTTAAATTTAAATTTATAGATAACTTAATCTCATTAGGAGATTCATTTTTAATAATTTTATATTTGTAATAAAATTTTACCTTTTGTTATTTTGGATTACATTTGTAGAATATGTTGTTTTGATGAATTGCACACCATATTAAAATAACTTGATCCAGAAAAAAATACATGTTAAACCTATAGGAAATTTTTAACAAATTAATAAATTAAGTTTAATGTATATCCTTAATCTAATTCTCTTAATTCTGAACAGATAGGCATAAATCAACAAATATGCTGCATAGAAAAATGTTCAACTGGGGAATAAGATACTACTATTGACTTCTAATTTCGTGGAGTATCACTTCTTGAGGCTTTCTCTCTTGGATTTAGTAAACACCATTTCTCCACTGTTGAGGCAAAGAAGTGAAAACCCTGGGTTAATAATTTACAATCTGGATACAGTTCAGCTGTCCCTATTCCCTGAGGTTCTGCTTAAATAAACAGGGTTGGGATAGAAAGTAGGGCAATGATAGGTAGGTAACAGCTAAGCTATTTGTAATCAGCCTTCAGAGAGATCATGGACCCTTAATTATATCTAACATTCTTCAGAATGTAGAATTGTGCTGGACTCCAGCTCCAGCAAGTCCAGGGGTTCCCGAAGGATGGACGGCATCCAGCGAAAAAGTGAAAATAAAACAAAAATAAAATACAACAACTAAAATATAAAAAACTAAAATAAAAATGGGCACAGAATTTTCCTCAATATCGAAGCCAATGACTAAATATATTACAACTATTTAAGGCGATGCATATATTTATTAATATAATAGTATTGCCCAAGAGTACAACATGTTGTTTTCCAAATGGCATTGTCTGTTTGGTAATAACATCTGATTTAGTCAGCGGTCAGTCTCTGGCAGCTTCAACATCGTTAACAACCTGAGAACCTGATTGCAAGTGGGAAATTTCTGACCTATTGAAATACCTGGTGTTCGAAGATTCGTGCAACTTGTCTACTAGCTAGAACCTTGATTCAATATTTTATAGTATGAATGGACATTTTCAACAAGCTTGGGTATTTGATTTCTCTGCCCACATCAAAGTAGAAGGAGAAGAAGTGAAAGCTTCATTTGAGAATTCATGCATTCATTCCATAAACATTTTTGAAAGAACTTCCCATGTGGTCAGCCCTGCACTGACAAACTAACATGTTGTATAATAGTGAAATAACAGCAAGGGGTGGGATAGAAAAACAACCATACTAAAACCAAGAATAAAACTGATGGTCATGAAAATGACTCTGAATTGTTAAAATAAAGCTAAATTGTACCTATGATTTTCTTTTTGCGAAAGCAAATAAAAATGTCCATTCATTATATAAAATATTGAATCAAGGTTCTAGTCAATAGACAACAGAAAAACAACCATACTAAAACTACGAATAAAATTGATGGTCATGGAAAGGACTCTAAATTATTAAAGTTAGAGCTAAATTATGCTTATGATTTTCTTTTTCTGAAAGCAAACAGGAAGTGTGTTTATTTTAGTAGAATTTTTTAAATTTTCTCATCATTTTATAGGATTGTAACTTAAAACACATATTGTTGAAAATGTGATCTTTAATACTTAATTTGGTATTCTTATATAAAATTCATTTATTGAAGCAGTGAATTTCACAACAGCAGCAGGTATATGACAATATTACCACGCAGCGCCTCACTGTTTCTTTAGAAACTTTTAGAATTTATTTTCATAAAAAATAACAATCTCTAAAGGCCAGTAGAGAAATTTAATAAGCTTGAGATTAATTATGATTTCATCATGTCTCAGAAAATGGACATTGTGTAATAAGGCACAGCTAGATTCCCTGGAGAAACCACAGTAGTTATTTTCAATTGGCTATTTCTATTAGATACAGGAACAGCACCAAGAAGCTTTAAAAATATAATAGTCTCTGTCCATCCTAGAGAACTAAATCAGTAGTTTGAAATGCAATGTTATTCTGGATTTCAAAATAGAATATTCTGAATATGTACACGCATTAATATTAGCGGTCATTCAGAAAAGTAATCAAACATCGCACATGTTAAACTAGCCATGTAGAATGCCATGAGTTCATAAGTTCAAGAGCTTCATAAAATATTCCTGTGGGCAAGTAAACGTTTAAATAAAAATTGAACAGAGAAGCCTCAGGTCTATAGCTTAATGTATTTTCTGGTCTAAGTTACATGTACATTATCACATTTTGTGCACATATAAAATGCACAGTTTCCAAAAATAAACACAAATGGTCACCACCAAATTATTAACATCCCAGTAAAATTCAATTTGGCTAAAACCCAAATTTGGCATTCTCATGTCTGATCTCCTAAAGATGTTCTTTGTTTTCTGTATAATATGTACTCATTGTTTTAACCTACCAACATACCTCAAAGCTAGTCATTACCAAAAATAGCTATACATGATCATTCACATATTTTGAAATGTAAAGTTGATAATTATTTCTAAGCAAATGTTTTATATTTTAGCAACTTACTGATTTCTAGGCTTTCCCCAAGAACAGCAGTTTTGAACCAATAATCCTACATTATTCTTGTTATGTTTCTATAAAAGCATTCTGTTAACAGTTCTTATTATCCCATTATATGTAATTAGAGTTATAAATGCAAATGAAATAAAAATAAAAATTTGACCGGATGTTTGGTTCATCCATTTGTAAAGCAACTGAATAAAATGAAAACCTGCCATCTGTTCTATGTATTAAAATTCCACCTCTTTGCAACACGGTCTATTGTAGCCTTTTCATGTTATTTTGATTTCCAGAGGAAGTATATTCAGATCTTTTTTGATGGCATATTTCAAAATATTTTGGACTCTCAGCAACTTTATGAATTTATGGTTCTTGATACATATCAGTTTTACCTTCCATTCCTTACTTTTACATTATAAATCTATGGACATGTTTTAAATAATGAAAATAACTTTTACCTTATTTTCTTGAATGATAAAAAAAAATTTTTAAAAATCTGTTTCCCTAGGCACAATCACTGAAATCCCAAAAGAATGAGTCTTTAGATATAATAAAATTGGGAAAAAATAGAGTTTTTTAAGTAATAATATTGTGTAAAATCACCAGATGACATCTCCTAGTCTCTATAGAAGATTGCTGTTCTCTTGGTAGACAAAACCTTTGAAAGAACAAAATGAATTATTCTGTACCAGAAAGGAGCTGTTTCCAAGTACTCACTTTATTTTTGTATGTCCTTTCCTCACTTGTTAGTTTCTTGCTTCCATTTTTACTGATGTTAACAAAAAGATTATTTATTGCCTATGTAAACTATCAGGTTTATTACCAAGGAAAGACCTAGAAGCAACCACTAAAATTCTCTTCTTAAAATCTCTCTCTAAGAATATAAACTCCAGGGTGTAAATCAAATGTCTGACTGATGCTCATAATGTGACAGTGGTACTTATGATTCAAAGCTGAGTTCTGCTGTAATAGGCATAGCCAGAAGGCAAAATTAAATGTGCAATGTCTAAACTGAGTTCACTGATCATCTTGTTTTCCTCTGAGAACCTCAAGCTGTGGTTTACAAACAGTTTTCTTGCAGGATGTGCCCTAAAATAGCAAACTGATTTTAACTTATCTGTTACCTTGGGGCTTTGTTTACTCTCCTAAATGGAGAAGCAGCAGGATATTAAAGAAAGAATTCTGGGAAAGTACGCGATCTAGAACTGTTTCCCCAGCCTTTTGATGTGGTCACATGTTATGTAGAAATAACTGATTCAACAAAAATGAATGTTTTTGTGTATCTGCTTGTTTGAGATGGCTTAGGGGTTTTTGTATTCTAATGTGTTTGGTGAATCCTCAAAAGGAAATATGGATAAAAGTGGTACAAACAGTGGTTTCACCACAGCATGCATGTTTTGTTGATTTCTTATGAAGATTTGATCTCAAATGAAGGTACTTTGGGAAATGTTGGCCTGGTAGAAGCTAATGTTAATACTTTGTTTTAAAGAAACAATTGTGAAAAGTTTAATACTATCATTAATGATGTTTTTTTCTTCTTTAAGTGTGATATTAGTGAATGAGAAGATTTGAAATATTTTTTGATTCCAATTTTTATTGGGACATAGTCTATAACATTTTAGGTGTGATGTGTATCATCACATATTTTCTCAAAGAGAAATGTCTGTATATGTGGAAAACCTGAGTGAGTCACTGAATTTTTCACATTTCTATATGAAATGTGTTGATGCAGACTGTGACGTGGCATGGATTGTTCAAATAAATTATTTGAAAGTTTTGCTGAATCATATAGAATATTAAAGTATGAAGAAGTCAATGGAACTGTTTAATAAATTTACCTCTCTTGCTTTAAGGAAATCCCAGTTCAAGGAGATAAAGTAACATGTTCAAGTCTAAGTATTAGAAAAGAAAAAAAAAACAGCAAAAACTAAGAAAAACAGTAATAAACAGGATATCTGTTTTTTTTCTCTCTCGTATCTTTAGGGAACCCAAAGATTTCCAGCCCTGGCTCTTGTCTTGATGACATGGGCTTCCATTCCCAAGGCCCCATCATGGTCCCTGGTAGCTGCTGGCATTTCAGTATTTATGTGTTTGTTCTAAGCAGCAACAAGAGGAGGATGAAAGGATTCTCTCTTTCTCTTTTTTAAAATATTTATTTATTTATTTATTTATTTATTTATTTATTTTGACAGAGAGAAAGAGAAAAAAACACGAGTGGGAGAGTGGGGGAGGGGCAGACAGAGAGGGAATGAGAGAGAATCGTAAGCAGGCTACATGTTCAGCAAGAAGCCCAACTTGGGGCTCAGTCTTACAACTGGGACATCATGATGTGAGCTGATATCAAGAGTCAGACGCTTAACTAACTGAGCCATCCCAGTGCCCCAAAAGGATTCTCTTTAAGAGCATTTTCCGGAAGTTGCACACCCTTCTCTCCTCATATCCACCATTAGAATTTAGGCATATGGTCAAAACCTAAAGGCAAGGAAGCCGTATGCCCAGCTAAAAATTGAGAAGAAAGTGAGAATAGTGATTAAGGGATAATTAACAACCTCTGCCACTCAGGAAGCCAATTAAGGCATCAGCTTTTTAGATTTACTGTTTTTTCTTTAAATAAAAAAAAAAGTTTATTGAGGGAGGGGCCAAGATGGCCAAACAGCATGGAAGTTTTTTTTTTTTTTTTTGCGTCACTCGTCCCTGAAATACAGCCAGATCAACAATAAACCATCCCGCACACCTAGAAAACTGATTTGAGGATTAACACAACAACCTGAACCAGAGAACTCAGCAGGTACCCGGTCTGGAGAGGTGAACTGGGGGAGAGAGAAGCTGCGGAGGGCAAGGAGCTGTTTTGGCTTGAGGAGAGAGTATGGAGATGGGGGGAGCAGAGTATGGAAAGCATCCCCCCCACCCCTGCCCAAGCAGCTGGAGAGAAAAGAAAGAGTACACAAGGGACTGAAGAAAAAAGGGATAAAGGAGAAAGGAGAGGGTTTAAATTCCATTAAGACTCTATAAACAGAGGGAGTGCAGTGTCTGAAACTCCACAGCTTGATACCTGGCGGTGCTCTGGTGGGAAGGGCGAATCCCCAGGAGCAGAGAGCGAGGTCCTCAGGGTCCTCAGGCCACATGGGGAGAGGCAGTTCCCCTGCTGGGAGGACATTTAGTAAAGTCTGTGTGGCCACCCCACAGGCCAAGGTCCCAGCAGACCCTGGAGAACAACCACATTGCTGTTGTTGGAACAAGGACATTAAGGAGGAAGCCTGGTGTCAGATGCGTGTTGTGATTTTCCATAAATTCTGAAGCACTGCTGCTACATGATCGCGTGAACTTTTTCTGGGACCGGCTGGCACTCAGCCAGAGTCTCTGATCATCAGCAGCAGCACGGTCTCCCAAATGTTCCTGGAGGCAGGCCAGCACCCAGCCATTTCTCAGTGAGACCCTCTCCCAGAAGGTATGACCCTCTTCCAGAAGGGTCAAAACTATAGTCCCTCAGAAGTGAGAGGTTGGGAACCCCACAGCTGCATCTGAGATAAAACTCAGGAGGGAGGTGCTGCCTGGCAATCTGATGGCTTGGTCATGGACAGTGTAAAAGCAGACAGTGGATGGAAGCCAGAGACAAAGGAGGAATGTGCAATTGCTAGTTGGGGAGAACAGAGTTCTGATACTAAAGACTGGGTAGCTGGATGACGCCATTTTCACTCCTCCAGCACCTGTGCATACACACCTACAGGCGCCCAGCAATCCACCTCAGTAAGCTAAGCAACATCATCTAGTGGAGAATGGAGCCGTTACACTAAGCCCCGCCCACCTGGGCCAACCTTGCTCTTCAGGAACATCACAAATCTCTCTGCTTGCTTGGTTTACAGACTATAAAATGATTCATAGTTTGACTTCTAAGAGAAACCTATGTAATTTCAGTTGTACTTCAGTCTGATTGCTGCTCCATCTATTCAATTTTTTTTTCTTTTATTATTCTTGAATACAGAAAGAGAAAAAATTTATTTTTATTTTCCATTTCTCTTATAAATACTTTAATTTATTTTTCTACTATATTTTTTACTTTTTTGTAAATTTTTCAAATTCTATTTTATTACTTCCATCATTTTATTTTATTCTATTTCGTTGTATTCAAATTTTCAGATTTTCAAACATTTTCCTATTTTTTGTTTGTTTGTTTCTTTCTTTTCTTATCTTTCCCTTTTTTTCTCTAATCTATCAAGTTTCTTTCGACAACCAGACCAGAACACACCTAAGATGTAGCATCCCTTATTTGATTTTTTGTGTTGTTTTTAATTTTTTAATTGTAATTTTTTTACCTTATTAATTCCTTTTCTTCCTTTAAAACGATGAAATGATG
The DNA here is from genome assembly GCF_018350195.1 of Panthera tigris. Classification (NCBI taxonomy): domain Eukaryota; kingdom Metazoa; phylum Chordata; class Mammalia; order Carnivora; family Felidae; genus Panthera; species Panthera tigris. The sequence goes on along the minus strand of NC_056666.1, from coordinate 103,108,828 downwards.
GAATTCACCCCAAAAGAAAGAACAGGAAGAAATGACAACCAGGGACTTAATCATCACAGATACACACAAAATGTCTGAACCAGAATTTAGAATCATGATAGTAAGAATACTAGCTGGAGTTGAAAACAGATTAGAATCCCTTTCGCTGGAGATAAAAGCTAGTCAGAATGAAATAAAAAATGGTATAACTGAGATGCAATCTCCAATGGATGCCACAGCAGCAAGGATGGTTGAAGCAGAGCACCAAATCAGTATTACAGAGGACAACTTTACAGAGAACAATGAAGCAGAAAAAAAAGAGGGAGACTAAGACAAAAGAGCAAATTTAAGAATTAGAGAAATCAGTGACTCATTAAAAAGGAACAACATCAGAATCATAGAGGACCCAGAAGATGAAGAGAGACTAAAAGGGGTAGAAGGGCTATGTGAGCAAATCATAGCGGAAAACTTTCCTAACCTGGGGAAAAACACAGACATCAAAATCCAGGAAGCACAGAGGACTCCCATTAGATTCAACAAAAACCAACCATCAACAAGGCATATCTTAGCCAAATTCACAAAATATTCAGAAATATTCAAAAATGTGCAGCCAAGACTTCTTTATCCAGCAAGGCTGTCATTCAAAATAGAAGGAGAGATAAAAAGTTTCCCAGACAAACAAAATTAAAGGAGTTTGTGACAACTAAACCAGCCCTGCAAGAAATTTTAAGGGGGGCTCTCTGAGAAGAGAAAAGACGGGGGGGAAAAGAGCAAAAGCAACAAAGGCTAGAAAGGACCAGAGAACACCACCAGAAACTCCAACTCTACAGGCAACATAAAGGCAATTAATTCATATCTTTCAGTACATACTCTAAATTTCAACGGACTAAATGCTCTGATCAAAAGACATAAGGTAACAGAATGGATAAGAAAACAAGATCCATCTGTATGCTGTTTACAAGAGACCCACTTTAGACCTGAAGACACATTCAGATTGAAAGTAAGGGGATGGAGAACCTTCTATCATGCTAATGGTAGACAAAGGAAGCCAGAGTAGCCATAATCAAACAATCTAGACTTTAAATAAAGACTGTAACAAGAGATGAAGAAGGGCATCATATCATTATTAAGGGGTCTATCCACCAAGAAGATCTAACAATTGTAAACAGTTGTGCTCTAAATGTGAAAGCACCCGAATATATAAATCACTTAATCACAAACATAAAGAAATTCATTGATACTAATACCATAATAGTAGGGGACTTCAACACCCCACTTACAACAATGGACAGATCATCTAATCAGAAAATCAACAAAGAAATAATGGCTTTGAATGACACACTTGACCGGATGGACTTAACAGACATATTCAAAACATTTCATCCTAAAGCAGCAGAATACACATTCTTCTCCAGTGCACATGGAACATTCTCCAGAATAGATCACATACTGGGGCACAAATAAGCCCTCAACAAGTACAAAAAGGTCAAGATCATACCGTGCATATTTTCAGACTACCACGCTCAAAATCAAAATCAACCACAAGAAAAAATTTGGAAAGATAACAAATGCTTGGAGACTGAAGAACATCTTACTAAAGAATGAATGGGCTAAACAAGAAGTTAAAGAGAAAATTAAAAAGTACATAGAAGCCAATGAAAATGGCAACACCGCAGCCCAAAACCTCTCGGAGGCAGCAAAGGCAGTCATAAGAGGGAAGTAGATAGCAATCCAGGCCTTCCTAAAGAATGAAGAAAGGTCTCAGATACACAACCTAACCTTATACCTTAAAGATCGGGAAAAAGAACAGCAAATAAAACCCAAAACCAGCAGAAGACAGGAAATAATAAAGATTAGAGCAGAAATCAATGCAGTCAAAACTAAAAAAAACAGTAGAACTGATCAATGAAACCCAAAGCTGGTTCTTTGAAAGAATTAACAAAATTAATAAACATCTAACCAGTTTGATCCAAAAGAAAAAGGAAAGGACCCAAATAAATAAAGTCAAGAATGGAAGAGGGACATCACAACCAACACAACAGAAATGCAAATAAGAGAATATTAGGAGCAATTATACACCAATAAATTGGACAATCTGGAAGAAATGGAAAAATTCCTAGAAACATATAAACTACCAAAACTGAAACAGAAAGAAATAGAAAATTTGAACAGACCATAACCAGTAAAGAAATCAAATTAATAATCAAAAATATCCCCAAAAACAAGAGTCCAGGGCCAGATGACTTTCCATGAGAATTCTACCAAACATTTAAGGAAGAGTTAACACCTATTCTCTTGAAGCTGTTCCAAAATATTGAAATGAAAGGAAAACTTCCAAACTCTTTCTATGAAACCAGCATTACCTTGATTCCAAAACCAAAAATCCCCATAAAATGAGAACTATAGACCAATTTCCCTGATGAACATGGATACAAAAATCCTCAACAAGATATTGACCAACCGGATCTATCAATACATTTAAAAAATATTCACCATGACCAAGTGGGATTTATACCTGGGATGAAGGGCTGGTTCAATATCCATATTCAATATATGCAGAGAAAGCATTTGACAAAAGATGGCATCATTTCTTGATGAAAACCCTCAAAAAAGTAGGGATAAAAGGATCATACGTCAAGATCATAAAAGCCATATATGAAAGCTAGTTTCATCCTCAATGGGGAAAAACTGAGAGCTTCCCCCTAAGATCAGGAACAAGACAGGGATGTCCACTCTGGCCACTGTTATTCAACATAGTATTGGAAGTCTTAGCCTCAGTAAGACAACACAAAGAAATAAAAGCATCTAAATCAGCCAGGAGGAGGTCAAACTTTCACTCTTTGCAGATGACATGATACTCTATATGGAAAACCCAAAAGATTCCACCAAAAAACTTCTAGAACTGGTCCATAGATTCAGCAAAGTTGCAGGATATAAAATCAATGCATATAAATCGGTTGCATTCTTATACACCAACAATAAAGCAACAGAAAGAGAAATCAAGGAATCGATCCCATTTAAAATTGCAACAAAAACCATAAAATACATAGGAATAAATCTAGCCAAAGAGGCGAAAAATCTATATGTTGAAAACTATAGAAAGCTCATGAAAGAAATTGAAGAAGACACCCAAAAAGAATGGAAATAGATTCCACGCTCCTGATAGGAAGAACAAATACTGTTAAAATGTCAATACTACCCAAAGCAATCTACATATTCAATGCAATCCCTATCAAAATAACACCAGCATTCTTCACAGAGCTAGAACAAATAATCCTAAAATTTGTATGGAAACAGAAAATACCCCGAAGAGCCAAAGCAATCTTGAAAAAGAAAACCAAAGCAGGAGGCATCACAATCCCAGACTTCAAGCTATACTACAAATCTGTAATCATAAGAAAGTATGGTACTATCACAAGAACAGACACTCAGATCAATGGAACAGAATAGAGAACCCAGAAATGAACCCACAGACGTATGCCCAACTAATCTTTGACAAAGCAGGAAAGAATATCCAGTGGAATAAAGACAGTCTCTTCAGCAAGTGGTGCTGGAAAAACTGGACAGCGACATGCAGAAAAATGAACCTGGACCACTTTCTTACACCATACACAAAAATAAACTCAAAATGGATGAAAGACCTAACTGTAAGACAGGAAGCCATCAAAATCCTCGAGGAGAAAGCAGGCAAAAACCTCTTTAATCTTGGCTGGAGCAACTTCTTACTCAACACGTCTCCAGAGGCAAGGGAAACAAAAGCAAAAATGAACTATTGGGACCTCATCAAAATAAAAAGCTTCTTTCTGCACAGCGAAGGAAACAATCAGCAAAACTAAAAGGCAACTGACAGAATGGGAGAAGATATTTGCAAATGACATATCAGATAAAGGGTTAGTATCCAAAATCTATAGAGAACTTATCAAACTCAACACCCAAAACAAATAATCCAGTGAAGAAATGGGCAAAAGACATGAATAGACACTTCTCCAAAGAAGACATCCAGATGGCCTACTGGCGCATGAAAAAATGCTCAATATCACTCATCATCCAAGAAATATAAATCAAAACCACACTGAGATACTACCTCACACCTGTCAGAATGGCTAACTTTAACAACTCAGGCAACAACAGATGTTGGTGAGGATGTGGAGAAAGAAGATTTCTTTTGCAGTGTTGGTGGGAATGCAAGCTGGTGCAGCCACTCTGGAAAACAGTATGGAGGTTCCTCAAAAAACTAAAAATAGAACTACCCTAGACCCAGAAATTTTCACTACTAGGCATTTATCCACGGGATACAGGTGTGTTGTTTTGAAGGGACACATGCACCCCCATGTTTATAGCAGCACTATCAACAATAGCCAAAGTATGGAAAGAGCCCAAATGTCTACGATGGATGAATGGATAAAGATGTGGTGTATATATATGTATATATATAATATATACACATATATATTATATATACACACATATATATATTACTCGGCAGTCCAAAAGAATGAAATCTTGTCATTTGCAACTATGTAGATGGAACTAGAGGGTATTATGCTAAGCAAAATTAGTCAGAGAAAGACAAATATCATATGACTTCATTCATATGCGGATTTTAAGATACAAAAGAGATGAACATAAGGGAAGGGGAGCAAAAATAATATAAAAACAGGGACAGGAACAAAACATAAGAAACACTTAAATATAGAGAACAAACAGTGGGTTGCTGGAGGGGATGTGGGAGGAGGGATGGGCTAAATGGGTAAGGGGCTTAAAGAATCTACTCCTGAAATAATTTTTGTACCATGTGCTAACTAACTTGGATGTAAATTATGAAAAAAAATAAATTATAGAAAATTTTAAAAAGTTTATTTATTTATTTTTAGAGCGAGAGAGAGTGGATAAGCAGGGGAAGAGCAGAGAGGGAGGGAGAGAGAGAGAGAAAGAGAGAGAATCCCAAGCAGACTCCATGCTGTCAGGATAGAGCCCTACACAGGGCTCGAACCCAAGAACCATGAGATTATAACCTGAGTTGAAATCAAGAGTCGGATGCTTAACCGATTGAACTACCCATTCACCCCCCTGTTTATTCTTTATTTTTATTTGTTTGTTTGTTTATTATTTTTACCACATCTCCCCTTATTATGTGAATATACTCAGGTTCTCCATTATTAAAGTCTTCAAGCTCTATTTCAAATCTTCCCTTCCTCATAAAGCTTTTCCTGATTATCAAACCTCATTATGATGATTTATGTCTCTGAATTTTCATGTATTCCATCTATACTACAACTTCTGGGAGGTATTGTATTGTAGGCACTTCTGTTTGTATGCAGACTTTTTCCAACTGCATCTCAATTCCAAAAGGCCTGAGAGTACAATGTTACTATAGAATTGTAACTGACCCAAGTTTTTTATTTTCTGGACCCAATGACACTTGGACCTTCAATCTAGTTTAGTAGCTGTAACCTTGTTGACCAGAATTGTTTACAAAGCTTCATCCCACCCCTTGACTTCTGTGGTGTCACACATCAACTCTTCTTATGAGTTGCAACTAGAAGGTTAGTGTTAGAACACTTTTCTCACAATCCATAGTAGAAGAAATCTTGCACTTTGAGCCCCACTCAGTGCTCACTTGTAAGATATTTTAATACAGTCAAAGTTTGCACACTGTTAGCCTACAGACTGGATCTGATTTATAGACCTATTTTACTTGGCTCATTAAGGTCATTAAAAGAGTGATTTAGTTGCCAACATTTAAAAATCAGGAGAAGTCATGTTAAAAAAAGAAAATAGAATTTCTAGATGTTCTTGAAAAAATTCAAAGATCTGGCAACATTGGGCCAACATGCCTTCATTCTATTAATAGGCTTGAGCTGAGTAGCTGTTATCCTGTTAGAAGATACAATGCTATGTGTTCACTAAATCTTGTTTCTTTTTCTTGTCTTCTTTTCTGAGCACTTGCAATCAAACAGGTATGGCTGTTTGAGTTCAACCAATACAATATAGTTAAAGTGATACATGTAACTTGGAGGAATGGCTGCTGAAAAAATTGCCTATATGATACTCACTGTTCCCTTTCTTACCCTGTATGTCAGACTGGTACAGAGGATACAATTGGAAAACTTCAAGGCTATAAGAGACAATAGAGGCATAGAAGGAGTCTGAATCCTTGAGCTATTACATGGAACAGAATTCCCATGCTAATCTACACTATAACATAAACAATAAATAAACCCTCACTGTATTTATTAAACCATTAGGATTTGAAGATTGTTTGTTACAATAGTTAGCCTAAACCTCTTTTTTTTAAACTAATCTCTACCCCAAAGTGGGGCTCAAACTCACAGCTTCAAGATCGAGAATCACATGCTTTACTGACTGAACCAGCCAGGCATCCCTAATACAGTCTCTTCAGACAGTGGTAGGCAGTCTATAGTTCACCATGATCTCCACCAATCCCAATTAACCTTCCTAATTCCAATGAGTTGCCTTTTTGACTTAATTATGCACTGAGAGCAGTCATAGAGCAAATTTTGAGGACTGAGTTTAAAAGGAATTTGACAAAGTGAAGTATTTAAAAACTATTTTACTAAAACCTGGATTACTTATCATAAAAAAGAACAGTTGAAAGAATTATGAGTGTACAGCTTGGAAATTTAGAAGGTATTTTAAGCAATCTCCAAATATTTGAAAGGGTTATGCAATGAGGATTTGAGCTTGCTTTTTATATCTCTGGAGGACATAATTATGACCAACTGGACAAAAATAGAACTAAAAACCACCTTCCAGGGTGTAACAGAGACTATTTTTATATTGGATTAATAGGTTGGACTAGAAGTCTCCTGAATTTCAGAAAAATTCATAGATTTTATTAAGTTTGTGCTAAAAATTACTCCTATTATATGTGACTCATATTATATGTGACTATACCTATTATAGGTTCTGCTGTCCTTGGAATATTACAGTTTTTGTTTTGTTTTAGTTTGGTTGTTTTTATTGTTACAATTAACTTATTATGCTTTGTTTTTACAAAGTGAACTTCAGGGCCGCCTGGGTGGCTCAGTCGTTTAAGCGTCCCACTTTGGCTCAGGTCATGATCTCATGGTCTGTGAGTTCAAGCCCCGCGTCGGGCTCTGTGCTGACAGCTCAGAGCCTGGAGCCTGTTTCAGATTCTGTGTCTCTCTCTTTCTCTGACCCTCCCCTGTTCATGCTCTCTCTTTCTCTCTGTCTCAAAAATAAATAAATGTTAAAAAAAATTAAAAAAAAACAAAAAAAAAAACAAAGTGAACTTCAGCTGTGTTACAGATTGATTTGTTTATTATGAATACAAAATGAAATTGCCTTGGTAAAGTAATTAATAATCAATAGACCCTAATGATGCTACAGTGTTACTTTCATAGCTCCTAATATTGAAGATAGATGAGCTTTTATGTTTCTTTATGTGAATCTTCTTAAAGAGATCCAGTGACTATTCAATTTATAACCATTTTAAAATTTCATGATTTTTTACAGAATCCTAGTTAATGTTAACATCATTAAAATATAAAATATATTCAAAAGACTTCCCTAAAATAATTCCTTTATCTGAAAAAAAACACGTATATCTGTCTTTCTGCCCTTTTCTGAACTTTTCAATCTATGTGACCTAATCTCAAATAAAAATATGAGGGTGCCTGGGTGGCTCAGTCAGTTAAGCATCTGACTTCGGCTCAGGTCATGATCTCACGGTTCATGGGTTTGAGCCCTGTGTTGGGCTCTGTGCTGACAGCTCGGAGCCTGGAGCCTACTTCAGATTCTGTGTCTCCCTCTTTCTCTGTCTTCCCCGATCATGCTCTCTCTGTTTCTCTCTCTCTCAAAACTAAACATTAAAAAAATCAAAAATTAAAATGTGAAAGTTACTCTTGAAATCATGTGGCTTTCCTTTCAATCCTATTCACTTCTTTATCTTTCCAGAAATAACCATTAACCTAAATTTGGAATTTATAGTTCCCATGCATATTTTGGAATTACTACATAAGCAGGTATTAATAAATTATATATTATTGATTTGGCTGCTGTGAAAACATATATAGTTGACCCTTGAACAATGCAGGGGTTGGGGGGTCAATCCCCCACACAGTCAAAAATCCATGTATTACCCCAAAACTTAACTACTAATAGCCTACAGTTGACTGGAAGCCTTAGCAATAACATAAACAGATGATTTACACATTTTGCATGTTGTGTATATTATATACTGTATGCTTATAATAAGATAGAGAAAAGAAAATGTCTTTAAGAAAGCCATAAGCGGGGCGCCTGGGTGGCTCAGTCGGTTGAGCGTCCGACTTCAGCCCGGGTCATGATCTCGTGGTCCGTGGGTTCGAGCCCCGCATCGGGCTCTGTGCTGACGGCTCAGAGCCCGGAGCCTGTTTCAGATTCTGTGTCTCCCTCTCTCTCTGACCCTCCCCTGTTCATGCTCTGTCTCTCTCTGTCTCAAAAATAAATAAACATTAAAAAAAAATTTTTAAAAAAAGAAAGTCATAAGGAAGGGAAAATATATTTACAGTAATGTACTGTATTTAAAAAAAAAAATCCACGCATAAGTCGACCCCTGCAGTCAAACCCAAGGGTCAAGGGTCAAGGGTTGTTCAAGGGTTAGCTATGTATGCACCACACGCAATGCAATTTGTTTTTTCTTATTCAACATTATGGGCTTTTTTTTTGGTTTGTGTTCAAAAAAGCGAATGCATTCCTGTTAAATATTTTACTTGTTTTTCTCCTTAAGCATTTAAACAATTAATTAATTTGTGCTAATCCATTCATATGGTTCCAAAGTCAATAAGCATAAAACACTGTAGAGTTAAGTCTTCCTCCCACCCCTGTACTTTAGCCACCCAGTTTCCACCCACCTCCACTCCCCAAAATAGGTACCCATGGTTACTGATTCCTTGTGTATCTCTCCAGAAATGTTTTAAATGCACAAATAAATGATAGCATGCTATGTAATGTTCTGTAGATTGCTTTCTTTACTTAATAATGTATTATCTTTTCACATCCGTGAAGAAAAAACATCCTTTACCCCTTCTTAGTGTAGCATGATGTTTCATTTTATGATTGGACCTTTGCATATTTACTATTCTATTAATGTACTTTTAAGTTGTGTCTATTTTTTTAGCCACTACAAATAATGTGGCAACATATAAGTATATACCCATATATGTAACTTTGCACATATGAATTATATTAGTTATCTATTATAGCATAAGAAACTTTTAGCTTAAATTGACAAATATTTATTATCTGACATTTTCTGTGTGCTGAGATTCCAGATACAATCCACATACAATCTTTAGCTAGATTCTTCTGCCTCAGTAAGTCTCATGAGGCTATTATCAGGGATTGGTCTGTGTCTGCATCTGAAGGCTTGACTGGGGGAGGATCTGCTTTCAGGCTCACTCACATGGTTGCTGTCAAGATTTAATTCCTTAGAGAACTTTATTTAGAATAAACAAATATTAAAACTATACCCACTATTTCAAAATGAGTGAAAAGGTACCAAATTATTAAATAAGAAATAAATACATAAAAATATTGCAACAATTAGACTTAGAAAAGCCTAGAAGTGTGATGGCAGAACTCAAAAACTAATCAAATTTTATTTTTTAAATACTTTGATGAATAATTGTGCCTGTAGGTTGGAATACAAGTGCTAGAGTTTCACTGCGATATATGCTGAGATGTGGGAATTGCTTCATCCAAGCACCTATACATCTTTAAATTTACTAAATATTGCTAAATTGCTATCTAAAATGGCATAAAAGATAAAGTAAAAGTAGTTTTGCTAGTTTACATTTACACCAATATTTTAGGAGACTTAACAGTTCTACATATATTTATCTACATTTTTATTGTCAAACTGTTCCAATTTTGCCAATCTCTTGGGAGTGAAATGCTATCAAAATATTATTTAAATTTTTAACTGTGTGATTACTAATGAGGTTTTTCATTTCAATATAATTATCATATTTTTTCTGAATTACCTGCTCATATCTCCTATTTTCCTCAGTTTTCTTTTCTTCTTCTTGATTCTTTGATAACAATTCTTCAAGCTACTCTGGAAAGCAGTACTCTATTTGTTATACGCATTTCAAGTATCTTTTTCTTAAGTTTCAGGTATGTTTTCTTAATTTTCAGTGTCTCTTTTTGAAATAAAACTTGTCATTTTAATGTAATATATATTCCAACAAATGTTCACATATGGCTTGTGGTGTTAAGTTTTTATGCTTTTCCCCACCTCCTGTCCCTGTAAGAAAAATAATTGTCCTATACATTCGTGAATATTTTTATAAAGTTTTACTTTTCCTTGTGAGTCTTTAATCCATAGATTTTAGTTATCATTTGAGGTATGGTTCCAAAAGTTTATTTTTGCTGCATCAATAACCACATTGAAACCATTTTTTCACTAATACAAACTATGATGCAACTGGCTTCCTTGTGCACATGAGCACATGGAAAAGAAAAAGAGGAGGTACTGGGGTGAAGAAAATGCATGTTTTCGTATTCACTAGCTACTGCCAAAATTATTATCCTAAGGAAATTGTTAAATTGGTTCTATTACTAGTAAAGTATGAGTTCTACCTCCTCATGAGCATCAACAAACATTAAATTGCACCAATCTGATAAGCCTTAATTGTTCTATCAGCAGTCATTTTACAAAGATATTTTTTCTTTCAATTTGTTTATTTGAGATATATTACACACTTACTTTTCCAAAATGGGTGGTCTGTTTGCTAAGTTTGCATGATTTGTGAATCCCAGTTTATTTTTTTCAGTGAGAAGCAAATATCCCCAAAGAATGTATTAAATAATGTATCCTTCCCCCAATGTTACCTTGTATATAAGACTATCTTAAAGGTGATCAAGGAAAAGGAATTTACAATTATTTATTTGAATTTGCTCATCCCTGGGCTTTAAATATTCATAATACTAATAATATCTTATACCTTATGAGCACTTGGCAATTTTAAAGAGTTCTAAATGCATTTGACAAGCATTTAAAACTCAGATTAAAGTTTCTTGTAACTAAGCATAATAAAAGTAGTAAAATGTTCTTTTCATGTGGATGACTCACTTTTAGTTTTTTAGTTATTTATTATGTTATTTTTAATCAAAAATGCTTGCATATTTATATCAACTGTCTGTTTACCCCTTAGATTATTCATGCCTGAGTGAAGTGTCAGCTGCAGAAATAGGAGGTTTAATGAGTTTCATGGGGATACCTCATTCCAAGAACAAAAACTGGAAAAGGAATAAAACACAAGTGCCTGCATACTAATATGGCCCATTGTCAGAGCCAATCTCAGGAGCACAAGATGACAGATAGTCCCTACACAATATACACCTCATTTAGAGAAGCCTTTGGTTCCAATTTGGTTTTCTTTTTATAAGTTAATCTCTTACAGACACCGTGCTAATGCTAAATACATAAACGACAAATACCCAAAGGGAGAGGTTACCACTACTCTACCCTGAATACTGCATTACTCTGCACCTGCTCAGGTTTTATTTTAGACTATTGCTTTGTTCTGCTGCTCTTTTCCTTCTTCTTCTTCTTCTTCTTTTTTTTTTTAAAGAACCATTGTTGTTTGTTAGAAATGGATGCCGAAGAATAAACATTTAGCTTATTAGCATTCTACACAGACATTCTTTTTCTTTGACCAAGAGCCTTAATTTACTTTGGTGAAGATAATGCATTATAAAGTACCTTTTTTACATATTTAATATATGCTATGTAGTGCTGGTCTGTTGGGACAGCAAACAAAGTTAATTTAAAAGAGCGAAATTTAAAGTTGATGTATGAAGTGCATGAAAAATGGAGAACTAAGGCAATTATTTATGCTTTTCAGATTAAAAATTCCAATATATGTATAAATAAAAAGAGAAAGATTTGGGATCTGTATAATTTTGATATATTATTTTGTGTATGGTTTCTGTGTGTGCGTGTGTGCATGTGCGTGTGTGTGTGTGTGTGTGTGTGTAGTAAAATACATGGAATTAAATGGTCTTACATTTTACAGTAAAAATCAAACAAAAGGCTTCCAAGAGACCTTACATTTCTTAAGCCACTTGAAGTTTTTAAAGTAACATTTTCCATTTCCAACCAACATTTTCCAACATTTTCAGAAGGATTTCATTAACTCATCTGAAACATAGAAGGAAATATTGTTTGTTTTAGTTTTAACATTGTTTTGAACTATATTCAGCACTTTTAAACTATATTCAGCACAAAGAGAATAAATTTCATTCATTAAAGCAGAAAGATGTTGATTTTTCCACACATAAAAGAATACTCTGATGTGGTGCACGGGTAACAATGAGGAAGAAGATAGGTAAGAGAGACAAATGAGAACGAACATTAATATAATGACTAATTCCTGGAAGACATTTTATGTATTATTTATATTATTATTGTGGTTGATGCTATTTCTTGTAATTCACTCATTTATTTCTTTTCTTTTCAAGCATTCTTTTTTTCTTTTAGGCAAATGACCTGAGAGAAGTAAGCGACTTGATCTATTAGAATTCAAAGATTTCCAAACTTCTAGTCCCCTAAACTAATACTCTTCCCACAACTCCAAGGGGTCTATTCAATACATCAGAGAAGGAGGACAGTCAAGAGCCCAACAATGATTTCAAATTAAGAAAATGAGACAATTATTGCAATTATACACACTTCCAAAATTCGTTTTTGTACAGTGTAACCCAAGTATTCAGATTCCAAAACATCCAAATAATTATTTCAATCTTTTCTTTCACTTTGCCAAATAAATTAAATGAAAAAAAAAATACTTCTCCATCAATATTTTTTGAATTAGATAGAGAAATATTAAAGAAATACTCTTTAAAATTTCTTGAATAAAAAAAATTTGAACTATCGTTGAAAAATAAAATAAAATTTCTTGAATGTGCTGATAGTAAATGCTACAATGTTTTCAGTCATCAATTAGGAAGGCCATTTATCTCACACTGGGCTTTGGAGTTCTGACTTTCAGAATCCAAATCCTAGCTCTAGAACTTATTTTCTAGACAGTGATATAACATTTCTGAAACTATTTTTTCCATGCATGTAATGGAGACAATAATATGCCTATGAATCATTTATGATGCTTGATTATAAGTTTTATAAAACTCCTCAAAACAAACCTCCATAACCAAAATGCAGTGGCCTATGTAAATTAAGAGTTCAGAGTTCTCAAGAAGTCTTTGATCCCAGCTCTGGCTTCATTTTTCTCAAGTTTTGTGACAATGTTGGCCTACTTCAGGATGGCCAAATGCCTGCAATAGTTCTGACCTTCCATGTCACGCTGTGTCCTTCTGAGTAAGAGAGCTCTACCTTACAATCGTCAAATGCAAACCCTTCAAGTTTCATTGGGATTTAACTATCTAGAAGGTTTTAAAAATTGTTTCTGCAGCAGGAAGAATGAGGAGTACTCTTAGTGGCTTAAGCCAATGTGTTGATCTGGGCACAGGCTCAGTAGTAAACAGGCCACATAGCAAGCTCACAGTGAGGGAAGAGACAGAAATGGCAATGGAGAATGCCAAAATCATTGTCCCCTGCAGCCTTCCTTATTGGGTGGTTACAGAGTGAAAGAAGTAATCTATGCAGTGCGCCCAGGAGAGTTTCTGACACACAGTAAAAAAATACATAAACATGAGATAATGTTTTTCCTCTAATGCTTTTACTTTATTTTCATTTCATTTGATGATTTTATTAGCAGACAATCTAAAATATAGGAGGCACAATTATATAGAGTATCTTATAAGTAATTTTTCTGGGATACTTATTCTATATGACTAAATTAAACTATTGTTATTTTATGTGCTGAATTTGACTTATACAGAGAGCCTAATCGTATATCTTGATTCAAACAATTCTTTGCTCTCATCCTCCCTTTTTATTTCCATAAAAATATTTATAATTAAATTAATTATTCAGCAATGGTTTATTTGCAAATAAAAAACTACAGTACAGTAATTTCATTAACTAGCTCATTGGTTCTCAAGATGTATGTGTTCATGATACACTTTCAAATGCACCAATTTGAGCTGAATATTTAAAGGGATTAAAAGAAAATGAGTAATTTTTTAAAGCACATTTCAGAAAATTAAAGGGAAGAAATCCTCTCATTGAAGTTATTCAACTATCTTTTTCAGAACCGAGTGACTGTGTAGTTTTATATTATGTCCTACTCTGACCACAATCTTGTGAACTTGCAAGATGTTTTCACATATTCTGATAAACATGTCATCTCTCTTTTTTTCCCCTTCCTTTTCTAGGCACCTCTCTCTTTTTTTTATCATAAGAGATTCTATGTCACTTCACCAAACCCAATTTTTTATAATGATAATATTAGCTAAAATTTATTGACTGCCTATTATTTCCCAGAGGCTGTGTTATATTTTTATATGCCTTAAATCTCTCTCTTTTTTAAATGTTTCTTTATTTATTTTTAGAGAGAGAGAGAGTGCGAACAGGGGAGGGACAGAAAGAGAGAGAGAGAGAAAGAATCCCAGGCAGACTGCGCTGTCAGCTCAGAGCCAAATGTGGGGCTGGAACCTATGAACCGTGACATCATGACTTGAGCTGCAACCAAGAGTCAGATGCTTAACTGACTGAGCCACCCAGATGCCTCACTTTAGCGCTTTTAATCCTTGAAATGGTCCTTTTAGCACATATTATTGGGAACTCTGGAGTCAATCTGTCTTTCATTGCACTCTATGCTTCAAGGAGTTGCTTTTATAGTTGGAATAAGTCCCTACACAAAAGAATGCTTATATTGTCATCTCCCCCCCCCCCCACCACACACACATCTGCTATGTGATAAGTTTAGAGCTCTTCAACCAGCAGGAGTTTCCATGCACAAGAACCCCAGACTCCCTGAGTTTGCAGCTTCATATTCATGCACACATAAAGACAGTTTCTCTTTTTTAAAAATATTTATTTATTTATTTTTGAGAAAGAGAGAGAGCGTGAGCTGGGGCGGGACAGAGAGAGAGGGAGAGAGAGAGAATCCCTAGCAGGCTCTGCACCGACAGTGCCGGGCTCAAACCTACAACCATGAGATAATGACCTGAGCTGAATTCAAGAGTTGGACATGTAAACAACTGAGCCACCCACATGCCCGGTGTCTACCTATTTCTAAATCATAGTTTCAAATTCCTGGAATAAAGAATCTGATTGATCCAGCTAAGGTTAAATGTCCATGAATGATTCACTCAGCTATATCTAGTAAGAAGAATCTTATAGTTCAAGAAGATGGAGGAGGAGGAGGACGATGATGAGGAGGAGGAAGAATAGGAGGATGAGGAGGACAGGAATAGACCAGTTTTTGCTATTAGTACAACAGCTCTGATGAAAGGAAACAATGCTATATGAATGCGTAGTAGGATTAGAGGAAAACGGGACATACAGAGATCAGAAGAAGCTGGACAAAGGAACAGGAAAGATACTTTGCAGAGGCACAATTCCTTAGCTTTATGTCTAAGGGTCTGGATAAGTGCTTTAGTAATGGACATGGGGAATTTATGAATTATTTATAGTTATTACTTATGTTTAACTTCATAACATACTTGTTTTTTCCTGTAGTGTGAGTTGAACCATTCTTACCAATTTCTCATAATATGAGTCAGAGAATCCTTCCTGATAGTTTTATAAAGTTATATCAAAATAGGGACTTTCAGTGGAATTGTAGTTAAGGTTCTTATAGTTGGTGATGGCAGACCATGTAAGTAGCATGTTTTACAGAATATTGCAGTAATAAGACATTGCTGTCTGGAAGTTTTCTGCTATTATACTCATTCTTTTAAAAAATGTTCTTTCCAGGAGCAAAGAAGTAAAAGAGAATATCAAAACACAACACAACATAGAACAACCAAGAACTCATACTCGGAAGTGCAATAATCACTTCCCTGGACATAATGGCTGTAGATGTCTCTTCACATCTTTTTATAGAGAGTGGCTTGCACTATAACTGAGTTTTCTGGTCCAAAGCTATCCAAGAGCTTCCTCTCTTCTTAGCATGTTGGACTCTTCTCTCCACTACACTGAAGAATACCATAGTTTTCTTAGTTACCATGAAGAGCCACAGATTATCTTTCACAAGCTAACTAGTTAATATCTGTAATGTCCATTGTGGATATTAACATAAAAAGTAAAAGAAAGAATAGGACCCTGCATTAGCAATTCAAACTCAATCCCAAATCAAGATCTGAATCATACTTTCCAACCAGGTTCTTTTTTAACAGGGAAAGATATAAGAAGACAACATTTAGTATTATCAGCCTTTTTTTTTTATCTTAACAATTTCAGTTGCTGTGCAATGATACCTCATTTCAATTTTAATTTGCATTTCCCTGATGACTAATGATAAATGTACATTTTGTGAGTTTTGGCCACCTGACTCTTATGTCTTTTGTATGCCTTTGTCTTTTTCCCATTTAGAAAATTGAGATTTATGTTTTCCTATTGACTGGTTTTTTTTAACCTTAATTTTATTGATAGATTATTTATTGAATAAGATAGTCTGGAGACAAGTCCTCTGAGGAATGTATGTGAGACAATTATCCATTCTAGTCAGTGGCTTATCTTTCCAGTCTCATAACCGTATCTTTTGTGAATAGTCTTAATTTCATAAAAGCTAATTTATCAAACCTTCTTTTATGATTTGCTTTTTGTGAACTGTTTCAGGGATCTTGCATACCTCAAACATGAAAGCCTTCTCTTATATTTTATTCTGGAAGCTTTATTAATTTACCTTTTATATTTTAATCTATGATCTATCTCAAACTAGTTTTTAAGAGTCAAATTTTTAAAAATGTTTATTTATTTTTGAAAGAGAGAGACAGCACACACATGGGAGTGGAGAGGGGCAGAGAGAGAGAGACAGAGAGAGAGAGAGAAAGAGAGAGAGAGAGAGAGAGAGAGAGAGAGAGAGAGAATCCTAAGCAGGTCCATGCTGTTAGTGCAGGGCCTGACTCAGGGCTCCAGCCCACAGTCATGAGCTCATGACCTGAGCCGAAATCAAGAGTCAAATGCCTACCTGGCTGAGCCACCCAGGTGCCCCTTTATGAGTCAAGTGTAATTTTATTAGTTATAAATATCCAACTGGCACAGTACCATTTATTGAAAAGACCATCTTTGTATAACAAATTGCAGTGGTGTTCTTATCACAAAACTGATGAACATGTATGTGTGAATCTATCTCTGAACTCCTCATTGTGATTCCTTAATCTCTATGTCTATACTCGTGCCAATATTACACTTTCACAATTACTGTGACGTTATACTAAGTATTGATACCTACTAATATAAGTAATTCAACTTTATTCTTCTTCAATATTTCCTTGACCCTTCTAAATCCTTTTCATTTTCTTATACATTATAGAATTAGCTTAATTGTCATTAAAAAAAAGCTGCTGGGATTTTGATTGGGATTTTATTTAATATAAAGACTAATTTGGATGGGGTCTAAAATCTTTAGTATTTGAGTTTTCTGTCACTACCTAGCAAATTACCACATTTAAGGAATTAAAACAACACATTAATTACCTCAATTTCCATAGTCCGAAGTCTGGGCATGGTTTATCTGGGTTCTCTGGCCAAGGTCAAGAATCACAAGGCTGTTTGTCTACAGCCAAAGTGTTGGTGGGATCTGGGGTCTTAAATGAGGCTCGAGGTCCTCTTCCAAGTACTTGTTCCTTTTTTTTTTTTTAATTTGCTGTGTAGATCACTTTTCTGACAACTTGTTGTGACGACGACAGTAATATCAGAGTTTGAATAAGTCCTGCTACTGAAGTAAAATAAATTGGAGGGGAAGGGATGGGATGCAGGGCAGGAGAGGAGAGATGAAGAGACAGCTAAATAATCCAGCTTGGGGATTTGGGGAAGGGAAAGGAAGTTACCACAAGAAGAAAAATATAAACCCTAGTGAAAGCAGTCCTGCAAGAGTGTCCAAATTTAAACACTTCTGGTTGGTAAAAAGTGGTTGAGATTTTTCAAATTTGCGTTTCTTAAGTCAAGCCTGAAGAGGGGAGCATCTAAATAATTAGCATAAGACAGAGAAGCCAGATACCTTCTAAGAGGGGCAATAGCAAATAAATACAGGTCAGTTGGTTAGAAGGATGGAGATGTCAGAAGAAAGGGAGAACCAGATTCTAGCTGGCCTATTCTTACTACCTTTGGCCTTGGGTGAGTTTAAAAATGAGCAAGGCAGGTGGGCAATGTACTATGATATAGATTTGACTAAAGGTTGGCTTTCCCCCTTGGGTTAGTCCTGGTTTAGAGCCAGGCACCCCTAATCTAGCTGGCTCCACAATCCCTCAGTTCATGTAGATAAGAAACTGGCTGGGGTCTGTGTCAGCTTCTGCATCAACTCAAAGATGAATTTCACCTGGTTCTCATAGGCTTGCCATAAGATTTTCTCCCTGATTCCTTGGATACTACTGAAGTCCTGAAGGTAGAGGTCAATTAGGTTAAACCAGTAGATGCCAGTCGTGAAGTTCATATAGTGTGGCTGTCTATGTTATGCATACCAATGGTGACTCCCAGGAAGATGAATTGCATGATCTGTTGGTGCAGCTGATAGCCCAAGGCCTGGTCATTCAGAGGGGTTCAACACACAAAACTGGACAGTCATCAGCCACAATGCTCTTGATGAGCTCTTGTCTGAACGTGCAGGGTGAATCTGGAAGTGGATTGTGACCTGGATCATTGGGGAAGACGACATTTACCTTGACCTCTACATTAAATATGGTGAGTGCCATGGTGGTTCTCACCAGGTCATTGGTTATGTTTTTCCCTCCATTCACCCTAGGACGGGCCTCTCCTTACTTTAAATCAGCCTCAGGGGCACTCAACGGTCAGGAATCAGTTATTTTTTCCTTACTATGTAGAATTCTTGACAGCTTGCTTCTTTAAGACCTGGAGAGTCTCTGACTTCTTCCTTCTTTGCTGTCTAAACCGTCTTTAAAGGGCTCCTGTGATCAGTCAGGCCCATCTAGGAAAATTGAACTTTTCCTTAACTTCAACTAATTAGAGACATTAATTATATCTGCAAAATCCCTTCACTTTTGCCATATTCCTTAGGTAAGAAGCAAGCTAAGGGCCCTGACCACAGTCTAAAAGAAATTATATAAAGTATGAATCATTAGAGCTCATTTTACAGTTCTGCATAGTACAAAGTAATAAGTCTTCCAATACAGGAAAATGCCATTTTCTCTATTTAAGCAACTTTTATTATTATTTTTTTAATGTTTGGTTATTTAAAAAAAAATTTTTTTAACGTTTATTTATTTTTTAGACAGAGAGACAGAGCATGAACAGGGGAGGGGCAGAGAGAGAGAGACACACAGAATCTGAAACAGGCTCCAGGCTCTGAGCTGTCAGCACAGAGCCCGACGCGGGGCTCGAACTCACAGACTGTGAGATCATGACATGAGCCGAAGTGGGACGCTTAACCAACCAAGCCACCCAGGCACCCCAATCTTTGGTTATTTTGAGAGAGAGAGAGAGACACAGAATCTGAAGTAGGCTCCAGGCTCTGAGCTGTCAGCACAGAGCCTGATGCAGGGCTCAAACTCACGAACTGCGAGATCATGACCTGAGATAAAGTTGGACACTCAGCTGACTGAGCCACCCAGATGCCCCTCTTGAAGCCACTTTTAAATTTCTCTCAACCGTATTTTATAGTTTGCATTGCAGCACATCTATTGGAAGATTTATTCCTAGGAATTATTTTTGTGCTGTTATAAATAATATTTTAGTGTTATTTTCTAACTGCTGTTTTCAGCATATCAAAATAAAATTTACTTTTGTATATTAACTTTGAATCCAACAACCTTAGTAAATGTACACAGTAACTTCTACTAGTTTATCTATAAATAAATATTATTAGATTTTATATACAATCATGTCATCTGTTCTTTTGTCCCCTCAATTTTATGCTTTTTTAAATGTCTTTTGCATTGGACAGAACCTATTGTACAAATTTAATGGAAGTGGTGATAGTGGCATTCTTGTCTTGTTCCCACCCTAAAAAAGAAAGTTAAATATTTCACCATTAGTTATGATATTTCCTATGGGTTTTTTGTAAATATCCTTTACCCAATCAAGGAAGCTTCCTTCCACTGCAATTTGTGGTTTCTCTCTTTTTTAATATCTAATGAGTGTTCAATATTGTCAGATGATTTTTCTGCATCTATTGATATGATTATATTATTTTTATTCTTTATTCTCTTCATACGATTAATTATATTGATAACTTTTCTAATATTAAACCAATCTTGCTTTCCTGAAATAAAACATTCTTCATCAAGATACCATATCATATATTCTGCATATTACTTTATTCGACTTGCTAATTTTTATTTAAGAGTTTTACTTACACACCACGAAAAACACTACCCATAATTTTTCTTTCGTATATTGTTCTTGTCAGGTTTTAGTATCAAATTTATTTTGGCTTCCTAAAATGCCCTGGGAAGTATTCCTTCTTTTTATATGCCAAAGAAGTTTTTTGCCTTTTGATTAATATTATTTCTTCCTTATGTGTTTAGAAGACTTCACCAGTAAAGGCTGGAGTTTTATTTTTTGTGAAGACTTTAAGTTACAGATTCAATTCCTTCAAAGCATATAGGGCTGTTCAGACACTATTTTTTATCATGTCACTTGTGGTAAATTGTCTCTCTTAAGAAATTTTTCCTGTCATTTTCTCCTGTCTTCCTTCCATGTTAGTTCCACAAGATTCTTACTTCAGGCTTTCAGAATTCCCATCTCTGCTCAATTACCAATGAGAGTACGTTAATTCTTGACAAAAATTCTTTTCAAGCTGGTAGGTAAGCTTACTGACTATCAATGATTGGTATATTGCATAATTTCCCCATCTTTCTCATAACCAATCAACCATAACCAACAATCAAGTAAAGAGTTTTTTATTTGTATTTGGTATCTTTTAAATAACTTTTTTTCTAAAAGTTTTTTGTTTTTATAACCTTTGCTAATGAAGTCTCAGTACCTGAAGGGCAAAAGCTAGTAAAAAATTTGAAAGGATTGAAGACCCTTCTGTGCGTGTAACTGCATCCACTCTAATATAGGTGCCAATTGATCATCTAAACATCCCCCTGATAAGTCATCAATGTGGCATAATGTAGATATGCTTCATAATAAGTATAAAAATGAGGGGCGCCTGGGTGGCTCAGTCGGTTGAGCATCTGACTCTTGATTTCATCTCAGGTTGTGATACCAGGGTCGTGGATCAAACCCTATGTCTGGCTCCATGCTTAAGCATTCTCTTTCTCTCACCCTCTTCTCTCTCTCTCTCTCTCTCTCTCTCTCTCTGCCCCTTCCTCACTCATGCTCTTTCTCTCTAAAAGAATAAATAAATATAAAAATGAAGATAATTTTTACATGTCTTGATAATGTCAAAACATCCTAAAAATTTGGAAGAATCCAATTAACCATTTGGGTTTTGTTAGCTTGTACCTAAAATATATGTTTTTATGACTATTTCACCCTTTATAAAGGCTATTTATTTTTAAATAATTCTGAAGGCACTTCAATATGTGAGAGCTAAGATTTTAGCAAATACACCTGAATTTTGGGAAATATGGATTTGTTCAAATATAGTTAAACAATGTTTATGCAAAATACATATACCGTTTAAATATTTTTGAAAGATATTGACAATAATACACAAATTGGTGAAATGGCAGTCCTAGACATTTGGGAATTTTGACTTTTATTTCTTCATCATAGCTTAGATAGCTTTTAGCTATTTCCAACACTTATAATTGTACCAAATTTTTACTTATTTGAAACTAGACTTAAAAATACTGTATCATCTGTCTAATCAACCAGAGAGGTATTTATTTTTATCAAGTATAAAGGAATAAGGTTTTCACTTTACACCATTCTGTAAAATGATTTTAAAAATCAAGCAGAAAAATTGTCTACCTGATTTCATTTGCTGGTTGGTTGATTGGTGTTTTGTTGGGTACTCTCAGAAGGGCAGAGCATTAGTGAAGGATCAGATGGAGGGCACGTATGCTCAGACAAGGACAGTCTTCCACAAGTGTAAGTTGAATATTCTAAGAAATCTGTTACAGCTTGATCAGCATCATCAGTGTTTCACACACCAGATATAAAGTGTACTCTGAAATCCAACAGAGGCTGCCCCTCCAGTGCATTTTTGATGCTTTCCCCCTCTCTGCCTGAGTAGGTTCCTATCTGTTGATGCTTGATTGGCATGACAATTACTCTTTCTTCCTACTGCCAAAAATCCCTTTGATGGCCTCTCTCTAGACCTAGTTCCTCATTACCCCTAACTTTAAACTTGTAAACCACTTATTCCTTTATATGAGTGTGAGTCGACGTGAGTGTGAGTGTGAGTGTGAATTTGTGCCCAAGAAAATAGATTTGTTAGAGTTTAACACAGAAGAGCAAATATATGACCAGCTTTCCCTGTAGGTATCTATTTGGTAGTCTCATGGAAGACAATTTCGTTTAAATAAATTGTCATATCAAGATTTCAATACTTCAGTATTCACTCCTTTGGGTCCTCAGTATTAAAGTCTAAGTATTTCTCACTGGGTAGAATCATACTTAAACTTGCTGGCTGCTTGCCCTATAAGGAAGAATCAGTTGGAAACTAGTCTCAGTACTTGTAGGGTAAGAAAAAGAACTGCCCAGGTTAGAAAAGGTATCAGGATAATGGAAAGAGAAGCCCAGTGTGATGATTAAATATTTGAAATTCAAGATGTTTTCCTATAGATTCTTCGCAGATTTGCCTGTATTTAATTCTATAAAAATAGGGCGCCTGGGTGGCTCAGTCGGTTAAGCGCCCTACTTCAGCTCAGGTCACGATCTCATGGTCTGTGAGGTAGAGCCCCGCGTGGGGCTCTGGGCTGATGGCTCAGAGCCTGGAGCCTGCTTCTGATTCTGCGTCTCCCTCTCTCTCTGCCCGTCCCCCGTTCATGCTCTGTTTCTCTCTGTCTCAAAAATAAATAAATGTTAAAAAAAATTAATTCTATAAAAAATATTTGTTTTGTAAGTGGGATTAACTGCAAAATGGATACTTTAATCAAAGTTAAAGACTATATTTTAATCCTTTCCTATGGGTTATTTAAATATAGAGAAGAATTCTATCTCCTTTCTGTTGTCTTTGGAAGGGCTTTCAGTTAAACAGATATCTCTTCTATGTGTTTTAAAGTTTTTGTTTTGTTTTGTTTTGTTTCTCCCTAAACGCAGGAGATATGTACAGACAGAGATTAAACTATGGGAAAGGAAAAGACAAGACACATAGCTTATCTTCTGGCAAACTCTTTGCATTTTCCATTAAGTCATTGTTACAGTAGTTTTGGAATTCTTTGTGTGCCTAATATTAGTATCATGGAACTTTAGAGCTGATAAAGACAATCTAATTTACACTCTTCATTTCCCAGGTGATGAACAAAGATTTCCTAAATCCCAGTTCAGAAGTGATTGTGCAATATCAAAATGTCTCCTTACATATGCATTTTTATTTATAATTGTTTCAGGAATGGAACTGATAACTGTAAGAGAATAATGTTCAGATAAGTTAGCAGAGTGAAGTAATTTTTGAATCAGTATTTTAGGCAAAACACATTTTTTTAGTAGTAATATGATATTTTGTTCAAAACTGAGTAGCTATTTTGCTTATTTTAATGTCATATAAAGATAGTAAAATAACATTATTAGCATTAAAACCTTACAAATGAATATGAAATATAGTCAAAACTGTCCCTTAGCTAAGCAGAGTTATCATAAATAGCACATACATCCTTTGAAATTTCCATTTTAGAAAAGCATAAACCCAAGCCTTCAAGTGAGAAATATCAACAAACAATTCATCTTTAGAGTTCAAGTTACTTACACTTTAAAACATGGAACTTCACTAAAAATTCCTCTTTTAAATTCACAGTGTTTTTTAATTTTATGCAGTGCTTTAAGTATTGAGGGTCCTGTAGCTCTGGTTTCCTTCTATTCGTTAAATGTTTTATTTTGAACAAAGAGCTGCCTCCTTGGAATGCATGTTGTTGCATTTCATTGAATGAATGTCTAAGTAGATCAAAAATTGAATTTAAAATTTTCTGACTTAACAGAGAATATTTTAGTACTACACAATAGAGAACTGAAAACCAGCTTAGTCACTTGGAATTTTAGAAGTTACGTGAAGTAAAAGTTACCTGGGAGAAATGTTACCATATGGCACATAAACTTTGATGTTTGAAGTTATTAGATCTATAAAATTCTCAGATCTGTACAATTTAACTAATTATAAGAAT
The DNA here is from genome assembly GCF_018350195.1 of Panthera tigris. Classification (NCBI taxonomy): domain Eukaryota; kingdom Metazoa; phylum Chordata; class Mammalia; order Carnivora; family Felidae; genus Panthera; species Panthera tigris. The sequence continues at coordinate 103,084,519 of NC_056666.1, read as the reverse complement.
GTTTACTGCTTAGGGATACTCTGTCTTGAGCAATTTGCTCTCTCCCTTCCAATTTCAGAAAGTGGGATATTATAGGAAAAATAAAGAAAAGGAAGTGAAATCACTATTAAAAAATACCTGGAGTGCCTGGGAGGCTCCATTGGTTAACCATCTGACTCTTGATTTTGATTTCTGCTCAGGTCATGATGTCATCATTGTGAGATCCAGCCCTCTATGGGGCTTTGCCTTGGGCATGGAACCTGCTTGAGAATCCCTCCTCTCCCCTGCTACTCCTTCCCTTCTGTTCCAACCCCTCCCACCCCAATTCCCACTCTCCCCACCCCCGTTCACACTGGTGCATGCTCTCTCAAAAAAACAAAACAAACAAGCAAACAAACAAAAACCCCTCATCATTGTTCTTCCAGGTTAGCTATGTTTTGGTCACCATTTCCTATGCTCATCTAAAATCGTGGGACACATTTTGAGAATTATTGACTTGAACCTCTTGACCCTAATCTACTTTTTCCTCAAATCTATCGCACTTGCTTCCTCTCCTAAATTTCGTTTTGCTCATCCTGATTGAACGCTTCCTCCTCTTCTGAATGATATATTATTCTGATAGATGCAATATATATATTATTATCTGCCATTATTTTAAGCCATATAAGATTGCCATTTAAAATACTTAAAGCGTCAAAATGTTGGCAATTTCATATAATTCAGATTAATATATGTCAAGCAGGAAGTGCATGCTCTCAAATGTGTCATTCATTTAATTCCCTCATGTACTCATTGTATACATTTCATTGTATGTAATTAAACATACCATTTTCCCATTTAGCTAGAAAAATCCTAAGGAAAAGAACTGTCACTTTTATTTGTTTCTAATGAAGAAGAGCACATACGCACACACACACACACACACACAAATTGTTGAAGGAATGAATGAGTAAATGAAATTAGCAGTAGGGAACAAGCAAATACAGTTATTGCATTAACAAATCCACTTGTAACATCTCTTAGCCAGGGCTTCTTTTATAAAACATAGAAAAGATAGAAGTAATACAAAATTTCTTCAACATATGATATGTAATTTTCAATCCAGAAGCATGGATATTTCTTCATTCGTGTATTCATTCATTCAACAGTATGTGGTCTATACTAACTATTGTTTGGACATAATACAATAAGTATGAGAGACAAAAACAACAATATCAAATATTCCTTGACCTCTTATATGCCAGGCACCATTTTAAATGCTTTACACATTTCAAGTTATTTTACACTCACATCAAATATATGAAGTATTATCTATAGTTAATAGTGAAAATGAGACACAGAGAAATTAAGTAGCTTCTGCAAGGGCACACAGCTCATAAGTGGTAGAGGTTGGCTTTGAACCATTCAGTCTAGTTCCAGTCTGTTCTCTTAACCACCCTCTAGTACTGTTCCTCAAGATAAAATCTATACACAACACCTACTATATGCTGAGGCCAGAAATCATTTATATTGTTTTCATCACTGCATCTTGAGCACCCAGACTGATGACTGATACATTTTATGTACAGAATAGCTGTTGTTGAATAAATGAATGAATGCTCAAGAATTCCTCTAGAGAAGTGATATGGTGAGATAAAATCCGTATTAGAGACCTGAAAAAATAAGTATTATGGAAGGTCTCAAGTGCAGGATCTGATAGAATTAGGACAGGTTTCATGAGTAACATGTGAGCAGTGTTTAAAAGAGATTAGCCATAAGAGTATTGTTAGTGTAGAAAACAGCATTTGCAAAGCTGTGAGGCTTGAACAGAGGTAAGTTCTATTGCTGGGTGTTAGTAGAATATAGCGGAGATGAGAAAGCTGGAAAGTTCCTCTTGGATGGTCTATGAAGGGTGATGTATCTCATTCTCAGGAGATTGCATTTCATCCTATGGGCAATGGAGAAGGCAGCAGCCTTATTTTCTTTGTCTTTACTCTCTTTTTGTTTGAATCTATCCTTCAAAAGTTTTTCACTTCATTAGAAGATTTTCTTGTTGCAGTTATAGTTGTTCCCAATTGTGTCTCAGCTACATTTAGTGAAAAATCATTTATTAAAACAATAGGTTTCAGATTTTATAAAAAATGTAACAGTATTTATTTTTATTTCTTTAAATTTTTTTAATGTTTTATTTATTTTTGAGACAGAGAGACAGAGCATGAACAGGGAGGGGCAGAGAGAGAGGGAGACACAGAATCTGAAGCGGGCTCCAGGCTCCGAGCCGTCAGCACAGAGCCCAACGAGGGGCTCGAACTCACAGACAGTGAGATCATGACCTGAGTTGAAGTCAGATGCTTAACCGACTGAGCCACCCGGGAGCCCCCAAAATGTAACAAAGTATCAAACCAAACCTCCACAAGGTCTAGGGGAATGATGAGTAATTTAACTGCCTGTTAGAACAAAAATAAACATTTTCAGAGAAAGGTAGCAGAATGCACAGTTTCTACAACTCCCCCCTCCATTATGTCTAACATGTAATAAAAAGTACTAGGCTTCAAAGAAGCAAGAAAATATAAATCATTGTCAAGCAATTTTTTAAAAAAGTGTTCAATAGAAAACTCCCTTGAGATAGCCAAGGTATTAGAAGTAACAGACAAGGGCTTTATTTATTTGTTTTTTTCTAGGTTAGTTTTTACTTTATTTTTTAATTTTTTTTTAAATATATGAAATTTATTGTCAAATTGGTTTCCATACAACACCCAGTGCTCATCCCAAAAGATACCCTCTTCAATACCCATCACCCACCCTCCCCTCCCTCCCACCCCCCATCAGCCCTTTTGTTTGTTCTCAGGTTTTAAGAGTCTCTTATGCTTTGGCTCTCTCCCACTCTAGCCTCTTTTTTTTTTCTTCCCCTCCCCCATGGGTTCCTGTTAAGTTTCTCAGGATCCACATAAGAGTGAAAACATATGGTATCTGTCTTTCTCTCTATGGCTTATTTCACTTAGCATAACACTCTCCAGTTCCATCCATGTTGCTACAAAGGGCCATATTTCATTCTTTCTCATTGCCACGTAGTACTCCATTGTGTATATAAACCACAATTTCTTTATCCATTCATCAGTTGATGGACATTTAGGCTCTTTCCATAATTTGGCTATTGTTGAGAGTGCTGCTATAAACATTGGGGTACAAGTGCCCCTATGAATCAGCACTCCTGTATCCCTTGGGTAAATTCCTAGCAGTGCTACTGCTGGGTCATAGAGTCGGTCTATTTTTAATTTTTTGAGGAACCTCCACACTGTTTTCCAGAGTGGCTGCACCAGTTTGCATTCCCACCAACAGTGCAAGAGGGTTCCCATTTCTCCACATCCTCTCCAGCATCTATAGTCTCCTGATTTGTTCATTTTGGCCACTCTGACTGGCGTGAAGTGATATCTGAGTGTGGTTTTGATTTGTATTTCCCTGATGAGGAGCGACGTTGAGCATCTTTTCATGTGCCTGTTGGCCATCCGGATGACCAGACAAGGGCTTTAAAGGAACCATGATAAATACGTCCAATGTGCTTAGTATGAGATTAGAGATAACAGAAGAAAGTGTCAATGAACTTGAACACAAATCAGTTGAAACTATCCAATCTTAAGATAGAGGAAAAAAATTGTAAAAAAAAAAAAAAAAGAACAGAACACAGTCTCACTAAACTGTGATAAATATGAAGAGGTCTGCAAATGGAGTTCTAGAAAGAGAAGAAGAGAGCAGAAAATATTTGGAGACATTTTTCACCAATATGGTGAAAAGCAAGAAAGCTCAGCTAACTCCACACAGGATAAATGCACAGAAAGTACACAAAGAAAACCATAATTAAGGTACAAATGAATATCAAAGATACAGAGAGTGTCTTAAGCAGCAAGAGGGGGAAAAAGATATATTACATTTAGGGAAATAGCAATATGAATTAAGTGGGCTGATTTTTCACTAGAAAAAAAGATAAAGAGAATGGACTGATACCTTCAATGTGCCAAAAGAAATCAGGATTCTATGTCAAGAAAAAATATTCCTTAACAATAAGGATTTAAAAAGATATTTTTCAGTAAAGCCAAAACTGACATAATCCATACCAGAGATCTATACTACAAGAAATGCTAAAGATTCTAGATGATGAAATGGAATTGGGCAGACTGCTCTTTCTCCTTTATGTATTCCTCCCATCGCAGGTCATGGACTTACTCAAGGTAGGTGCTCAGGAATTAATTTCTTACAATCCATTATTGTAATTAATTAACAAATAAAAAGTAGTTTCCAATTATCTGAATGATCAATAACTCATTTTCCAACTTTTGCAATTTTTGTTTTCCTAGCCCAATTCTGCTATCCCTCGCATTTGAAGATTTTGACTCACCTGTCCTACCCCAAAATTTTACTAGAATCAGGCCAATATTTACAGAAGGAATGAGATTTGTGCTATCCAAACAGAAATTCTGAATAACCAACAATTATCCTTGAAAGATTTATGGTTATATATTATTACTGCCAGAAGCATCCGAGTAATTGCCTTTTATTTTGAGATGTTCCACATTATCATGGTGTAACATATTTACATATTTCTACCTTTATTTTCTAGACACAGTGCAATTTAAAAAGTATCAACATGCATTTTGTTGGGATATATTTTAAGCTATGGCCTGCAGAAAAAGTATTATGGGAAATATTCTGCTGCTGTGAGTTTTCTTTCCAGGACAAAAATTTATTAGAGTCCTAAACCTTCCCTTCTGTATTTTAATTTTCCTAATCTCCCAAACTAGAATACACACTCCTCATGAATAGAATAGAATTTTGTTTTTGAAATCCTTTGATATAGTACTTTCTACTCACTAGCTGCTACTGGTGAATAAAAGGAAAAAAAAATGAATGAATTTCCTAAATAATAGAATCACTAGTTAGATACACAATTTTCTAAATTCTACCTATTCCCAGGTTGATATTAATGAAGTTGGATTGCTAGCCACACAATTTAATTATTTATATGTTGTTGACCTTATAGCCAAACACCATAAGTTTACTATAATTCCTAACTGTATCCACCGAAATTCTCCTTATCACGGTTACAATGATTTTCATCTTACAGAATGCAAGGGCTTTCTATCTTCATCATATTCCAACTCTTAGAACCAACAACACCTACCCTGGTATTGAAACTTCTTTTCCTCTGGTTTCTATGATTCTACCCTTGCCTCATTTTCCTCCTAGTTCACCAGCTTCTAGACATATAATTTTATTACGTATTATTTCGCTCACTTGTTAAATGGTTGTGTTTTCTTTATAATACATTGATGATATATCAATATATTTCCTGATATTAATATATCCTTGAATTACTATGAATACCTACAAGATTACAGAGGATTATTAGCTATTGCTGTTTGTAATCAATTCCAAAGTTTTTTTTTATTCTACATATTCCTAAGCAGGTTTGAGTTAAGTGAGAAAGAGAGTGATTTCCTGTGTCTTGATCTCAGAAATACATATGTTAACTTTGAAAATAATAGAAAAAACTCTCCATTTTTCTAACCTTTGGTAGTTCCCATAGCACCTGTTACATCTGCAATAAAGCTATTCAGGGAAGAATTCTTAAATAAATTTAGCAATGTCTTTAATAAATATAATAATGTGCTTTCATTTTTTAAATATTTATTTATTTAAGTATTTAAATAAATATTTATTTTATATTTAAATAAATATATTTTAAAATATTTACTTATTTAGAGAAAGAGAGACAGAGCACAAATGGGGTAGAGACAGAGAGAGAGAGAGAGACAGAGAGAGACAGAGAGAGACAGAGAGAGAGAGAGAATCACAAGCAGGATCCATGCTGTCAATGCAGAGCTTGATCTCACAAACTGTGAGATCATGACCTGAGCCCAAATCAAGAGTCAGACACCTAACAACTAAGCCACCCAGGCGCCCCATAAATTTTTATCATGGTTATTTATTCAGAATACTTTTTTTTTTTACTTCTGGTGTCCATATTGGTAACTTTTCAGAAAATTATCTATTTCATTAATATTTTCAAATTTTTTAGGTTTATGAAAAGCAGTCTCTTAAAACCAATTCATATTTCTTACTTTTATGTCTAAAGCTATTTTTTCCCTTATTACATTTGTCAGAGAGTTTATATTCCATTTTACCACACCTTCTCCTCATTCCCATCCTCCACACACAAGTAAAAGCAAAAGCAAGTACAACAGAAATCACAATTTTTATATTTATGAATTATGTTTCTTACTAAAATTTTATAAGTTATCAATTTTCTACCTTGATCCCATTTATTTCCATTTCAGTACTCTCTGTTAACTATTTTTGTCCCTTCTGTATTCTTTATTTGAATAATTTATATTAATTTCTCCTTTCTTAATAACATATTGCCCTCTTTGAAATAAGTTACTTTACCTCTGAGTATACATTTGGCCATCTGTCTTACAAGCTCTCATTTTTCTTTTCTTTATATCTAAGAATTTTATTAATGCAGATTTTATTTTCTATTTAAGCAAATAATTACTTTGGGAATTTTTTTAATTAAGGTTTTAAATTCTTACTCTGTGTATGGCTCTTTCTCTCTGAGAAATATTATTTTCCATTAATGTCTGATACTTGCCAATCAGACCTCCCTGTTCAGCCCCAGGCCCCTGTGCCCAGCTGTTTCCCCTGCTGATTCCCCAAGTCTCACATGCTTTTGCTAGATGTACATACAATTTCCATCCTTTATAGTTTTGCAGAAAATAATATTTATAACTTCCTCTTTTTTCCCCTCCATTCTCCTTGATGCTTTGTAGGAGAGCAATGGTAAGATAAGTAACTAAGTCGTTGCTACTTTTTTTGGAGATTGAATTTGTAAAATATTTATAGTGACTTAATAAATCTGCCATGGCAGAAAGGATCTTTTCTCTCTGCTACGGTCTCTGCTCATTCAATATATGAATATCCTTTTTATAGCATCTCATCACTACTGAAGTTAATTTTAAATTAAACTTTTTCATCAACTAATCTAACTTTAAGTTAATTAATGTTCAGGCATCCTGTGTCTATTCAAAGAATGTGTGATTAACATTTTAGAAGCTAAATTGAATTTATATCTAGGGAATCATACCAAGAGTGATAGCTGGATTACAAGGTATTTTGGAGGATAATGATAAAAATAAAATGAATCCAAAGAAAAACAGTTAATTGTCGATTTGAATGTCTTCAATATTTGGAAAGCTAAGTAAATCACTAGAATAGTCTATATTTTTTATCATGCACTTAGTAATTATTCATATGATCTAGTGAACTATTCTGTGACTTCTTTTATTAGTTTGATCTGATTCATTGTATGTATGATATAATCAAACTAATTTGTGTCCCGGACTTCTTTAGCTTTTACATATAAAATGAAAGGCTATCCAAATTTTTTAAAAAGTTGAGGAAGGACATTAATATCTATTAACATTAATATCTATTAATGTAAGTTTTAAAATATCTCTTAAAAAGAAGTATTAGCAAGTTCCTAATTTTTATGTTTTTGGTAATAGGCTCTAAGTAATGATCACTACACAAGATCTACTCTTATCCTAGTTACACGTAAGCCGTCTACATGTAAGCTTATTATTCATCACAGTTGTACAGTCTCTCCTCCCACTAACAAAATTGTCTCTAAAAATTCTAGTGGTAGATTTATATTAATGAGGACTAACCTGTCTCATAATATTACACTATATGCATTTTTCAAACTATCATATATCATTACCTTTAAAAGTTGCCACCTTCTGCTTGGTTAATTTCCAGCCATCTAGTTTGGATATGATTTTGAACACAGCATATTGTGAGTTTTTTATACTCTTATTTCAAGTGTAATTCAAACTTGCCATTGTTATTTGATTCATAGTTTACAGGTGCTAAATGGAATCTGCTTCTGAGAGTAAACTAAATACTTCTGTCAAAAGTACTGGAACAGCATTGTGGCTATTGTGTTAATAATTTCTATGATACCTACATTAATGCATTTTTATGTAGTTCACCTCCAGCCACCCAAACCAATTTTCTTACTAATAACTTAATTGTGATATACACAATGTTTGATCTTTCTCTTCTTTCAGGTCTTAACTCAAATGTTATCTTCCTGGCAAGCCTTTCCCTAGCCATCCTATTTAAAAATATGCTGCCAATGTCCCCTACCCTGATTTATTTTACCTCATAGCGTTTATCACCCTCTGATATTTTATATTTTATTTATTATTTGTTTGTTTGTTTATGGTCTGCCTCAGCACTCTAGAACTTAAGTTTTGAGATGTCAGAGATGTTATATGCCCTTGTTCATGCTCTAATCGCTGCTACTAGAATAGTTTCCGGAATGGTTTCTCAATCAATATTTGTTGAACAAAAAACAAAACCCAGGTTGAAATGGAAATGTATTTATAGAAAATGTCAAGGGTGTTACAGGAAGTAATGGAGAAAGTTTTTAAATAAAACTTTTTTTATTATATTATGCAATACGGCATTTAGTATTCTTGGTAACATGTGCCAACAGAAGCTGGTCTATATGAGTTTCTATATTCCCACATAATAGTTATACAGTTGGATAGGACCGTAATATTTGATAGTATCTTGAGATAGAAAATAAGAATGAAGTTCTCAGTACTCTGGATTCATATTGACAATGAAAATATTAAATGATGGCATGAGCATGTGCTATGAAGGGTGGGAATATAGTAGAAGATGGAAAACTGAACCAGATATGCTAGTGATAGGTTGCTTCTCCATTCCCAGATGCTGTGTCTCATTCAGTCATTTTCATTGTGACTTCCTCCTCACTGCCAAGAGCAATATAAGAGCTTGAAAAATATAAAACAACTCTGTATTGATTTTTTCCTATCTTCTGGCATGCATAGCAGTAGGTAAATAAAGACACTCAATAGAGTTTGTTCCTCTAGCATTCAAGGTGCTCCTCAGTGTCTACAGAAGCAAAGTGTTCTACAGCTGAATAGGTAGGAGCATACCAAAGCAGCAAATATGGAACCATAGCTCATTTTCACACTAGTTCCTGATGCAGAATGAAGAAAGTAGCAATATGCCAGGTGGAGATAAATCACTTTGCTGGCTGATTACATCAAATTGCTTCCAATATAAGCAGCTGGGACACATTTACCAAATTGGCATTTCAAATCATTACAAGGAAGTGGAATTAGTTACCCATTTATATGGGTTAATATTATGTGCTCAGTATGTGCCATTAGTAGGCACTTAAAAATGTTAATTATTACATATGGAAGAGAAAATAGAATAACATCACAGCTAATTTTTTTTTTTTTTGGTAATATTAGACTTATCTTTACATTATGACTCCGGAATATTGTCCTAAATATAAACTCTATTAGCTGTCAATGAATGTTTTTGATTAACCTAAAATATGTACTGAGGCATCAGTGGAGAAAATTAGGAAAAACAGACCTCACCCTAAAACATTCAGCACCTGAATTTCCTTGTGTCATTTTCCATTTAGAGTCAATCAAAATTAGATTGCAACTCAGTTTAAAATTTTCCTAGTTCTTCATTGCTATGTGACTGCCAGCCCCTGGATCACAATCCGGCTGTGTTGTGTCCTGTGTACATTTTTCTTGATTAAAAGGCTTTATTGGTTGGTTGTGATGAGGTTTTACACAGTCTCTTGATCCACCGAGTTCACTGTCTTGCCATTTTCACATTTCATTACATAGAGAAAATGAAGCATGGGGAAGACTGGGGCATAGTATACATCATTTTTCTAACCTTTGAAACTGATGACATGACAAATGGCAATAAAAATCCATTTTAAATCCTAATATAGTGACATTGAAATTAATGTAAGTGGTGATTCTGTGACTGTCTTCCTTCTCTATTGAAAATAAGTATTATACCACTGCCTTGATTTCATAACAAAGATTTTTTTAATGCTTTTTTTTTTAAAGCTGTTTTCAGAGCTAAAGGTTCCCTTTCCTAGGGACTTTAAGACTCTGACAACATCAAAATTAAAAGTATAAAGAGTGGATGGAGGCTTTTCTTTATCACTTCAAAGTAATTTGGTCAGAGAAGTCTCTAAAATTTCACTCCTGACATAGAAAAAAAACTTCCAAACTATTAACACTGGCTACTGCAGGAAGGATTATAATTTTTTGCTACTTGTTAAAATAAGAAATATTATTTTTGAAATTTAAAATATTTAGCAACATAAATTTGATCACAAAAAATAATGAGCTCTCATTTCAAAGAAGTTGGTTAGTCCTTAGTTTTTATAGAGCATATTTATTATAGTCCATATATTCATTTGCCATAACAAGAAGATAGATGTATCCCACCGTTTTTAGTTCCTGGATGTTTTTGTAAGATAGTTGAAAACAATAATTTTTCTTAAGTTCTCCAGAATTGATAGTGTTGCGTACAACAAAAGCTCTGGTGAAGAAATTGGCTTGGGGGAATAGATTGTATACAGCAGATACTTAGAGAAATAAGAAATTTTGAATTGGTTATGGGCTCAAGAATGTGGAAGGGGAATGGGAATCTCCTGTTATTATGATGCATGGAAATCTGGCAATAAAGGTATGCAAGGCATGAACAATTCAAGACTGTAAGGTGGGGTGGCTACTTTTAATTATGTTGGAAAGAAAAAGAAAGAGACTAAAACTTGTGTTGTCCATTGTGGTAGCCACTAGCTCCATATGGCTAAACTCTATAGATATTAAAGACTTAACGCTTGGAAAAAAAGAATGTAAAATATCTCAGTATTAATTTTTATACTGTTTTTATGTTGAAATAATAATATTTGGGGTATGTTGGATGAAATACAATATAGAAATAATTTCATCTGTTTAATTTTTACTTTTTAAAATGTGGCCACCAGAAAATTTTAAATTACATGAGACTTACATTTCTGGCTTGTGGGTTATGGCATTGGTTGAGAAAGTGAGGACACAATAGGGATAGATAGGTGAGATTCTGGAGGACTTGAAATATCCTCATTCTTCAATCCCACTGAACTCCTTTTGCCATATAAAGAAGTCCTTTCTCATTTGCCTAAAACACTGTAATTCTCTTGCATGAGAGTGTTACATAGAAAATTAAGCCAATTTCCTTCATATCACACGGTCCATCCTTCATGGTCTCTGGGCTTCCAGTTGGAGTCAGGTATTAACATGGTTCCTATAGGCTCAAAGAATTTCAGAATGTTGATATTTATTTCTGTAAATGTGTGGGAACATGAGTGAAAATAGATTCTAAGAGTACTCAAAAAAAGGGACTAATATAATTTGAAATTGAGCTGAAAGTATTAATGTAAACATACCTCCCAGAGATTACTGATTCAATATGTTAGGTCAGTCAGCTGACATGAGCCTAATTGTTTATTTCCTAAAGCCACTCGTGACTAGTCACCCACATAACGGCCCAATCACATCAGGGAATTGGTACACTGAGCCTGGTTATCTCCTATTATCCCACATCACCCCTGAAGTCTGTCAGTTAGAATGAGTTTATTGCAGTCAGAAAGATAATGGAGTTCTGACCAAAGAAATTCTGCCTCATGGTTGACCCCACTGAAGCCTAATTCATAGAGATTTTATCCACAATCCCTGAAATTATTTTGTAAATTGCATTTCTGCTAAAGTTAACCAGAGTCCATTTCTATAGCTCACAATAGAGGACATTCACTGGCTGATTAGATTTATGGAACTTAGTCATGTCTTTCACTTATTGGAAAGGGTACTGATATGGAGGAGAATATACCATCTTTTAAGTTCAGCTTTGAAACTGAGTAACTATGACTTTGAGTACCTAACATCTTCACTTACAAAATTAGAATATTTGACTATCATTTCAGTTGCCCCCAAGCCTAAAGTTCTTGATACTTTAACCATGATGGAATCTACATGCAGTAAATGTCTGCAAACTAAATTTATATTTAACCCAGTGGTTTGACAGCTCCTACCCCAAATATTCACGTGTCAACAGAATCAGAATTATTGACAAAGCCTGCAATAAATCTGGGTTTTTTTTTATTTCCCTGCTGAGTGATATGTCCACCAAAGTTCTAAAACGTAAAACCACATTTACTAATTTATCTCCTCAAAAAGTACTCATTTTTTTAACCTTGTAACTATAGACTTGGATTATTCATTTACAATTAAACCAACTTCTTGAGGCTACAATTTAACATAATCTCCAGGCCAAAGCGGAAGACAATTACAAAAAGAGCAATTTTATAAGCATATCACAACTGTGGTATGTGCCACAAAAGTTGAACAGGGTGCTGTGAAAACACATAACGAGGCACCTGGCAGGTAAGTGCCTCCGAGAGAAGCAATGCATTTTTCAAAGCTGTGATAAAGGTGGAATCTGGATTATATTAAGGCTGGCAGCTGATGGGTACAGGGATGTTCTCCAGCTGATGTGTTTGATGAAGATCAAACTGAAGCACAGGGCAATGTATGGCGTCAGTCTGCTGACATGCTTTATTAATCCTCTTTTCCTCTTGGAGTTCTGGAACCTCAATCCTCAAAGGGCTTGGATCCAGTTTTCTTCCCCTCACCAACCCAAAATAGGTGTTCACATCACTTGAGAAAGACAGTCATGAAAAAGCAAATAAATGTCTCCTGGTCGCCTCAGACATCAAGTTATCTGCAAAGTCGCGCCGTTCCTGTGTGCAGCCTTTACTTCTCCTGGTTAGGTCTTGTAAACTCAGAGAGTAGAAGTTTCCACCTGCAGGAAATAAATCCAGAATTCTCCTTGAGAAACAGAGTCCCATAAAAACCCACTATCCACAAAGCAGAAAATAGATTTTCTTTTAGGCTAGTGTTCTCATTTTCTTTGCCACTTCAGTTTAATTTAGGTCCTGGGCATGAGTTTATTTTCACAGAGGTATTTATAGAGAGAAGACGAGAGAGAAGTTTAAATTTGAATTTCTCCAGTGCCTTTAAGATATCAGGGCTCTCTCCAAGGAACATGAATGTATTTCCTTCATAGTGGCAGCTTCCTAAACATGATAGCCCAATGGCTAAAAGCCAGGCTCCGAAGCCAATAGAGTAGGTTATTATTTATAACTGTCACTTTCATGGGAAAATAGTTTAATCACCTAAGACTCAATTTTCCAGTCTGTGCAATGTGGGCAGTAGTAAGATTCTGGTGAGGAATGAATGAAATACATTTGTGATGGATTTCGTACAGTGCCTGGCCAATATCTCCCCGACAGCTGGTACCCATTAACATAGCCATCATCATTATTTTTTCAAAAGAGTAATTATTTCAAAGAGTATTATTTCAAAGAGTAATACCAGAATATCAGTGGAAGTTTTGGGCCACAGAAAGATAAACAGGGAAAGGAGCACATTCATGTCACATAGGCAGCCTCTGGAAACATTTTAATTTATATAAAACCTATGCTCATCTACATTATTCATTCTAAACATTTTTATTGACTATGCATCTTTGGATTAACCTTTATTTATCACATTACAAGCAGCTCATTAAAATGTTTGAATAAGGTCTCTGGAATCAGGATGCCTGGATGCAAATGCAGTTTCTGCCATTTTCAAGCTATGCAGTGTCAGGCAAGTTACCTCTCTGAACCTCTATTTCACATCTTCAAAATAGTGGTACTAATAGTGTATACCTCATAGAGTCGTGAGGATTAAATGAGATAAGATAGATAAAGTTTCCAGAACAGAGCCTAGCACAAGGTAAATATTCAAGAAATGTTAGTTCACTATAATGATATTATAGAGCATCATAGATTTATTATGTTCTTCCCTCAAAATCAATAGTGTTCTCATTTCTTATCCTGTAGAGCCTGTTTAAGGATTTTGCTCAGTGTGGTAAATGTTGATCAAATTTTCACCAAAAAAGTTTGGGCTAAAACAGGTAGTGTTGCCAAATCTCAAATTTTCAGGATTGATTTAAGCAATTTGTGGTATCAGTCCAGGTTGAGTCAGAAAAATGGACTACTCTGGTATTTCGAACAGGAAGAAATTTAATACAGTGAACTAGTGACTTAAAAATACATAAGGGATTGGGGCACCTGGGTGGCTCAGTCGGTTAAGCATCAGACTTTGGCTCAGGTCATGATCTCATGGCTTGTGAATTTGAGCCCTGGGTCGGGCTCTGTGCTGACAGCTCAGAGCCTGGAACTTGCTTCAGATTCTGTGTCCCTTTCTCGCTCTGTTCCTCCCCTGCTCACATTCTGTCTCTTCTCTCTCTCTCTCTCTCTCTCTCAAGAATAAATGAACATTAAAAAAATGTTTTTAAAAATACCTAAGAAGGGCTAGAGGAGTAGTGATTGTGGAAAGCACCCACAATTACTCAATGTTATTCACTTTTATCACCAACCATGAGAGGATTAGAAAGTTCCAGGAGTCACAGGAAAGTTTGCTAATGATCTCAGCTCACCACAGCACCAGATGAACAATTTCCAGGGATCCGAAGGAGTTGCAAAGAATCACATCTGTTGAAGCCCATGAGGTCTCCTTACTGGACGAAAAATAATGGTTTCTGCTTCTTTCCTCCTTTGTGACCTCTGCTTAGTGGACTCTAAACCAGAAAGCTGTTAGCAAGGGATTCTGGGAAATGTGTTTTCTAGACTCTCAGCCACTGTGATGTGAGGACAGCAAGAAAAACAAAAAAGTGCATGCCAGTCGTTCTGGCATGGAAAAATAATATGTAAGTCACTTCTTTGGCCATTCAGCATCCATATAGACCCTTCTACATATATTTAAGTTTAAAAACAACAATAAAAATAACAATGTTCCTAAATCTAACATATTGCTATTATTTCTTATTTAAATACAGGTGTGCTTACTCTCCTTTTTTTCTAAAATTTTTAATGTTTATTTATTTTTCAGAGATTGATAGTGTGCAAGCAGGGGAGGGACAGAGAGAGAGGGAGACACAGAATCCAAAGCAGGCTCCAGGCTCCTGACATGGAGCTCGAACTCACAAACTGTGAGATCATGACCTGCGTGGAAGTCCAACACTTAACCAAGGCGCCCCTACTCTCTTCTTATAAGGGAAAGATACCAAATTACATCAGATACTTTATCCAAACCAGAGTGATGTTACTTACCCTTCTAGTTTGGTCATGACACTGTTTTGATAAACTTTAGCCTAAACCATAAATTTT
The DNA here is from genome assembly GCF_018350195.1 of Panthera tigris. Taxonomy (NCBI): domain Eukaryota; kingdom Metazoa; phylum Chordata; class Mammalia; order Carnivora; family Felidae; genus Panthera; species Panthera tigris. The sequence continues at coordinate 103,069,395 of NC_056666.1, read as the reverse complement.
TAAGTTATCCACCACCAGAATACTTTATATAAAATAGGAGAAAGGAAAAAAATAATATAGGTTAATATACACAAGTATATTCATAATGAATCTGGCAAGAAATTATGTCTGGGCAGTATAGTGATTTCTGTACCTAGATAGGAAATAATAATTGATTTTAATAACTTTGTTTTTGTGGTAACTGTTTTGTCACCTTTGTGCTCAGTTGGCACTTTAGCTCCTTGTAGTTCTTTACCTGGTGAGTTGCCCTAAACCTCAGTGGTCCCACCTGCATTAGGTTGCTATGGTCCTCCATAGATGCAAGTCATAAGAATGTCCTAGAAAATCCCTTCTGTTTCACACCCCATCCCACTGTGTAGCAGAGATCTTATTTTTCCTTAATAACCAAGACCATTCACTCCAAACCGTTTAGTGAACCTCTTCTTTGCCTATTGATTCATTGGCAATCTCATCTTCCAGTTTCATAGAAATTCCATTTGTCCTATAGTAGAAGCATTCCTCCCTTGGGACCCAGGGAGCAAAAGTTGTTAGGACAGGATGTGGGACATTAAGAATGAAATGAGCCACTCCCACTTATTTCCTTAGTTTCAGACCCTTGTATTCTCATTACACTTCTAGGTGATTGGGTGTCTGATAAGACCAGTGGATCCTTTGGGTATTAGTTCATTCCCTCACTTATAGTGCAATAAATCAGTTCCTTGGTCAGAAACAATGTTTTCTCTGACAGAAACAATGGATCCTATGACAGGAAGTTCGAGGTTGACTCTGCCAGCAAAGTTTATGGGACTGGCGAGGAAAATCTATACCCATAGTGTCTATTGAACAGAGCTCAAATTGCTACCTTTAATGAGATATAAAAATTCAATGGATCAACTTGCCGCCATGTGATTGGCTGATGGTAGGGAATGGTGCAGTACTGGGGACTCAGGTTTCATCTCAGCCCTTGGTGGACTGGGGACTCAGTGACAGTACTCACTGGCTGGATTAGCATTAGAGAACTTCCACTCAAATGGCTTAACTTTGCATGACTTCCACCTGAACTACACTGAATACTTTGTTTTTTAATTCATTGAGCAAACACTGGGGTGGCTGTTAAAAAACAGTGATTAACATGCACGTGATTATTGAGAGTTTCCTCCTCAGTGTGTGACCTTTTGGTGAGGCAGCGTGTAAGAGGGACACAAGAATCCTTACACTAAGTAATGACTTAAAAAGGTCCTCTTCTGCTGATCTTTTATTTAATTCCTTCTCTGACTTCCTTGTCACCAGTGTTCCAGCGATGTTCCTCCCATATTTATCACTATTTAGTAAATCCATTAAAATCATCTATTAATTGGTGTATACCTGTATATCTGGTCATTTCCAGATTACCAGCAAAGTGAAACACTAAACGCCTTGCTCAAGGTTCAGTCCACTAGGAAGATTTCTCTTTCCGAGCCTTCTAGGACCCCGACTGAGTAGAGTTATTATGCTACTGTTGTGTAGTTCTGACAGGTTGCAAATCTCTTTTTATGTGTAAACCAAAACCAGACTTGGAATTTTTCTTTCTTACACAATCCGTTATAAGAAACTCCCCACGAGGTCACCCTTGTAGGCCGAGAGAGAGGTGGTAATGCTTGCTAACTGCAGAATCTGAAGGGGCTCTTTGTTCTCAGTGATAGTGCAAGGTGTAGCAACTTCTCTTGTACTTTGAAGGGAACATGTTAAGATGACAGAGGCCACTGGCACTTTAGAAACTTTGCTGAGGTAGCAGGCTCCAGAATTTTCATGGAGATTACTTGTGAACTTCTGGCACATTATTTATCCTACCAAGGGCATCTAGGATACCTGTTGATTCTTGTCAACCAGATCCAAAAAAGATGTCATCAGTGCAGTAAACTTAAAAAAAAACTATGGGCTGTAAGGATGATTAAGATTCCTGTAGAGAGGTAGAAAATTGAAATAACCGTGGTAAGCAAAGACAAACTGCTCCTAGTAATCTTTTTAATGGGTTTAACTTTAAAGACTAGCTATAGGCTTTTCACTTGTGTGAATTAGTGTTTTAGAAAAACTGACTACAGAACAAAACATAAATGCTCATCGTCTTCTGGTAATTTACAATCTAATTCATAAACGACTCTAAATCCCTCCTCATTTTATACATCTGTGAATTTAAAAAAATCTCATTTCATTGTTTTATAGTTTGGATTTTATTTTATTTTATTTTTAATTTTTTAAACGTTTTTATTTATTTTTGATAGAGAGAGAGAGCACGAGTGGGGGAGACGCAGAAAGAAAGGTAGACAGAATCTGAAGCAGACTCCAGGCTCTGAGCTGTCAGCACAGAGCCAGATACAGGGCTAGAACTCATGAACCACGAGATCATGACCTGAGCTGAAGTCTGATGTTTTACCGACTGAGCCACCCAGGTCCCCCTATAGTTTGGATTTTATAACATTACAGTTCTAATGATCTGTCAACATAAGAAGTTAAGTGGTATGCATTTTAATGTTCGTTTTTTTTTCTTCAGATTTCAGCTCTAGTATTTTATAAAATTTGTTTTATTGAAATACAATTTGCATACCATAAAATTGAACCATTTGAAATGTACAATTCAGTAGTTTTTAGTATATTTGCCACTATCTAATTTTAGAACATTTCATCATCCCCAAGAATTCTGGAGCAATCAGTACTCATTCCTCCTTTATCTGAGTCCTTAGGATTCACCGCCTATTTGTCCATTCTGTATATTTCATATACACAGAATCATACAATATATGGCTTTCTTCATCTAGTTTCATTCACTTACACTGATATTTTCAAGATTCATCCATATTGTACCGTGTATCAGTACTTTCCTGTTTTTATGGACAAATAGGACATGTGGAATACCATATTTGTTTATCCAGTCATCAGTTGACTGATAATGTTGATTGTTTCTACAGTTGGGCTACTATGAACAATGCTGCCATAAACATTCATATACAAGTTGTTGTGTGGACATACGTTTTCAATTGTCCTAGGTACACACTTAGGAATGGAATTGCTAGGTCATTTGGCAACACATGCCAGTATAAGTAAGATCCATTCTTTAACAAAATAACGCATACACAGGTTATAAATTTTATGAATGTCTTTGTCACACCAACCTGGAGGGGTAAAAAAGTTATCATTCATTATCATCTCTGATTATTGGAAATTTAGCATCATTCCTAAATCATCTTATTCTGCATCTAGGTTGGCAGGTTTTTGGACTGAAATTTTCATGAATTTTTCATGAAAAGCCCTCCTGTGAGAAATAAAAGCCACTGGTTGCTCTTGGATCAACAGTGGGATACATGTGAGATTCAGCAGATGTGAAGATTTGCCATAGCCTCTGAGAATTCTCCCATAAATTTCTGCTTGGATACTATAGATGACTATAAATATACATAGTGAATCTTCACATTTCCTGAAGTTGCTTAGGTCTCAGAACGTTAACAGTGAACCTGAGACTTATAGAGCCTTTTTTTTTTTTACCTTTTCTCTTCCAACATACCCAATGGTTTTCCAAGTTTTTAAGTCCTTGTATTAAATCTTTTCCTTCTTATAACACTTAGAATAATTTTTGTTTTTTCTTATTGAAACTGGATATATTTACGTTGGAGGCTTTACCACACACATATTTTTAAGTCCTGTGAAATCAAAATTCTATCCACATGTGTAAGAGATTTTATTTTAAACATTATTACAAGAAACTTTCTCATGCGGCTATACCCCTTGCCTTGGCATTGCTGTAGCTTCATCCAGATTGTCTACAAAAAGAGGGAAAGTTTTCTACTGGTGCTTTATGCTGAGGTCACTGTCTTAGTGCCTGTGGCAGAATGGGCTCCGCTGCCTAGCTCTTGAAATATCATAGCCCAGAGAATTTTCTTCCCACTTCAGTCAGATGTCTCTGCATGGACAACATGTGGGGAACCTCTGATTTCTTATGGGAGGCTCTGCTTACTTATGAGACTTTGTGGGAATGCATGAAGAGATAGTATTCATTTTCATCTTTCACCGTTTTTAAAATTTAATTTTTTAAATGTTTATTTTTGAGAGAGATGGAGAGACAGAGCATGAGCAGGGGAAGAGTAGAGAATGAGGGAAGCACAGAATCCAAAGCAGGCTCCAGGGTCTGAGCTATCAGCACAGAGCCTGACGTGGGGCTAGAACTCACACACCATGAGATCACGACCTGAGCCGAAGTTGGACACTTACCCAACTGAGCCACCCAGGTGCCCCTCATCTTCGCCTTTGAAAAAGAGTTCTTAGAGTGTTATTTTCTGCTCATTTTGTTTTCAGCCAGTTTTCCAATTTTTTTCTTGTATAATACAAATCTGGTACTACAACCAAGGCATGTAGATAAATACACTGATAAAGATGTTGATATCTATAAATACATGTGTAAAGACTGCCATTTTATGAGAAGCAATTATGTGTCAGATCCTGTGTGATTCATTTTATATAATAATGAGATAGTACTTTTTAGTGCATTGTATGTTCAAGGCACTTCACTAAGGGGTTTATAATCATTATCTTATTTAATCATTAAACAATTTGGCAAAGTAAGTACTGTAATCATTTACATTTTACTGATGAAAAAACAGAATCAAAAAAAGGTTAGGGGCCTCTGGGTGGCTCAGTTGGTTAAGTGTCCAACTCTTGGTTTTGGCTCAGGTCATGATCTCACGGTTCCCATGTTAGGCTCAGCACTGACAGCTCAGAGCCTACTTGGGGTTCTCTCTCTGCTGCTCTCTCTGTGTCCCCTGTACACACTCTTCCTCTCTCTCAACATAAACAAACATTAAAAAAAAGGTTAAGTAATACTTCCATAGTCAAAAAGTTACTAGGTAGTGAAGCTAGGTATCAAACCCAGGTTTCTGTGTCCTTGAAGCCCATACTGGTTATACCGGCAGATTCTCTGAGTTATATCTACACATATAATAAAGAAGTCTATAGTCTTCATCTGTATTATTCCAACCCATCTTCCATAACCACAGGGTGTTTTGTTTTCTTTTTTTTCACAAGCAAGTAATATAGTCATCTCTTGCTCATAGTTCTTCAATGGCTCCCTATCACTTACACTATGATATCTATGCTTTTTAGGATGGCTCAAAAGGCACTTTGTGTTTTCACTCTTTGAACCTTATTTCCTCCCATTTCCTCCAAACTATATCTTTTCCTGACATCATGTTTTTCCATCTGTTTGGAATGCTTATATGACTAGCCAACCCCTAATCATTCTTTAGGTCTTCTGTGAATGTTCTGTGAAGGTTCTATTGATTTGATTTCTTCAGGAAGATGGATAGAATTTCACCTCACCTGACATTGCTTCTTGGCACATCTGAGTTAGTAAAGTATGGCTGTGTCATAGGTGTGTTACAAAGATTAAGTAAGAGTGTCCTTGGAAAAGGCTCAACAGAATGCTTTTACTGCTAAGCGTTCCCTAAATGTATAAAATTAACACATTGTAATTTCATTTGTTTTTATTATAGCTTTCCAGTTTTGATTATTCTATCTTTAATACTGTAAATTCTTTTACACGGTGTTTATGCTTATGACCAGAAAAATTCCTGAGAATGTTCTAGTCATGGTTTATTGGTTAATATTCGCCTGCTGCTGAGACTCTCTAGTCAGTCACCAAACCACATTTGAAAAGTTTTTAGGTCCTAAGGTGAAAATAATATGTGATGATGCTGTACATGTTGTTTTGTACTCAAATAGTGTTATTAACTGGGAAGAACTGAAGTGAGCCAGTGAGCATCTATGAGGACAATCATAGTTTCAGATGCTCAGCTACTTTAAAAAGTGGTGGTGTAAAAAAAAAAAAAGTGGTGGTGCTAAGCCTTCTTTTGGGAACAGCTTGAGGGAGCCACAGGCACTCTTTGCCTGTTCTATTGGCTGCTGGGGCATGATGCAGGTACCATCTATTTTCTAGCAAGGAGATGACAATACATGAGTCACAGCTTGTTAAAAGACACAGCAATTCCTATTCCTTCTGGTAGGAAAGCTCATGAAGTGTGGCCTCAGTGAAAGCTAACAATAAAGTGGCCTTTTCAGTTCTTAAACTGAAAGTGAGTATATGTGAATGTGTCTTGTCATTGTCATCGTCAAACATGAAAGAACCCGAGATCTATGACCTGAGTGACATTCTCATCCATTGCTAATGCCCTATCTTTTTATTTTGTGACCACAAATTCTTAGCAATATTCTTGTGCCATATGAGATATTGGGTGAAAGCTAAAAGAAAAGAAAGAAAAAGAAAGAGGGAGACACACACGCGTGCACACACACACACACACACACACACACATAAAATGAAGGAAAGGTGGGAAGGAAGAAAGCCTAATAGTCGTTACCTTCCTGAAGAGGAAACTCTTTTTTTTTTAATGTTTATTTTTGAGAGAGAGAGAGAGAGAGAGAGAGAGGACGAGCTCATATGCGTGCTTATGTATGGGAGGGGCAAAGAGAGAGGGAGACAGAGGATCCAAAACAGCTTCTGTGACGACAGTGCGGAACTCAACATGGGGTTCACACTAACGAACAGAGATCATGACCCGAACCCAAGTGGGACACTTGGGTTAACTAACTGAGCCAGTCAACTGCTCCCCCCATCCTCCTGAGGAGGAAACTCTTAAAAACCTTAGCATTCTTCATTTATTTATTCATTGAACAAATATCTACTTTATAACAAAAGTCATTCAGACAGTTTACTGTATGCTGGGGGCCCTGCCCTCATGGGGACACCAGATAATAACCAGGAAACCAAATGAACTAGAAAACATTAGATAGTGAGAAGAGCTACATATAAAATTAAACAGGATGGTGTGCCAGGCAGTGCCAGGGAATGGGTCGCTTTAGATTGGGTGGTCAGGGGACACTCCTTACCTTATTAGTGTGACTTCACACCTATTCATGTGCTTTTCTGGGTGAGCTCACACTGCGCCAGGTGCTGTGCAAAACAAAAACAAAATTAGCCCCAAACAATTGCCCACAAATATATTAGTGAGTTTGGGAAGAACTATGACCAAATTGGCCCCAGAGAGCCTGATCAGCTTCCTCTGTTTTGCCAGTCACACCAGTCACCCTTCCAATATTGAGGCCTGGTCCAAATCCAGTCAAAACAGTTTCCATCACAACGAAATTGGTTTATGAATGTGGTGATTCACACTGCCATCTGACTCTGTGCATTTGGCTCGGAGCAGTGCTCCAGGCATGGAGACATGTGAAGCCAATGCAATTCAGATTTAAAAATACCATCAGTATTATATTCGCTAAACACTCCCATTTTTATCACAGTGTTTTTATTGACAGATATGAAAAGGAGAATTATTCTTATCACAACCGCATTTTAAAAAGGGTCAATGAGGGGAAGTTCAAGTGCCATGTAGTACCAAGGATATTTTGTTCTGTGTTGACAGCAAATGAAATAGTCATTTAGAAAAACTAACAGCGTGTGGATTAAGTGGGCAACAAAACTGCTGCACCCAATGAATCTGAGTCATTGACATCTAGGAGGGCGTTTATTGAACCTCAATGTACAGAAAGCCAAAAATTCTCCCTCTGAGCTTTTCACACATGCTAATGCAGAAGATGATATTCCATAAATGGGACAATGGTTTAGCTGACACCCACAATCTGAAGGAAGGAAGAAAAAGGTAGTAGAGATTTAGAATGTGGTTGATACTGTGCATGTATTTCCTCACTCCAGGTGTCCTTCCATGTGGCGTTGAAATACTTCCCCAGGGCATCAACCTCTGCCTTTGATAAACACTCTTCACTCTTCAGTTATGTTCAAGTCTTCTGCAGCTCTTATTGGGATGTAAACATGCAGACTCCATGACTATAGTTATGGTTTATCAGTACAGAAGAGCAGTGTGCCTATTCCCACAAAAGAAGTAAATGCACGCTCACAGGGGCTAAGGCTGCGTATTTATAAAATCCCCTCCTAGAAAGTGTATTTAGGAGATGGATAATCCTATAGTGTAACCATATTTGAAATATACATACATAATCTCTTTCATTAAAAAAATAGAAAAGAAAGAACAAAGAAAGAAAGTAAACAAAGGATTCTGTCATCTTGCCTCTGACTTATTTTTAAGCTTTTTATATGGTAATATCAGGAAAGGAAAGATAATGTCAATATTGCAAAGAGATGAAGGGAAGAGCCAAATACTGGAACACAGGTTGAGAGCCTTTGTGGCATACCCCCTTAGGCTAGGACATAAATTAAACCATTCCCCAAGGGTTGCCTCACAAGAACAGACTGTCTATTAAGGGAAGGTTTAGAGATCATCTTATTTATTGTCTGGGTTTTGTTGTTTCTTTTTGTAACTAAAGCGTATCGGACTTTTTCTTCCCGTATTTTCATTTGAACCAAGGTTATAAAAGTAATCTGAATTATATATGAGCCGTTTACATCCTCACGAAATCTCTCAACATGACAAATTTGAAAGTGAATGATTATGTGAGGTATGTTTAGAATAGTAATGCCATAATGGGAAATGTGAACTGCATTTTTGACATTTATCCATAAGTTAATTACTCAAGTATTCATGTGTAAGTGGAAATTGTTGAATTTTCTTCATATGTTAGTTATTGACCAAAATCGTATTAATAATAGCTAGATACACATCATTCAGGCATTATTTTCTTATGTGGAGTATACGTCCAGAAATAAAATATGAGCCTCTAGGGTAATTGAAAAACCGATACATTCTACAATTATCAGATAAAGTCTAAGGCAATAAATATGGTCTTTAAAACACCCGAGAAACCATTATTTCTGAAAATAAATTGTAAACTAAGCATGATTTTATTTTGCAGGGCTTTGAAGCTATAAATCAATTTATGCTTGCTTCTATTCGTTTAACCTATTGTTCCCTCAACTTCTTTTTTTCCAAGGAGGTGATAATAATAACTCCCCTGTATCTCACAGGGGCTATTATGAAGATAAGTGGCATAATATACATGAACATGTTTTGGGTTACTTGAAAGAGTATGTATAGAGACTTGAAAGAGTCATTTAGAAGAACAGCCTGTAGATTAAGAGGTCAACCAGACTATATTATTAATTGCTATTGAGAAGCTATAGAATGGACATTTAATAATATTTTTATACTTTAATGTAAATAAAATTACATAGATATATTCCACTTGATCTTAGCCAAAAGGCCGAGAAGCGATTAGATATATTCAATATATCTTAAAAAAAAGCGTCAGTGATTTATCACATTCTCTGATTCAGATGATTCAGAATAAATGCTATTGAGTTTTTCTTCTTGAGTTCATTAGTTTTGATCTTCTAGTAAGTCCTCATGGGCCAGCATTCACAGCATTTCTTTCTGGGCCATCGAGCTTAAACCCAGAATTACATACCCAGACCTTTTTATCCTGCATTACAACCATAAACAGTTAAGTCAATGGCTATATAGAGTTAACAAATTATATTCTTCACATTAATTCATAAAATCCATTGTGTTGTTATCTTCAATCTTAATTGTGTTATTTCCAAACCACCATTTTACCTATAAATAGAGATGAGCGATGATGCAAGTTATCAGAAACAACAGATAATCCATTGATCCCTCTGGCAGAATAAGCAATTCTATGCAATGGGGACAGTTGTGGGGATTGTAAAAATGTGACTGTAACTAGGTTGGATTTATTATTTATTTATTTATTTATTTATTGAATTCAATATATTATTGGAAAGGAGTCTCAGCTGGGGTCTCCAATCCCTCAGTTGAATTGTGGTTATTCATGGGTTCAAGGTCATCAACAGTCATTAAATGAATGCAGATTAATATGGGGAATTGAATTTAATTCTCATTACTCTGGAGAAATAGCACTGAGAATGGAGGCTGTGCCTGCTTGTCCAATAGATCCCTTCTGTGCTCCCAAGGCACCTTGCCTACAGAGATATTTTCACTTGGATAAATAAATAAGCCAGGCAATGACATGTATCCTTTACATGACCAAAAGCATCGATTGTGCATTTTTACTCCCAGCAACTAGAATAGTGGCTGGAATGAAACAGATGCAGTATAAAATATGCTTGTGTGAATGAATAAATGTCTTGAAAAAATAGTCATTAACCATTTTATCTCAATTTGGAAAAATATTATTCTTGAATTTTGAGGTCAGCTAAAATTAGAAAAAGAGAACTGGAAAGAAATTTAGGAGAAAATGGTGGAATTTGAATAGTCCTTTAAAGGACAGTGCTTTGTTGGGGAAAGGAGACACTTTATTAGGCTATTCAGTTACACATAAACAAAGCGAGTTCTTTGCCTCCTCTTTGTTCTTAAAGGAAACTGGGGCAATTAATCAGAGCTCTATTTCTTTGGGGAAGTTACTCATAAAATAAAGAGGGGAGTCTCACTCACTTAAGGTAAGGAGTATCGGATCTTTAACCAAGAATTAAATAATGTGCCCAGCACTTTACAGGGATCCACGTATCACAAACACTGGTGAGGAAAGGTTCCCCATCTCTTGCCCAGCGTTTTCGTGTCTTCAAAACAAAGGCACCTGCTGTTAGGTGTGGAGGTTTGCGTGCTGTGCTGTGCCTTGATGAAGTTTGAGACAGACCTTAGTACTTCCAAAGATAGGGATTATTTAAGTGGTGAACAATGGCGAAAGGTGAGAGAAAAGACAAGTAACTTCTCAAATTCCTTCTCTTAGGCATGCAGCAAAGTCTCGCCTAACAAAATCTCTTTTCCCATTTGTAACTGGGTGTATGTTTTCTTGCCTACTGATCCAATTCATAGTTTCAGAGGCAGTTTCAAATTGCACAATATTTGTGCCAGTCACTTGTGGAGGCTGAAAAACAGTTTACAATATAAAACAATTCATATTTCTCTTAAATGTGAGTATAGGTTGGTATTTGCTACAATTGATAGTGTAAAAATGTTTAGGAAGATTTAATTGAAATTTCAAAAAGTGATTAAATGCTTCATTTTATTTTACTTAAATAGGCTAGAAGACTAATAAAATAAAATACATGATAAAGTTAAATAATGTTAAGGGCAAGCTCACGAATTAGTACTAAATTCAAGAATTGCAGCCAAACACTTAGAATCACATTGTTTGCTGTGTATGAGCTTACTCTAAACTACTGCAAACAAACAAACAAAAACAAACAAACAAACAAAAAAACATGGGGCTTCAACTAGGCCAATAGTGGAAACATTCTTTGAAATATCTGGTGAAATAAATACCAAATCCCACACTCAGACTCACTATGAAAATGTCTACCACATGGTTTTAAAACAAGACACACTAGAGAAGTTAAGGAAAAAAAACAACAACAAGGTTCTCAGATTAGGAGTGATTGATAAAACCAGACCCCAAATTCAAGGAGTGCCAAGAAAAGGAGATGCTTGGAGGTCAAGCTCTGTTTGGGGAAAGGTTTATAAAACTTTCGTAGTCTATATGTTATTCAAATATCACAACAAAATCTTGTATTTATTGTTTTGTTAAATGAAGTTAATTAGTTCATGTGTTGCCCCCAGAATACCCAAATTATTAAGAATTTGTCTTGAGCAAAGAACTCTCGTATCTCTTTGACCAATTCCATAATAGGTCTGAGAATCTCATGGGATGTGTATAAATGTGGAGCTGTATCTTTGAAATAGTATCAGATCTTTATACTGCGATGGGAATTTGAGATGTCAACGTCAATACTTGACAAGTATTGTCAATCAATACTTTTGGAATCTGTCCTTAATTTTGCACACGTGATGTTTAAAATTGTTGTCTATGTGCTGCAAAAAATTAACTACAGATAATGTTCATTATATATTAAAAATTTCCACTGGGATTAATGTAAATAATTGGATAAGGTATTAAAATAGTAAAATAATTTTTCAAATATCAACAATAATAAAGGAGTGAATTAAGGTCTTTGGCAGAAAATGAAAACAGTTTTAATTTTGTTCTATATATAATTGTTTGGTATGAACTATTGCTTGACATTGATGATGTTAGAAAACACTAATGTTGGACACCTCAATTTTAGACAGTTTAAAGCACACTATTTCAAAATCTAGAGAAAATAATTTTTAAATGGAAAAAACTGCATATAAGATATGCAACAAAATTGAATTTCCAATAAAATGTGAAGAAATTAAGGAAATGAAAATACTTGCATAACTATAAAGGAGAAGATTCACATCAAATAATAGTGAAACTGTCTATAGATACTATTTTCTAGCTATTATAAATTCAAAGTATAAAATAGTATAAATTCAAAACTAGAATATTCAAAGTATAAAAAGTGTAAATTCAAAGTATAAAACATACAAACTGAAGCATATATTACTACTTTCAATTTTCATTATAATATCTTATTGGAAAAAGTCAAAGAAACACGTATATTTCTAGAAGTTGTATTATGAAATGGCAAAAATTTGATATAAATAATATAAAATAGTGTAATTAGATATTTTTGTAATAGCTTCTGTGAAGTGTTAATTTTTCATGTATTACTACCAATACAATGTTTGAACATGTAATAATTCCAGCTATTGCACTATAAATTTATAAACAATTCCAGACAAATTTCTCCAAATTGAAGTTATTAAAGCAAATACACTGTTTTTAAGCACTGTGATGATTTGACAAAAGTCTAATTTGGCATTGCTGTCAATATAATAAAAATTATTTGAAAACCTTGATGATAGCAATATAATGAGTAATTCTGCTGACATGAGAGCTAGAAAATTATATGAAATAAATATATAATAATTTATGATTTGCTTTGCTTTATTATTCATCCAAATACCTTCTTCCTTTCAATAGGATAGCCAAGCATGTGTCATATTTAAATTTGTTCATTTTTGATGTATTGCTGACCTTCAGTAATAAAAATTATCAAAGCTTAGTGCACATATTTCAATGTATTCATTATGAAGGGATGTTTGTCAAGGTAAAAAGGAAGACTATATTTCATTTAATAGCCTGTAAGTCTAATTTATAATTTTTAAATATTTCATCTTATTGTATATAGACCTAGATTTATAATATTTTCTAGGTCTCACAAATAGCAGGTGTAAATCTGATAGTGAGTCTTGCTTTGAAGGAAGTAGGCATTTCTATTTTCACTAATCTTGTGAAGAAGCCAGAGCATCAAAGTATAATTTTCTACCAGTTAAAAATATAACTCATAGGGGCGCCTGGGTGGCTCAGTCGGTTGAGCGTCCGACTTCAGCTCAGGTCACGATCTCACAGTCCATGAGTTCGAGCCCCACGTCGGGCTCTGGGCTGATGGCCCGGAGCCTGGAGCCTGCTTCCGATTCTGTGTCTCCCTCTCTCTCTGCCCCTCCCCCGTTCATGCTCTGTCTCTCTCTGTCTCAAAAATAAATAAAACGTTAAAAAAAAATATTAAAAAAAAATATAACTCATAAAAACATAAAGTAAGCTCATGTCGAAAACATTCATAGGGGACTAAGCTAAGGGTTAAACTAGTTCAGTGAAGTATAGGAAAGACCAAAGTGTGCATAGTCACAGAAGGGAAAAAAATGCTGAAATGGCATTGCTAAATTAAATACAAAACTATTTAATATCCTCCAGGTCCATAAAACATAACCTTTGGGGTTATCTTTTCTATCAGACAGAACTCATTTGTATCTCAACTGAACAAAAATCATTTGTAATTTAACAATCTTCTAAAGGTTACATCTAACTGCACAGAGTCTGGAACTTTATCAATAGTAAATAGTAAATCAAAGAAAACTGAAGCCTCCTAGAAAATCAGATAAACTTTGACTAGAGCTGTTAGTGTTCTAGCATGTCATGGACAGGATGTGCAGTCATTCTTTGTATCCCCAAATTTTGGATACTTTTTCTCAGTAAGAGAAAGGAAATAAAATAAAATAATATATTGGGGTGAGAGAGGGACTTCTTTAACTGGAGCTTGGGCTGTAGGCCAGGACTCTGATGACTGTAAGTAGACTCAAACACATGCCATGTAGTAAGAGTAACTTGGCTTTGCCCAAGCAGAGGCATAAATAAGGCCAGGAGGTGCCCTGTGACTGGGATTCTTCAAGGATCAGCCAGGAGGGGTGCACTCCAAAAGTAGCCTTATTTTATTGTAATTGTGTTTATTCTGTGTTTTGATAGCTTTTCTGTATCTCCAGCCTTTGGTAAAACCCAGTCAATGGATAGCCTCTTGGCTATGGATAGCCAATGGATAAGAACTTAAACAGAGGGTCTGTTCCATGACTGGGTGAAGTATTCATGTTAAGCATGGAGAGAAAAGGGAGGGACAGTAGTTTTCCAAATGCTGAGGCCAGTATAGTTAGCAGCAGTTGTTCAAGGAAAGGTGACCAAGCAAGACAACCTATATGAAATTACATAATGTTAAAAATCGTTGGTTATACAAAGAAAAAGAGCTGTATAGATTGAACTTGGCCAACACCAGTGGTAAGCAAAGATCAGGTCATATGAAAGACCTAGGCTGATGTGTGTCACAATGCTTAGAAGGGGGTCCTGGAAAAAACTAGCTTTTAATTTTAGACAAATGAATGAGGGTGCTGAGCACCTGTGCTTGTTGAATTGTAGTACAATTGCAGGTATGAACTCTAGAATCATATTGTCCGGGTTCAAATTTTAATTCCACCTCTTGATAGCTATATGAGTTTGATTGATGTGATCTAGCTTCATATTGCCTCTAATTCCTTGTGGTGAAATACATATAAAGCATACCTACCACACAGGGTTGTTAGGAACTAAATGTATACCCATCTGGGGCACCTGGGTGGCTCAGTCGGTTGGGCATCTGACTTTGGCTCAAGTCATGATCTCATGGTTCCTGAGTTCGAGCCCCAAGTCAGGCTCTGTGCTGACAGCTCAGAGCCTGGAGCCTGCTTCAGATTTTGTGTCTCTTACTCTCTCTGCCCCTCCCCCGCTCATCCTCTGTCCATATCTCTAAAAAATAAATAAACATTAAAAAAGTTAAAAATATCTATCTGTCTATCATCTATCACTATCCATCATCTTAAAAGACTTAAAGCGGTGCCTATCATATCGCATATCTTTTGGCAATCTTCTCTTGCCATAACTCTTTCTTGCCTTTCAACACTCCCTTGTGAATTATAGGAGCCATAGCCTGAAAATCGTATTTCCCTTGTTAGTTAGGCTCAGATTTTCGGAAAGCAAAAGGAAGAGAAATGCCATTTTCCTTTCTTTTGGAGATGCCTTCAGCAGAAGGAGTAGCAGCAGTGTCAGTAGGCTCTTCCGTGGGAATGTCGCTCTCAGGTTTCCAGTCAGCTGCAAAAACAGGAAAGACAGAGCCTCCATCAGAGTGGTGGTTAGGCAGGGCTTTGACCTAGGCGTATTACCAGCTCGGGATCGATGAAGAAACCCCTGTACCCTTTTGTTCACCCAGCTCTGCCAGTACCTAATACTGTGCATTAAATCCTTTTACACTTGAAATATCTAATGGTTTCTGTTTTTCCGACTGATGGACATAGTTCTTAGAACTTTATTATATTATTTCTATTATTAATATCAGTTATAGTATTAATATTACCATTCATATCCTCTGAAACATTTTCCAGGAACCACAATGTCTAAGAATATAACATCCCTATCCAATGTTTTCAATCCACTCCTCTATTTCTTTTCCCCACAGACTTAATCCTTGATCCAGAAGCATATATAATGAATGATCAATAGTTGTATGAACTGTTGTCTCATTTAAATACACCACTATGGGTTTATATCTATCATTGATCAACGGCCTAATGGGTGGACAGATTTACTTCCTTTGACACCAGTCTAAGGAAGATCATTGGTGTTTTGGAGAACAGATTTTGAACAATTAGAAAAATGTGTAATCAATAATAGGAGAGTTCTTCTGTCCTACATAAAGCAAACATGTCAAGAAATATTGTGTGATTTACCTTTAATACATTATCTTTCTCTAACTCTCTATTGATTACCCATGACTTACAACAGTTTGAAGGAGAAAATATATACCACACAGGTGACCTTGTACCGCTGAAACAACTGTAGTTTATTTTCAGTATCTGGACTGCCTTGCTAGAAGGAACTTTAATCAATGGACTTAGAATCTAGAATTACAAACTCACAGAAAAATTTGTAAATGTGAGGACTTAAAACTAGGGAATAATTTTAAAAAAATATCTGGAAAAGAGAAAACTGATGTGGAGGGAAAGCATCTGGCTCAGCAATGCACTTAAAATGTTCTAAGAGATCAATCTGGCTCACATTAGGGTCTCTTCGTTTTGATTTGGTTCTCATTCTTCTCTTTCTTCAAGGACTTAATTCTATCTTAAAACTGTCATATCTGTCTTTCCTCATTGTCTTCTTTTGTTGCTGTCTGACAAAGACTATCACTCACTTTGTCAGTCCTATATTCTTGTTTTTGCTGGCCAACAAGAGGCTCCTTATTACACATTAATTATGTTAGCTGGAAAAATGTCTTTACTTTGAATGGCTGTTCCCAACAGTATTTTTCAGCAAGCAGTTTTGTTGGTTAGGTTGATGCCTTTATTAATAATCTGGAGTTGATAACCATACCACATATGAGTAAATATAAATAAGATTGATATCCAGGCATCACACTAGAATCGGCATTGTTGTTACAGTTACACTACTTGTGACATCTGTTAATTCTACACATGAAACAATTTATTGCTTTCTGAAAGCTGAAAGAAGAAAATCCAAAGAACTGCTGGAACGTCATTTGAAAAAGTTGTTTACTAGAAGACATTATGGTGAAATAAAAATAACACTGACTTTATAATGAGAAGCCTTGAACTCATTCCCTGACTCTTTTTTTTTTTTTTTTTTAAGAAATGTTTATTCATTTTTGAGACAGAGAGAGTGCACGCACAGGCGCGGGGAAGGGGGGTATGGGCAAAGAGAGAGAGGGAGACACAGAAACCCAAGCAGCCCAGAGCCAGACAAGGGGCTCAAACTCACCAACCCCAAGATCATGACCTGAGCCGAAGTCCAAGGCTTAACTGACTGACCCACCCAGGCGCCCCTGACTCTTTTATTCTAAAGATTAACTCATTTAATTCACCTCTCTCTTTCAGTCCATTTGTCTGTCTCTCTCTCTCTCTCTCTCTCTCTCTCTCTCACACACACACACATGCACGCACATGCCACACATTTGGCTTATATCAGGAGCCAGCCAACTATGACTTGCAGACTAAAGTTAGCCTGTCACCTATTTTTGTAAATAAAGTTTTATTGGAAAACAGCCATATCCATTTGTTTACATTTTCTCTATGGCTATTTGTTCACTTCAAAAGCAATTTAGTAGTTGTGCCAGAGACCAAATGGTTGCAAAATCTAAAATATTTACTATCTTATTCTTTATAGAAAACATTTGCTGATCTCTGGCTTAGATTATAGCAGAATACCAAGAAATAGTAGTCTTGTCCCTTTTAGCTTGAAAAAATATGACAGAACACCTAGTGCCTTGGGTCTTGGTTTTTTTCTAAACCAACCTCCAGTAAAAAGAACCAGGGCTTCTTGGAGAAATGATTGATTCTAGGGCTGGGGCAGGAAATACACAGGATGAGCCTGGAGCACCCTATAGTGGCAAAAAATAAAGAAGCGATTAAAAAAAGCAAAATAAATAATAATAGGGGTATGTCAGTGCGACACAAGAGACAAATGAAGGTTCTCCTGATGGCAAAAGCTGAAACATTTGAGTAAATAAATAGACAAATAAAAAATGGTATTGGATTGTAACTCAAGGTCTAAAATAAATCTCCATGAGTCCAAAGTGATATAAATACCTGACTGAATAAATAACTAATAGGATAAAACCAAAGAATCTCCAGTACAGAAGAATTTTAAATAATTTATGTAGATACTCTGCCCTCAAGGAGGTGTAACATAACTGTCCATTCCTTAAGCATGGCTGCACTAGTGACTTCCTTTGAAGAGTACAGTACAAAAAAAAAAAAAAAAAGGAAAAGAGTAACTTTGGAGTGGAGAAACCTGACTAACACTACTGCAGCCAGGAGATCAAGGTCAACAGTAACAAGAGTAAGTCAGATTGATAATATGTACCCTTGATATGATGGGATGAGAATGGTACTTTGCCTCCATGGCCTTCCTCTACAAAACATATAACCCAGGACTAATCATAAGAAAAACACCAGAAAAATCCCAATTGAGACTTATTCCAAAAGTGTCTGGCCAGTACTCCTCAAAACTCTCAAGGTCATCAAAAACAAGGGAAAATTTGAGAAAGTGTCACAGTCAAGAGGAGGCTAAGAAGACGTACCTACTGAATGTAATGTTCCTTCCTGGATGGAATTCTGGAACAAAAAAAGGGTATAGGTAAAAACTAAGAAAATCAGAATAAGCTATGGATTTTAGCTAATGATACTCTATCAATATTGCTGCCACATTAATTATAACAATGTATCATACTAATGTAAGATGTCAATAATAGAGGAGACAGTTTGGGGTAAACAGAACTTTCTGTTCTATTTTTATACATTTCGTATATCTAAAACTATGCTAAAAGAAAAAGTTTATATAAAGATTTGGGAGAAAACACTTGAAAAGCTAGTGTATTTGGATGGCTATCTCTACGCATTTAGATGTAGAAATTATTTCACCATGTGTCTCTAACAAAGCAGAACAAAATGAACAAAAAAGTTCCAAATATTTTTATTCTCTTATAGTAATCTACTGTACTAAAATGTTTACTTGAAAATTTCTGCAGCTTTTGCATTTGTAACGAATGGGCTCTGATCCTAAAAGTACTAAAGAAATAAGAAACTCTATTTCAAGTAGAAAAGACAAAAATAGCAGGAAATAGCAGTCATGTTCTGAAATATAATAAAGTCATTCAGAGGTTCTATGTCATTGCAGTACAAAAAATGAGAAAGGGATACAGTTAAAGGGTAAAATCTACTGGGGACATGTTTAATTCAAGCATTGTGTTTTGGAAACTACCCAAAAGCAGTAAGAGACTTAGCACAATGTCAGGAAAATTAGAGAGAGCAGTACAATAAAATGGCAGTTCATTTGTACATTGGAGGAAAGACACGGGCATAATAAGAAAAAAACAACAACTTTTCCTACTTTTGAAAGAAAAAATAGTCTAAGCCATAAGCATATTTCCCAAAGAAATAACTGTTTTTAGGTTAAAAAAATGTGCAGCTTATTATGTGCAGCTTATAATGCAAGGGCAATTTTTGGCCAAGACTAAATCTAAAATTGACACACAGTTTATTCTAGAGACTGCTAAAGTTTGAATGCTTTAAAAGTTAAATAAAAAGGGGCGCCTGGGTGGCTCAGTCGGTTAAGCGTCCGACTTCAGCTCAGGTCATGATCTCACGGTTGGTGAGTTCGAGCTCCACGTCGGTCTCTGTGCTGACAGCTCAGACCCTGGAGTCTGCTTCAAAATCTGTGTGTCCCCCTCTCTCTCTCTCTTCTCTCCCCCGCTCATGCTCTCTCTCTCTCCCTCTCTAAAAAATAAACATTAAAACATTTTTTAAAAAGTTAAGCAAAAAAATCCAAAGCTGTCATCTGAAGCATTTTAAATCCATGACACAATGCTTGGTTTTAAAATGATGACTCTAAGCCAAATTAAATCATACTGGCAACCTTTCCCGAAAGAGAAACTGGGTATTTCACAAGGGCTGTTGTCAGGTCATGTTGGAGTAAGGTATTGATACCCTGGGTCTCTGATGCTAGAAGCAAAGGGATTCAATTCTCAGGAAATATCTTTTTCAATCTATTCAAATAGAAGGAAGTAATGCAACCTTTCAGAAAACTATGTTATTCCCTTCAGAAGACATGCTATTGTGAATACAGTTAACCCAAATCACAGGTTTCAATGGTTTTCCCTGAAAGAATAGAAACACTCAGAATTATACCACCTTTGCCTAGAAAATAATTTTTTAAAGATAGATAGTCCTCAAACAACTCAAAGTAATAAAGCAATTTAACTTATCAGTTCCATGATACTAGATGGGAGAATATCTGTTAAATTGAATGTATGTATTGGCTATTGATATTCTATATTTGTACTTACATATACAAAAATCAGACAATGAGCTATTAGGAACTTCACTGTCAAAATTTTATTATAATGACTCACTAAAAATTGAGCATTATAAATTCTACATATGTTTGCTTTAGCCTGATGTCCATAGTGTTGTTGTTGTTGTTGTTGTTCTTGTTGTTGTTTTAACACAACTGGTATTTCATTGAAGAGTAAAACAGTAAAGGTGAAACAGACAGACTGATCCCTTTGACTGCTTAATAGTTAATGTTGTTTCAGTTCTTGGATCCAGAGTAAGAATTAATTTTGCTTATTCCAGTATAGCCTTCGCATAGATTAATCAAGTTTCATTTATTTAACAAATGTTTACTAATCACAAAATTTGCATCAGATACTATACTAAAACTCTAGGGATACAATTGTAAGCAAAATTAAAAAGGGGTGTCTGTCTTTGGGGAGCCTATAAGACAATAGAAGAGACAGATATTAATTAAATAATCACATGAGCAAATGTGAAATTCCTCTTATATAATTGGCAAGAAGGACAAGTACATAGTGCTATGTGGCATAATCAGAGAATTGGAAAATCTTCTCTGACAATCACACTTGAGATCAGACCTAAAGAGTAAGTAAAAGTTCACTAGAACACGAGAAGAGGGAAAATTTCCCAGGTAGAGGGAAAAATGTATGCTACTACATTCTTTGAAAGTTAGTGTGGACCATGAGGAGCTTTGGAGATCACAGTAAGAATATCTGCCTTTATCTTAAAAGAGTAGGAAAACATTGCGTTTTAACCAAAGTGGTGTAACTATTTTTGCCTTTTAAAAATGCCATGTAGTTTACTATGTGGATAGATGACGAGACAGGGTTGATCCAGTTTCAAATAACCTAGTAAAAGGGCTATTACAGTATAGGGGAGTTAGTTTCTGAGAACCTGAGTCATGATGTTTTCTCTGGAGATTCTAAGAAAGTCGATAGATTTGAGCGCCATTTAAGAAAGAATATGCACTGGACTTGGTGATGGGTGGAACATGGGCTGGGAGATAAAAGAGAGAAAGAAAAACAGGTATAAAAATTAGCCTATAGATTTCTGGTTAGTGTAGTTTCTGGTTAATGTAGTGTAGTGTAGTTTCTGTTAGTGTAGAAAGAAAAACAGGTGTAAAAATTAGCCCATAGATTTCTGGTTAGTGTAGCGGAGTTTCATTAGGACCGACGACAAAAGACTATTAAAGAAAGAAGATGATGTTGAATACAATGAGTCCATTTTGGGATGTTGACTTTAAGATACCACTGGGATCTAGAAGAAAGGATGGCCACAGTGGCACTTCCTGAATGGCAGAATAAGGATTTCTGAAAATTTGCCCCCCATAAGAACAATGAGAACACTGGCAACAATTGTCAAAATCAACTTTTTTAAAACTCTGGAAATCAAGCAAAGGCTTACAATGATTACAGGAGTTTTCATGTAAGGAAGATGGCTGAATCACAACAGTGAGCTCTGTGGCACTTTAATTTGCCTTACTCCCATCACCCTGTTCCCAGCTGCTCAGTAGCACTGAAAACCCACAAGCTAACAATCAGCACCCATCAGCCACTAGAGGGAACAGAGTGGGTTTGGACCTTCCTAAAGCCCCATCCCCAGAGAAATGTTGCTATTTGGTCTTTCTAGCAGCAAAGAAGGTATAGCTCCCTTCTTAGGGCTTGCGTTTAGTTGACATAACTCAGAACTCCTTCTCTGTTTGTTTTATATCCATTGCATTCATGGAAAATGGTTACTAGTAATTATTTAACATTACAGTTGCTTTAGGCAGCAATACCAGTTGTAGCTAAGAAATAAAAATCACAATCTTAACAAGGCAAATGGGGTAATGAAATGTCCCCTGGGGGATTTGAAAGGGTCCAGCATATTTTTGGAAATCCAGAAGGACATGCTCACCTGCGAGGCTGTGCATATACCCAGGAATGACTTGAGAAGGCTCTAGTCTCTCACCTTTGGCTGATACTGATGCTCTGCCCAAGAAGGAAGTAGTGACTAAGGCAGAGTTTAACTGCATAATGGGGCATTGAAGGCATATCCCAGCATACAGGGCCCGTCAAGAAAGACTGAATGACTTAGTGGTTCAAGGCCTCTAAGGAAATGTTTGTCTAATCGCTAGCTGATCACTAAGTTAATTGAGAAAAGTCCTCATTGGCTGCACATAACAAAGAACACAGGTGGAAATAGCTCAGGTAAGTCACTAAACAAACAACTTTGTCAGTGAAGTTGCAAAGTGGTGCAGCCATTTTGGAAAACACCTTGGCAGTTTCTAAAATTCTTAAAGGTAGAGTTACTTTAA
The DNA here is from genome assembly GCF_018350195.1 of Panthera tigris. NCBI lineage: Eukaryota > Metazoa > Chordata > Mammalia > Carnivora > Felidae > Panthera > Panthera tigris. The sequence continues at coordinate 103,047,054 of NC_056666.1, read as the reverse complement.
GATCCAGCAATTCCATTCCTAGATATATGTCCAAGAGAAATTGAAAATCTATGTTTATACAAAATTCATACATAAACGTTCATAGCAACATTATAATAGCAAAAAATTGGAAACAACACAAATATTCATCAACTGAAGAATGGATACAAAAATATGGTGTATCTATATAAGGGAATATTATTTGTCCATAAAAGGGACTGAAGTATTGATACCTGCTGGAACATGGATCATCTCGAAACATCACGGTAAGTGTACAAAACTAGACACAAAATTATTCCATTTGTATTAAACTTCCAGAATAGGTAAATCTAGAGAGAGAAAAGATTTGTGATTTCTAGGAGCTGGGGGGAAGTGGGAATAGGGAGTGAAAGCTTCTGGATATGGTGTTTTCTTTTGGGGTGGTGAAAATAGTCTAAAATTATATAGAGGTGAAGAATGTACAACTATGTGAAAATATTCAATTGTACACTTGAAATGGATGAATTTTATGACGTGTGCATTATAACTCAATAAAGTTGTTACAAAAAATAAAAAGGATGGAATGATAACTTTCAATGTTTGGTGTTTATAGGAAAGATAATAACTTTGGATGCAAGGGTATAAAGTTTTCCTTAAATTTTTAATATGTTTAGGGGCACCTGGCTGGCTCAGTCAGTTAAGTATCTGACTTCGTCTCAGGTCATGATCTCACCGTCCGTCCGTGGGTTCGAGCCCCATGTCGGGCTCTGTGCTGACAGCTTGGAGCCTGGAGTCTGCTTCGGATTCTGTATCTTCCCCTCTCTCTATCCCTTCCCTGCTTGCGCTCTGTCTCTCTCTCTCTCTCTCCTTCAAAAATAAATAAACATTAAAAAATTAAGAAAAATTTTAATATGTTGTTCAGTGGAAAGTTTCATCATTGTCTTCATTTAGGTTGCAATAACAGAAACACCATAGACAAAATATATTTCTCACTGTTCTAGAATCTGGGAAGCCCAAGATCAAGGCACCAGCAGACTATGTGAAGGACCACTTCCTGGATCTTCTAACCGGTTCTCATAAGGTAGAAGGGGCAAAGGAGTTCTCTGGGGTCTCTTTTATAAGGACACTAATCTCATTTGTGGGAGCTTCAGCCTTGGGACCAGATCACCTCCCAAAGGTTGCATATCCAAAGGCCATTACATTGGGGATTAGGATTTAAACATGTGAATTTGGGGGAGACACATTCAGTCCATAGCAATAATGAAGTTACAGAGCACAATTTTTAAAAAGAATATAAAAAATAAAGTAGGGGAGATAAGGGCCCTAGGGACTAAACAAAGAGGTGGTTGAAGAAAACATCTCAGAGACATTGCATGTATGTCCCTGGTTTATATTGCCGTAAAGCTATCATGTCAGAGAAAGTAAATATGTCCAAAGTAACTTTGAAACTGGGCAAGAAATATTATTAAGATAAAAGGAGCTCACTAAGGAGATTAAAACATATGGTCCTTTCCTGTTGTTTCTTAAACTTCCAAACTTTACAAAGGCATTTGGATGATAGAACAAAGCATAAAAACAGAAAGAAAACTGAAAGGAGCCATTCACAGTAATTGAAATAGCCAAATGTAAAATGCAAATTGTCTTTAAGGCACTGGTTCTGTGCTTTGAGAATGCTTGAAGGTTTTTTAAGAGGAGCTGGAGATGGGCACGATTTATATGGATAAACAAGAGATTTAAATAAAAAAGAAACAACATTACTTTCCACTTATGTGGTACATTCAAACCACTCCTCAGATCTGAGGGCCAATTATATACATATATAAGAAAAGCTAAAGAAAACATTTGAGTGTGTTCTTTTTGTGAGAAATACATTGTAACTACAAATCAACCTCTGCATCGATCCTCATTGTCTTATATAATTATAGCATTTCTATCTGCTTTGTCCACATTACAGTCTTATTCAAAATAGTGTTCATATCAATACAGTTCCTCTTGGCCAGCTAACCTGCTGGCATTTAAACAATTTCCGGCCTTGAATATTAATCTCAGAATTATTAACAAGGAAGATTGGGGAGGTGATAGGTGAATTCACTTTTGAACAGTGGATGAAAAGCTGATATGGTCCAGGGTACGTCTTTAAAAGCAGCTTTTTGAGAGGTGGAGATAGGGCCGAAAGAAAGAGAGGTGGGCTTTGAAATCAAGCTCATGAGGGAAAGTGGCCTGTGTATTGATTCTCTATTCTTAGAGAGTAGTATCTTCTTCGTAGAGATACAGGAAAAATTAAGTAAAATGATGTTAGAATTAAGACATCAGGAAGTTCCTGGAGAAACATTTTACTCTGCCTGACTCAAGTATTTGTCAGTGGGCTGCAGGTTATAAGGAAATTCAAATTTTATCTGCCACTTCCTTCTTGCCTTTGTTCCCCACATCACTATGGAGGGGAGGGTGATTTGGGGGCTCCAGGAAACTGAGTCTATAGGTTTTTGGAGATTAGGCTATTAATAGATTGCTTTTTCTTGTAATTTAGTAAGGTGTTTGTAAACTGATGGAGACTCTATCAGTTTAACCATTTGCTTTCTGTCCTTTCCTTTGTCCTTAGGCAGCCAGAAGTGCCTGAGGAAGGTCACATGTATCCCACCCTTGGGGGGAGGGTTAATGCCAGCTTGTGCTTGGCCCTCAGCTTGCCTTATGGTCCCTCATCAACTATATTTGCCCCTCACATGTGAATAATACCTGAATGTTGACAAGTGTTTCATATTTACGTAGGATGTGGTCTGGTCTTGCTATCCTACAAAGGAAAGTTAGGTACAGAGTCGCAACAGTGGCACATATTATAGCAAATTTTCATTAATATAATTTTCATTCCTCCCTTCCAGCTCATAGGTGTCATGAGATCAGTGTATCTTCTTCCTCATCCATTGGTCTCCTAAATGCACTATGCGATCTCTGGTAGGCTGCAATACAGAATGCATATTGGTTCAGTGACTGAGATATTCAGACTAGGTATGCTTTCAGCAGGAAAGGGTACAGTCTGCCCTTACACTGGCAGAGGCAGGGGCTCTCCTGACTGCTCTACCAGGCAAAAGCTCAATGGAGGTAATGGTGACAAAGAGGTAGAAGTTTAAGTAACTGGAGTTACAGAACGTGTGTGTGTGTGTGTGTGTGTGTGTGTGTGTGTGTGTGCAGAGTGAATAATGGACCCCACAGCTTTCAGACAGAGCACCTAGAGAAACCATTCCTTTGGGAATTCTAGCTGGGGTTGGATATGCTGTTGAAACTTGGTGAGCTATCATACTATGGGGGGGCTTTTTGGCCAAGAAGCTGAAAACGTTTTATGCAGAAGGAGTGACGTGGGAGGTCTCAGTGCAGTGGAGTTATAGTATAGGTACTTTTGAGGTGGATTTAGAGCCTAACCCTTATTTCATGGCATTAATGCCTAAGAGCACGAGCCTGATTCCTGTTCAGCGGGGCCTCAAAAAGGTATTGACAGACTGGAAAGATAGATGCAAGCAGTCAAGGTCCTCTCCATACTTTTTCCAAGAATAGTATGCATGTCCAGCTGTGCACGCAAGATTTAACTTAAAATCCTGTAAGCATTTACCTACTGTGTGCCAGGTGACATTTTATTTTGTTACCTCCTCCCAGGAAACTATTTATTTATATTCATTAGGTTTGCAGAGGCTGATTTATTAAAACAGAATGGACTAAATCCTTCAGGCAAACAGAAACATTTTATAATTCTCATCCATCATTTGCTCTCTATTAGGATTTTTATAGTTTTCAAGTCAGGAGGAATAGCGAACACATTTACTACATGCCAGACACCGTTGCAAACAGCTTATACAGATTATCTCCTTTGACCTTCACACCAGCCTATTCCATAGGTACAATTATAATCCAATTTTACAGATGTGGAAACAGAGCAAGAGACACTGTCATTTAACCAAGGTCACACAGGTGCTAAGTGATGGCTCTAGGATTCAAAGTCTGTGGGCTGATTTCAAGGGAGGGACGCTTAAACTGCGGCCACACTGTCTCCCGGCACCAAGTCACTAGCTACCTGAAGGTTTCAACTTTGGTTTTAAGTTTAGCATAGTAGTCCTCAGATTTTAATGCATCTAAGAATTAGGGTATAAGGGGTGTCTGGGTGGCTAGTTGGTTGAGTGTCCGACTTCAGCTCAGGTCATGATCTCACGGTTTGTGAGTGTGAGCCCTGAGCCGGGCTCTGTGTTGACAACTCAGAGCCTGGAGCCTGCTTTGGATTGTGTCTCCCTCTCTCTGCCCCTCCCTAGCTTGTGCTCTGTCTGTCTCTCTCTCAAAAATAAATAAACATTAAAAAAAAAAAAAAGAATTAGGGTATAGACCCAAATCAAGTTTTATAGATGATATAAAGGAATTCAAGGACAATTTTTGCCTTACTAGCTGACTTGAGAATTTAACCCTGGCAAGAAGCAATCTCACTGTAATGTGCAAGATCATAGCCAGCCTGTGAAGTAAATGTAATGTAAGTAGAAGCCAGCCCTCCCTAATAGGGTGCTTGGACATGCTAACTATTGATAACTTATCTATTTGGGCCTAGGCATTTTTTAGGTACCATTAGTGTGCCTGCGGTATTACAGTTAGTATATGAAATGCAAAATGTAAAATAAGTACTTAGAAATGTATTTTTATTGGCACGGCCCTGTTTGAATGGCTCAGAGTGGGGCTTGGCCCAGCAGCGGAGGGACGTTCTAGGCTGCCGGGCGCAGCTTGTCAGCCCCGGGGCAGGGCTGAGGTGCTGTGGTACCAAGAGACGCCGGTATTTAAGACATGATGGCATGTGAAGCCCAGAGTGTTAAAAAAAGAACTTATTGTGATACTATGGAGGCCTATTCCACCGGTCTTCCTAGAAAAAGGGTCTCTAATTTTACTAATAAGAACATGAAGGAGGGAGGTTAAGAAATCTCCAAAACAGTTGGCTGCTTACATAAATAGAACAGTTGGACAAGCTGTGAAAAGCCCAGATAAACTACGTGAGGTGATCTATCGCAGAAAGTGCATCATCCTTTTCCAAATCTTTGTTACAGAAAAAAGCAGTCCCCTAGAAGTGCGGGCTGCGACACGGCAAATAAAATGAACTGGCTTGTGCAGGCCACCCACCTGAAAAATTACGCCATGATAGTCGAACATACTTGCTTAACTCCAGTGATTCTGGTTCTTCACAGACAGAAAGCCCATCATTAAAATATAGTGGGTTTTTCTCTGAGGTTTCTCAGGACCATGAAACAATGGCACAGGTTTTGTTCAGCAGGAATAGCTTTAGCGTTCTGGAAAAAGAGAAGTATAAGTGAGCTTGTAGCTTATTTGGTAAGGATAGAAGACCTTGGAGTTGTCATGGATTGCCTTCTTGTGCTCACCAATAGTTTACAGAAGGAAAAACAATACATCTCACTTGGCTGCTGTGTAGATTTGTTACCTCTAGTCAAGTCCCTACTTAAAAGCAAATTTGACAAATATAGAATAGTTGCTTTAAATTGGCCTCAGGCAGAAATAAAAAGGTGGTGGTCAGAAATATCATCCAAATCAGAAACTATAAATGATGGACATATTCAGATTTTAAAGCAACAATTAAGTGGACTATGGGAACAGGAAAATCACCTTACTTTGCTTCCAGGATATACCGGTAACATAGCCAAGGATGTAGATGCTTATTTATTGCAGTTGCATTGAGACACAGTCTACTATAAAGAGCATTTGATTATTTAAAATGTCCCCAGACTAAGATTTAAAAAAAAAAAAAAAGTCTCATCTGAGAACTGTGAATTGCGCAAGAAATTGAAACCTTTTTTTTTCCTTAAAAAGCCACATATGAAACCACTAATGAAACCCTAACAATCTATGTCACACTGAAGTGGAAAAATATACAAAAGGAGCAGCTTCAACTTCAATGAGGTGAAAGTGCACAGTGAAGACTGTGGCTTTTGCTGCATTTGGGACTAATATGGTTATTTGGTAACATTGTTCAAGAGCTACTGGGTCTTAATGCAATCCTGCATAAGAATATAATTCATGCTAGGGGTGCCGGGGTGGCTCAGTCGGTTAAGCGTCCGACTTCAGTTCAGGTCATGATCTCAATTTGTGAGTTTGATCCCCGTGTCAGGCTCTGTGCTGACAGCTCAGAGCCTGGAGTCTATTTCAAATTCTGTGTCTCTCTGGCCCTCCCCAAGCTCGTGCTCTGTCTCTCTCTCTCAAACATAAATAAACATTAAAAAATTGTTCTTAATAAAAAAAAGAATATCATTGATACTATGTCAGAAAGAAGACAGGACTTATTACTAGGAATCACAATGACCAATCATTGTGACTTTTTTGAAGATTGTGTTTTATAAGAAAACACTTAAATGTGTGCAGCCACTTTCTTATTTTGAAAAGATTTTGCAAGTTTAAACTGTCATAGGAAATAATCAATACTAAAAATCTGTTGTCCACACTGAGATACTGTGTATACAAAATGCCTTAATTACTAATAAGCCAATGTGTATGATATGAATATCTGTTTAAAAAATTAATACCAACCATGCTTCTGGCATGATAAAATTATGGAATTAAATCAGGGGTTTGCAATCAGGTAGAATATTGTTAAAACTTATTCCATACCATTTTTAAAACTTGAGAATATTTTTAGTATCTCTGATTTTTTTTTTGCCAGAATCGTGTCATGTATGTATGTGCTATTCCTATATAAAAGGAAAAGATGAATATATATCTGTATGAATGCTTAACTAGAAATGTCCATGTAGTTGGTTAATTTATATTCACTTTTTATTGTATGTAGAGTTCTAATATTTTCAGTTCTGTATCATTTAAGCTTTCTTCATTTGAGTAAACTCACTAAATATTTCTAAAAAAAAGAAATGTATTTTTGTAAATATCGCCTTTTCAAGCAAGCCTTAATCACTCTTCATTAATTTATTCACTCATTTGTCCCTTTACTCTTTCTCTCCTTTCTTTCCATCTATTCATAATTCATTTGTTACTATGTGCTGGGTATGTGGACCAAACAAAACAAAATAAAATAAAACTCAAACATGCTCAGCTTATGCCCTTCAAATGACTAAGAACCAGCTACCTTTCTCAGTAGTGCCTTCCCTCCTAGGAACATGACTGGGTACCTGAGTGGCTCAGTCAGTTAAGCATCTGACTCTTGATTTATGATCTCATGGTTTGTGGGTTCCAGCCCCAAAACTGGCTCTGCACTGATGGTGCAGAGCCTGCTTGGTATTTCCTCTCTCTTTCTCTCTCTACCCTTCACCTGCACATTTTCTCTCCCTCAAAAATAAATAAATAAATGAATTAATTAATAATAAATAAATAAGAAACATGCCAAATATTAATCAGTGGAACTAGGCCTTTTGCCTAAAGCCATAGAAAAATTTAAGATGCATAGAATTATGTCTTGATACTTATATTTTAGAATTCTAATGGATAAAATTGCGGCAAAATAAGAGGATTAAAATAATCTCTTTTGAATTTGGTACATGTATTTGCTTGTCATCATAACACTTTCTTTTATTGCTAAATAATAGAAATAATGTGTTTAGCTCTTAAAAACGTCCATCTGTTATCAAGCTAGGATATCTGTATTCTATTCTATGCAGTTATCTGTATTCTATTTTTATGTTTCCACATTTAAAATTTCCTTAGTAAGAATTCCTGGATTTTAATTTCTAAGTATTCCAACATTACAAATAGAATTACAAAGTTTGATGCCCAAATGCTATTCTGTCCAAAAGAAAATTTCTAAGTCATGAATATTACCAGAATATTATTAAATGAATCTTGTGAGAAGAATCCAGGCCAATAGGATGAGGAAGTTCAACCTACATCTGATTCTGAAGGAAACACATTTATATTCCCTCAATGCAATAAAGTGATGCCCATTGGAAAAGATCTCCATTAGTGGAGACAAGGATATTGTCAAGTTTTAGAAAGACATCTTAATATATTTAAAATTTTATGATGAACTTGTAGTTTGTATATCCAGGAAAATGAATGTATGACTCACGTTTTCCATATAGATAAAACAACGATCAAAATCACTGATAAGCTTATGAACAAATATATAAGCTTTTTTACTGTAGAATATACACAGTTTTGTAAAACTTAAAAAACAATTTTAAGTGATTGTTTTTAAAAAAAATTTTTTTTAACGTTTTATTTATTTTTGAGACAGAGAGAGACAGAGCATGAACAGGGGAGGGGCAGAGAGAGAGGGAGACACAGAATCGGAAGCAGGCTCCAGGCTCTGAGCCATCAGCCCAGAGCCCGACGCGGGGCTCGAACTCACGGACCGTGAGATCGTGACCTGAGCTGAAGTCGGACGCTTAACCGACTGAGCCACCCAGGCGCCCCTAAGTGATTGTTTTTTTTTTTTATCAAAATAGGCATTTTCTGACAGAGAACTTAAATTGTGAGGTGGGCAAGGTAATGACAAGTTTTTTTAAATTTTTAATGTTTATTCATTTTTGACAGAGACAGAGCATGAGTGAGGAGGGGCAGAGAGAGGGAGACATAGAATCTGAAGCAGGCTCCAGGCTCTGAACTGTCAGCACAGAATCCGACATGGGACTCGAATCCATGAACCATGAGATCATGACCTGAGCCAAAGTCAGACACTCAACTGACTGAGCCACCCAGGGACCCCCATACAATTTTAAACATGTAAGTGATGACAAAGGCCTATAAATTTAATTTGACTGTTTCACTAAACCACCTAATAAAATTTGGAACCCAATGGAATGTTCTTTTCCAGAGCTCTCTTTTAAAGTTGAAGAGACAAAAGAAAAGTAAGTTTTGTTTATTCCTTTTTTTAGTAATTTTTGCATTTAATAAGCATGACAATTTACAGTTCACAAAAGGTTGTTTTATATTTCTTTTTGCCACCTTAACTTCATCAAGATTTGTGTGTTTCCAAACTGAACAATGGAATGTCTTAAAATATAGACATTTGGAAAGGTAATATTAATATCAATAAAAAGGATAAAAATAAAAGCAAACATAGAAGTGGAAATTTGAAGAATGACAGCGTGAAGAAAAGAATACATTAGTAGATGGAAAGAAAAATGTAGCTATTTTTAATTTACATAAATATTGACTTTCTGAATTAGCAAAGTAAACTATGTTGATAGTAATCTGAAGTCTCAAATTTAAAGACAATGTCAACATGAAATTGATGATAATTAGGTAGTAGTATCCTAGTACATTATTATAGTATAATCAACATCTAAATCACATTGTAAAGATGAGGACTCAGATAATATGAAAGCCAAATTATTGAAACTGCGTATTTGAAGTCAAAAGTTCTTTCTTAACAGGGAAGAAATTTCTATAGTCATTGAGTAGGTGGATCCCAGAGGACTAGAAAACTACTAAAAGAGAAAAATGACCTGTCAGATAATAATTAAAATTACCTGCAGGCTTAGCATTGGTGATATACCACAATCTTTAGAATGCCATGGAGACATCTAGTAATATACCTCTTTCTTCATAAAATCTATTTTTCAAAAGGTTACTTGATAATATTTTCCATGAAACTGTATTTCCAACTCTATATTGAAAATGAATAGATGAATGGCATTTTCTTTATTTTGAAACTGTCTTGAAAGTCAACTTTATGGAATATATTTCTTCAATAACCCAAGGAGTTAGGGGAGGAAAAAAAATCAGACATGGGATGTAAATAATAACAAGTGAAGAAAATCTAACAAGTATAGAGATGAAGGAAAATTGAAGGGCAGAAATATAAATGCTGTAATTTTATCTCCACTTTTTCTCCTGAATGATGTTGAATGCAACAATTAACCTGGCACTAACCTCCACCTACACTTCCCATTGACTCAATGGGAGCTCTTTACAGAGCTACAATTATGAGCTGCACATAATACAAAACTGCTACCTTGCTCATTTACCATCTCTCCTATTCTTTAAATATTTTATCTCATCTACTAACATGAAGGTTCCACTGACGTCAAGTGCAGATATTTTGTATCTTAAGAGCTATAATGTTTATATACATCCCATATGAAAATGAAAGATAAATCTCATGTCTTTGCTTAAGATATGTCTTACACACATGAATCTTTGTCTTATATAACCACTTGTCTGAAGACAAATGGCAATCACTGTGCACTAACACATTATGATGCTGAAAGTCTCTGGTAGGAATGTTGTCCAAATAAAGACTTGGGGTAAGGAGAGGAAGATTTCTCCTACCTGATAACATAACCTCTACAGGCTCAGTGACATGTTCCATTTTTTCCCGGGTTTTGTCTCTAATCTAAAAATTGGTGTTAATAGTAATTGTAACAAGAACGACATAAGTAACTCCGTGTATGCGCCGCCATTTAAATCTCTATAGCTATTCTCTCTCCTCGCCTAGTTCATTTTCTTCAAAACATTTCGACTGAAGGAACATATCATGATTTCAAAACTCATCTGGGAATGAAGAGGTTTCCTCGATAATTTCCTAAAGCCTTTCTTAATGAGCATCTTATCCTCGGTGTAATACCATATTTTGTTTATATCCTATCCACATTAAAATTTCTCATCTCCCAATAAAGAAAATGGTAGTCAGTGCCATCAAACCAATGAATCGAGCTATAGTTTGGTGTAAAGGTCTGTATCTATAACCTCAGAATGGATTTGTTGTCTTCAAATGTGACGTGGCTAGAACATCCCTCACTGATATGGATAATTTTGACTGTTTTATCCAATTTAGAACTTGTAATCATTTTTCTGTAATAAATCTTAATATACTATTTCAAGAAGAGCCACATATGACTTTCTCACTCAAAAAGCTCTAAGGGCCTTCTGAATAAATTCTAAGTCCTGAGAGTGATTCCCAAAGCCTTCTGCAGTCCCTGCCATTCCCCTTCCCTGCCAGTTTCTTTCTCGTCTTAACATTTGTTTACTTCATGTCTTCCATGTTCTAGTAAAGTGAACTGTTTCAACAATAACACGCAAGCCATTGTTTCCTGACTCCATTTACATGCTCTGTCAGTTTAAGTAAAATGTCTTCTGATTCTATCTCCATCTAAAAAATCCTCCTATTTTTAGATACCCAGCATAAATGCCATCTCTTCTATAAAGCCTTCCATGTTCCACATAATGCTTTGTTCATATGTCTTGTATGTTGCATTTACCACACACTACCCTGTTGTGCATATAGCTGTAATCTCAAATTTAATCTCTCTGGATCTCATTTACCACTGTTGGTTAGATTTGATGTTCTTTACCATCTTTTATGGCTCAAAAATATCATTATATTTTATTTTGACTCTAGAGAAACACAGTGGATGCAACTTGTTCAATTATATATATGTCAATATCAATGTTGTCTTTTTTAAAAATAATTAGATTGCTTTCTCTCTGGGTAGACCAAATAGAGTACCGGCACATGTATTTACTAAGTAAAAGCACTTAATCTTAAGGAAAAAGAAATCAGCTTCAAACAAATATTTTAGTAGGCCTAGTATAATTTACAAAATGTTAATAATAAAAAATATAGGATTAGTATGTATTGCTTCAGACAAATGATGGCCCTCCCTATTGGAAACTCCTGGCCAGAAAGTGCGCCAGAGTTGAGTGTTCCCTCCAGCCATGTTTATTCAGTCAGATAGTCATGATGGAAAGATGACTTTCACAAGATTAGTTCAGTGCTATAGGAAGGAAATAAGGACACTAAACAATGGCTAAACCATAAACTATAGAATGTTATGATCTACTTTGAAGAACATTAAAGAGAGTAATTCACAAAGCCATTCAGAGTCCACAGTTTGGCACTTAAGGGATTCGAGATCAGAAGACCTTACAGACCCAGTCATTATCAGTGAACGCAGGAGAAAAATCCCTCTAAGACTGACTGAACCTGGACCTATATCCACTTTTATCAACTCTATAAAATAGTTGCTTCAGATAGTCTCTACTCTTCCCAGACCGACTTTTATCTCAACAGATGGGCTTGTTTCCTACATCATTGATATCATAGAAGCCTTGCAGTGGGAGCTTTGCCAATCACTTCACAAACTCTACAAACCTGCCTGCAACAGCTTCTATTCTCTTCTCTTATCAAGACCTATCTTGCCACCTATTCTCTGGATCCCTCTTACCTTCTCCTGCCCTCTTGATAACCATATGCTACCTTTTATTGTTTCTCCTGTATCTTCAACCTTCCATCCCTGGTAGCTACTTCTCCCTTAAAAGTATTTAAATATGCTCAAGGATTTCCCTTAACACACCATAAATATTTCATCTTTGGAGAAGTTTTTTTCTGAATCCCCAGATTGGTTTAGGTTATAGACTCTCATTGCACCATGTACTTTCCTTAATAGCATTTATAACTTTTTAAATTGAGAAATAATTCAATAAATACCAATTAATTCCAGTAGGGTACTTGTTGTCTTAAAAACTGCTTTATCATCAAGGCTTAGCACATGGTAATCACTTGATTACCTCTCTCTCTCTCTCTCTCTCTCTCACACACACACACACCCTTCTGAAACAAATGGCTTGCATAAGTACTTGTAATAAAATTTTCTCCCAAGCTTTAAAAGAAGCACCAATATGTTGATCGTTTTAGTATTTGCAGAGTGGTATAGGAAGGTGTGGTAGAGAGAGAAAAGAGGAAAGAGTCCGTGGTGGTGGTCACTGTTTACTCTGAATTGCCCATATACACGGACACCCATTCCCTTGGGAGGCCTTCCCCTGTATTTTCCAGGGATCAGGGAAAACAAGTGCCACTGCTTATTAAAACAACTGTATACAAAAGTATGCCTTACATTAAAGCTCCCCATTCATTTTTCTGTATCATCTCTTTAATATATAATTATTTGTGATAATGTATGACAGCAATTCATTTGCAAAGTTCAAAACTAACTTTAGTATAGAAATTCAAGAGTGAATATTTATGTACACACATACATATACATGCAACATACACACACACGGTTAAAGTGGAAACCAAATAGAGATTAAAATAAAAATACTAGTAGTCTTTTAGGATAGAGATGATTTTTGTAACTCTGTATAAATACCTATTTGACACTGATTGTAGTTGCAATAAATATAAGACCAGTAGAGAGCACTGCTTGCACTAAATTTTTAAATATTCTTTCGAATACTAACTAGTAACAACATTTAATGAAAGGATATTATTTTTCATCTTAAATATTACTTATGTTTTTCTCCAATTAATAATCAATGTGTTCTTTTTATTTGAAAAATAAGGTACTTAAACATCTCCTTTTGTTTTCATGGTGTTCCTATCTCATTTCATTTGGTGGAAATAGAAAAATCAATTAAAAAAACATCTAAAAGTGTATTTTTAAGTTTTTAATTTTCACTTCCTTTAGACATATATACTGTCAGCTTCTTAGGTGAAAATTATGGTAATCATCATTGACTTTCTGAATTGCTGGACGGTGCATCATACCACATATTTTAGACAGAATAATGGACATCAGTCTTTGGCAACTAATTTTTTTAAATCACTTTGTCATCTTAGGTTTCAAAAATTCAATTAAATATAACATTTCTGTAGCTAAGAGGTATCAGCTGGTGTATGATAGAATGTTAATGGAGCAGGAATAAAATAGTCACAGATATTATAATCTGGAAGCATATCATTGAGAATGGCCACATTTAGCATTGGATTATACAAAAGTACAAAGCTTTCACTGAGTGGAATCTACGTTCATAATGATGATATAAATAACAAAGATTGTCAATTGTAGCACTGTTTGACATAGAAAAAAAACCTAGAAAAAACCTGGAAGAATACCTGTAAGAGCCTATTTCAATGGAATTTTGTGAAGTACTTAAGAAATGTTATATATATCTATATGGATTGCTATGAAAATATCAGTATATAAAATAATCAAGGTGTAAATATGGTGTACAATATAGCTATTTGAGCTTTTATTTATTTATTTTGAGAGAGAGAACACGTGTGCATGAATGGGAAAGGGGCAGAGAGAGAGGGAGGAGAAAGAGAATCCTAAGCAGGTTCTGTACTGTAAGCATAGAGCCCACACAGGGCTTGGTCCCACCAACCGTGAGATGATGGCCTAAGCCAAAATCAAGAGTCAGATGCTTAATCCACTGAGCCACCAAGTGCCCCAAAGCTATTTGAGTTTTAAAAAAGATATGTGCATACACATGTGTGTATCTATAGAAATTAAAATATTGTATATAATATTTAATATATGTATAATATATAATATTTAATAAGATACATATAATATAATAATGCAATAATATAATATAATGTGACATAATATGTATAATTTTTGGAAGAATACACCAAAAAAAAATCCCTGTTAACATTTATTGCTTGCAATGAGTGAGAGAGCTTTTGCAGTACCTTTTGAGAATTGTTTTCCATGTGCATGGTCTTACACTTAAAATTTCAAAACAAAATCACTTGTTAAAAAGAGAATACAGAAACCATATAAAATATTTAATAGTTTATTTACTTGTCCTAGACGAACGGTAGAGATTTGTTTACTCTCCCCATTTATCTGCCAAAAATATTTGTTTGGCTTGATTCACCACTACTGATCAAGGCAAAATTCCAGGTGACAGGAACGTGAAGATATTTGGAATTAAAACCATTTCTATTTGCCTCACTTTTTTCTTATTCTAGTTAAATCCTCAAGAAGCCAAAATACAAGTCATAATTGGATTTATTATGTGAGTACATGTTTTGAGTAAGAAGTAAAATTAAGAAATCTTTAAAAAAAGGAAATTTCTCAGAGACACTATTTCAGGAGGCAGATCTACCTTGTAACTACAGACTCTGGAAAAGGCAAAGTGAGATTATAAGTGTCAGAAAGGGCCACTGACATAGGCAAGTGGGTAAGAGTTCATCCAGTACCAGAAAGGCAGGGAAGGCAGAGAAGCTAAAAGAGAGGAACTTAGTTTAAAAGAGCATAATTTGGGACGCCTGGGTGGCTCAGTCAGATGAGGGTCCGACTTCGGTTCAGGTCATGATCTCGTGGTTTGTGAGTTCGAGCCCCGTGTTGGACTCTGTGCTGACAGCTCAGAGCCTGGAGCCTGCTTCAGATTCTGTGTCTCCCTCTCTCTGCCCCTCCCCCACTTGTGCTCTGTCCCTCTCTCTCAAAAATAAATAAATAAATATTAAAAATAAATAAAAATAAAAAATAAAAGAGCATAATTTAATCCAACTGCTAAATTACAAAAACAAACAAACTAAAAACAAAAACAAAACAAAACAAACAAAGACAAAAAACAAAACCAAAAACTTAATGCTTTGGGTTGGGGTCAGAAATTTAAATGCAAACCAATTAAAATTGTAGCAATTTTTGCTTTAAATTAGAGCACTGGAGGATAAAAACGAGAGTTTTAAGCTCTGTTCTGAATGTGCTGTCCATGCTAATTTTGCATTTTGCTGTTAAGCTTGCTAATTACTGACATATATGTCCCTCAGCACACCTACAATAAATTCTGTTACTAGCCTCAATTACTGTACTGTATCACAATCTGGGAAGAATTCAAGGATGCCCTTTTCATCTGTTTCTCCCT
Organism: Panthera tigris; assembly: GCF_018350195.1. Lineage (NCBI taxonomy): Eukaryota > Metazoa > Chordata > Mammalia > Carnivora > Felidae > Panthera > Panthera tigris. Next base: position 103,031,517 of record NC_056666.1, on the reverse strand, counting down.
AATATCCTTAATTAATTCCATAGCACCAGAATTAGAGAAAAATAAATAAGTTGAGCTGGATATTTTTTTAAGTCAGGATTGAGGTGTTTTTCAATAAAAACCCATGTAAATCATATTTTAATTGAAGCTGAGAACCTAAACAAACAAACAAACAAGCCTTGGCCACAGTGCCCTCTTCAAGGATCAAGGTAAGAGTGTTCTCTTTTCACCATAGTCAGATTCTCCAACAATACAGATGCCCAATTACAATGATCATATTCCTCCTTTTTCTTTAGTTTCTCATCAAAAGATCCTGGCCCACTTGGTTAGCAATCCTTTGATTCAAAACTGCAAAGAGTAGCTTCCTGTTCAAAAGTATAACATTTTATGCTAGTCAGCACTCCATCAACTACGGGTAGATTTGTCATTTAAACAAATTTTCTATCAAGTACAATGTGACCTATTTTCTGACCATTCTAAAGTTGACTTACCCCCTGAGGCATATTTCATCACACCTTCCTTTTTTACTTTTTTTGTGGACTTTGTGGTGTGCTGGCAAATGTTTAACTTTCCGGGGTGGGTGGGGGGAGAAGAAAAACAAAACAAAAAACTTCGCATAGAGTATTTGCCAATGCACAGGGTGTAAATGCTCCCACCGTGGCCATTTGTACGTGATGTCACTGAAAGCAATATTGGAATATTATGCACATAATTGGGTCTTGTGAACAGTGCGAACAAGTTTCAGCAGATCACTGTCTGTGGTTGTTACCACTACCTAAGATTACTTGGTATAATGACTGTTTCTTAGTAGTTTATCTGTTTCCCTTCATAAAAACTAAGGTGCATAAGAAAAGGGACGTATCCTATTTTACCATCGAATCTCTCCAGCCATAAAACAGTGCCTGGAGCATAGCAAGGACATAGTAAGCAGTTTTTGTAAAACACGCAATTCTCCACTCAAAATTGAATGTATTAAATGTTAAAAAATGCAACAGTAATAATTGCTTTTATTGAACCTTTCCCAAAGGTTGTGAGTTTTAAACATTTGGAGATATCTCCTAAGTAGATGTGAGAAAGAGATAAGTCCAGTATCCCTTGTAAAAATCATTTTATCTTGCTTCTCTTAAATCTCTTAGGCTTTCTCAGTGGTGTATATATGAGGTTGGGATGCATAAAGAAAAAAAGAAGAAACTTGTGAGCTTTGAATTTAAATTTCATTATAAAAAGATCAGTCACAATTTGCAATTGTGAAAACAGAAAAATGTTCATTTCAAAATGAAACAAAAACATCTTTATATTCAATGAGTTAAATAGGCATAAATAAAATACCCTAGTACCAGAAAGACTTTGGACTTATTATATGTGCCATTGCCTGTGGCAGAATCAGAGTACAAGTTAATTATTATACTTATGATTTGCAGGATAACTGGTAATGTAAAAAAATGCAAATAAGACCGTACCACTGAGGAAAAATTATTCATATTTCAGATTTCTGTCTCTCAAAGTCTTTTTTCGTTTTTTTGGAAAGAAATAAAAAATAATTAGAATTGACTTTTTGTATTTTTATTTCATCTTTAATTTTCTAACATCCAACTCTGAATTAGTAACTCTTCATTTCATTCTGATGCGAGTGATTTTTAATGTAGATGCTACCATACAATGTTTTTTCTTACCTGCATTGTATTGGTACATTTCATTGTATAACGGACACAAAGTAGTTCATAAAAAGGTTCATTACATTTCTGTTAATTAGATTATCTTTCACAACCTGACTGTCAAAGGCCCTCTTTAGGTTTTTCTTTTACTCCAGATTAAATAGCTTTTTTCCCCCCAAATATACACCATGTCTGTTCTCCCATCCGTGGTTTTGCTCTCCTGCTTCTGGGAATGCCCTTCTCCCTATCACTGTCTTTTGTAAACCTAATGTTATTCTAGACCCAGTTCAGTCATCAAATCATTCATTCTTTGCACAGCACTTAGTCACTAATTGATCTCTTTCATGTTTGTTTATTACTCTGTTTATTGTCTTTCTCTCTCCTGCAGAATATAAACCAAGTGAGAATAATTGTTTACTGCAATATCCCAGTGCCTAGAACAGTGCCTAGTATATAGCAAGTGCATTAAGCATTTGTTAAATGAACAAAGTAATAATCAAAACAGATCCAAGGATTAAATAAATTTAGTAGGATTCTATATTTATGATGACTAAAAAAACACAAACATTTACATTCCAAAGTATAGTTTGGCACTTCATCTTAATCTAGTGTTATTTTGACAAAGCTGTGAGAATCAAGGAAGATAATGTGATATCTTGAATAAGTCAAAAATAATTTTTAACACCTAAGGTTGAAAGAACTCCAGTTTCAAGGTGCTATTTTCCTCATATGAAACTGTGTTTATTATACTCCATTTATAATCTAACTAAACTCATTTTCTTGGTATACTAATTCTTCATGCAAACACTCACTTGGTTTTGTCATATAATTCAAAAAGATTCAATTAAGTGAAACAGACCTTAACATAGGTTTGAAATACTTTTTTAGAAAAAACAGATTTTATATTTCAAAGTAGGTAGTCATTTTAATATTAATCTGTATGGATATAGAATGGATTCAGGATCACAATTCTTTTCTCCTTTGACCTAAATTTCTTCCATGCATTCCTCTCTTTGAGGTTAACTCAAGCATAACAAAAAGAGAGAAGAGATATTTTATACATACATTACATATATATATGTTACATATATATAAGTTACATATATATTATACATATTACATAATTACAAATATAATATAAAAGGCTGAATTCCCTAAATCTTCAGTAATACAAAATGAGGTGTAATATTTCTTAGCAGGAAGCACAGGGGCTCTTGAACCTCGGTGCTACTATTCTTAAGCAAGGTGCTTAACCCCTCTGCCCTCAGTTTACTTATCTATAAAATGGGATAACAATACCTACTTTTTTGGACTAAAAAGAGGAGAGAAACCAACCTGGCACTAAGCCTAGCATATAGTAAGTGCTCAATAATCATTTATTGAATTAATGAATTCCACTGAAAACATAGTTACCACACATATACTATACATGATTTAATGAAAGACTGTAGTGATTGTGTAACCCAATAGCTAAGGTACAAGTGTAATTACAGGTGTTTTACAATTCCCTGATTAATACACAATCAACAAAGCAAAAAACATATGAATAGATCAAATATATTGACCTTGATGAAATGCTATGGTTAGTATAGTAGTGATCCAGGCAATTATTCATGAGACCTAAGTATGATCACATCTACTGAAGCAAAAGAAGAGGATAAGGAACTTTTCTTATGTGTCTGCAAGTCTTAAGCAGACACTCAGAAATACTATTGGAGATAGTTATTCATATTCTATAAAAAATAAATCTTAACAGATAATGCAGTATTTGCTGTTAATTTTCTACACCTACATACACATAAGCTAAGACACTGAACTTGTCCCTACTAGAAATAATAACTAATGAATATATGGTGATTTGTGCTTTCTCTTACTTTTTCTTTTAATCCTTACAAAAGCCCTACAGGGTCAACATAGAGAATGATAGAGCAAATTTTCAATTAGGGAGCTCAAGTTATAAGTACAGAAACACGTTATAAAATGTTTGGTGCTGGGGATACATCAGAAAACAAAAAGACAAAAAACCTAATTTTATAGACCTTACAATCTGGGATTTGTGTGGAAATTGGTACAATTATGGCTTTTAGACTTATGAATCAAGCCACTCAAACGCATATTCATAATAAACTCTGTTGTTAAAAGAGCTACATTAGTGACCAAGAGATTTATATGTTCTTTTCATCTTCAATTATTGAATGAGGTTGGATATTTGTGCAAATCCACAGAACATACTCTACTGTTTATTGTGCACAATTAAACTTTTCTCTGTTGTTTGATTTAAGGGATGTGAATAATGATAACCATAGTTGTTGCTTCGTCCTGTCCTTTCTATGCTGCTTGGAGCACTTACTTCATGGAATTCTCACAGCTTGCTCATTTTTTGTCTCCCAACTTGCACTGAGCACTGTCCAGGGAGAAGGCCAACTCTCTTTAATCTCTGCATGGCCAGCACCCAGCATAGTGCTTGCTGGACAGTTCATGTGGGATGTATGTTTGTTGTATGAGTAAATGTATATATACTTTACTGTTTCCAAAGCATGCTCACATGCAGAGTATCATCAGACCTTCACAAAACTCAGTTTGATTGCAGGGTAGAATTACTTCTCTCATTTTACAGAATCTCAGTGAAATGGAAGGTTATTAATTCCTTTGTTTGACAGATGAGGGAAGGGGATCAGTGAGAGATTACATGATTTCTGAAGAGCACATAACTAAGACTTGAATTTCAAGATCAGGGTTCTTTTTTAAACACTAAGTGAAAACATAGGCATTTTGAACTACTATTTTAAGTATGTCTTTAGGATCTATTTGGTGTGTGGCCAGTCATCTTTGACTTGTTTGAATCATTGGCGAAATCTTGCTTTTTTTTTTTTTTTAAATGTAGAAAATGGGATAGAAAAGATCTTCAGAAACCAGTGGTTTCTATAATCCGAAGACAATGAAGTAGATAATATGCAAATATTTTGCTATAAAACAGTGTCTGCCTCTAAGAGTAGATTGCTAGCCAAAACAATTCTGCTTTGTCATAGGGAAGGGGATGGAGACAGCCTTGTCATTTTCAATCCTGAACCCACAGTCATCACCATTCTGCTTATATAAGATTTCTATATGCTCCTTATTTTCTTGATCAGAAAATGAAAGTCCCAACAGTGGCAGGATAGTGAAAACAGTCTGTTGGGGTGAAGGGGTCACAGTCAGTATTTGAAGGTTCTAGTCATGGAATCTTGATCAACTGACTCTAAAATGACCCTTTTAATAGCATCATCTCCCCCTAGACCACAGGCTACATGAAGGCAGGAACTGTCCTGAACCCCCAAGTCAGACCATGGCACAGGGCATGGAACACTCCTAGCTAATTTCCTGTCACACATGCCAATTAATCAGTAAGTGGCAACTCTCAGTAACCACTGACTGACTATAAATTAACCCGACAAACTGCTAGGTACCTGGTACATGTTCTTCAAACCGAGTGGTAGAAATTTCCCTTTGTGTTTTTTGATTCAAAATCATTTTTAAGAAGTTTGTGTTTAAAGTAAGTAATTTTCTAGGCAATACACTCAGGTCCTTAATGGAGACCTAATGATGAAACCCTGGCCTTAAGTCAGTTGTCTTATATACTGTTACAAATCAACATTCCAAACGGGGGGGGGGGGGTACTTTAACAGAAATTAACAGCAACTATAATGAAATCCTAACATTTCTGAACTAGAAGCATTTTGTCTCTAAGGGATGGGATTACCGGATTGACAAATTCTCTGAATCTGAAAAAAAAAAAAATCCATCTCTCCATCTCCCTCCCTCTCCTCCCCATCCCCTTTCACTCCGCCTCCCCCCCCCCCCCCCCCCCCCCCCCCCCCGGCACACCTACACTCTGACCATTTTTATTTGAGTGGAAAGTTGAAAGCGAACACCACACCGGCTGCACCCATCCGGCGCTCGTTGGGGTGGCATAGCAAAGTTCTAGGGCAGAGCCTTCCTGCCCGGAGCCCGCGATGCAGCCGACTTCCGATACCTGCTCAGCTTCACGCCGCAACTGAAGGTCCGCCCGCCGCGGAACAGTTGCGTCTCCATCTGGCTGCCAACCCACCCAAGCTTTCTTCTCCTCCACCACCACCACCTTCCCTCCTTCCCCCCGCCTCCCCCTCCTTTCCGTCTTCCCTCTCCACCCCCGCCCCCAATCTCCTCCTCTTTTTCTCACTACAAGCGGTTGCTGATGCTGAAGCCGAGCGTCACTTCGGCTCCCACGGCAGACATGGCGACATTGACAGTGGTCCAGCCGCTCACTCTGGACAGAGGTAAGGGAGCGGCTCGCCCGCCAGCCCACTGCGTCCCCTCTGCCTGCCCCTCTGCCCCTGCCAACTCCCACCGGGACAGCCGGACGCGCTCGAGCAGGGGCAGCGGGGCGGGCGAAAACGAGCGAAAACGAGCGTAGAAGGCGTTCGCGCCAGGAGCAGGACACTTTCTTCCCCTTTCTCTGCCCGCCACGTCCCCACTGCCCCCGCACGCTGCACTCGCCCGGCCGAGGGATGCCTTCGTCGGGCTCTGGCGCCCCCGCCGCCACTCCCAGCCCCTCGCCGGGTCGCCTAGGGGCCGCCGGCTTTGTTGGAGCTGAGGCGCAGGGACCGGTAGGCGCCCGGGCTCGGGGCTGGAGAGGGGCAGGGAGGAAGCTCGCCGTGCCGGGCGAGGGCGCCTGCAGCCGGAGACCAGGGAAGCCTGGCGAGAGAGCCGCCTGCCAGCCAGCGCGGCCCGGGGGGGGGTGGGGGGGAGGGGAGTGGGGGGGTCCAGGAGGGAGGAAGTTTGTCCGGGCGCCGGGGAGGACGAAGGTCTGTCCGGCTGCGGGTGCTCAGGCGACCGCCCGGGGGCGGAGGAGGCGCACCCGGGGTGGCCTGTGCCGGGGCGCACGGCGGCCGGGCTGCGGCGGCGGGGAGTCGCCCTCGGCCGAAAGGGCAACGCGGGGCGCGGGCAGCAGTGGCCAGGCTAGGGGCGCAGCGTCGCTGCAGCGGAGCCCGACTCTGCTCGGCTTCGTGCTCCGAAGGTGGCCGGGGTCTCCTCTGCCCCCGCCACCCGCAGCTCTCCGGTGGTGGCAACTCAGTTTCTCCTGCCCCAGCCAGCCTGGTTTCTCTCCCAGCCCGGGCGCCAGAGCGATGCCGGGGCTGCGGAAGGCGCCGGGACGCTGCGCAGGCTGGGTTGAAATTCAACTTCTGACCCGCGACCCTCTGCGCCCTGCTCTCTGACTTGAATGGGGAAGCAGTGTTTGCTTCCCCCCAGAGCCTTGCCAAGCCTAAGGCTAGAAGGCTCCGCTGCGCTGGGGGTCTGTCTGGAGCGCGCGTGCGAGGTTATACCTGTGCCTGTGTGTTCAGGTTTCCTTTCTGGCTTCCGACGTCTAGTTATGTTGGCGCTGGAGTCCCACGACGCCGCCGCAGCGGAGGACACCTGCTCGTCCCGGTCCGCAGCGGCCGGATTTAGGACCCTGGGCGGCCATTTGGAGATGGTGTGCTCAGTCGAAGATGATTTAGTCCGATGTGCCTCTAAAAATATTCTTCTAGCAGATTAAACTGGACTGTGGAGCAAAGCAAAAGAGCATCCTGCTGCGAGTACAGTGCAAAGCCGGTGAACTCAGTAGGGCTTTAATTTGGAGAGACTGTGGATGACTTTAACGCAATCTGTTGGCGCCAGAACAGATATTATGTGGTGCCCATAGCAACCTTACTTGGGGTAAGAGTTGAAAAATTAGCCAAAAAAAAAAAAAAAAAGTAATAATTGATTTTGTGTTGGGAAATGTTGATTTGCAAGTTCGTAAATTAATAACAGTACTTAAAGAGCTCAGAAATGCACTCTATAATCCATGAATGCACCCCAGTATCATCATCTATACTAAGCAGGATAAATCCATTGCCACTAAGAGCCGAACAGATGGCGAGCTATTAGAAATTATAGATTTCCCATGAATTTCTGTTTTAATGTAATGGGCTCTTATATTGTCCCATTACTAAATCAGTCTTTAAACATCCCAAGTAAAACGACTACATTGGGAGAAAAAAACAAACTCCAAGAAAACTGCATACCTGGGCAATTTTACATATTGCTACCACTGAAAATATTTCACTTTTTGGATTTTATCCTGACCCTTAGATTCTTTACTCAGTTGTGGAGAAGAACTGCAGTCAGACCTAGATCTATTCTTAAAGTTTGTTCTTGTTCACAGCCAGACAGTACCTGTCCTTTCCAGTGTGGTTAGGTCCGTTTAGTAAGTAGCTCAAGAGGCAAAATGAGGCTGTGGATGTAACTGAATAAATTAACCAGAAGCTAACTGCAAAGTATGTAATTAATGGATGATGGGTTATTGACATCATTGCTGTGCATGAAGTCAAATATTTTTCCCATACCTTATTAAAATGTGATTAATTAATTGATTAATAGCATCATTAAACCAATGAAAGAAGGGGTTCTGAAAATGTTCCTACAAAAAAAACCAAAGTCTTTTTAAAAAGGCAGCATAATAATATGCACGTTGGTCCCATCTAGTTATAACTGTCATACTTACATTGGATGGCTTGGTTAGCATCTTTGGGCATCAGTTCTTTTGGGGGGAGCAGGGGGATTGTTTGTTTGTTTTGTTTTGTTTTGTTTTTTTGCTCCATAAGAAATTTAGATGAGATGATTCTGACACTGTGCAGCTTTAACAGTCTATAATTCGATTAGTTGCAATTAGAACTCAGTGTCTGGTCATCTACTGCAAGGTTTTCCAGATTACTCCCTCTCCCAGGTTGTTGTGGTGCCCTTTGATGTGCTTGGAGGTCACTCACTGATTTGGCCCTATCAAAGCATTTCTCACATGCTGATGATGTATCTGTCTCCTTACTGAATGGTGCTCCTTGAGGGAAGAGACCATTTCTAAAATCATCTTGGTATTCTCTGTGCCTGTCATAGTTTCTGATGCACAGTAGATCAAAAATTAATGTAAGTTAGTGTAAGTGAACTAAGGACTGCAGTGATTTAAGCAATGTTAAAAGATAGGGATTTAGTAGTGAACCAAGGTACAGTTCACAGATTCACAATATTTTGGCCCTGGGAAAGATGGCAGGAGGAACACAGGCCAGTGATTCTTAACCTTTCTTTTCCGTTGTGTGCTTGTTGGATTCCAATCAGTAACCGTAGCTCACCAAAGTTATGATTAATAACCAAGAGGGGTTGGGGCAGGTGGGCAAAGGAGAAGAAGGAAAGAAGATGCTTGACCAGACCTTCCAAGGGCATCTCAGCAAACCTAAAGCATGAATCCATAGTTTGATTTTTTTCTAGCATCTTTCCTTTTCAAGTGAAAAATATTGAAGAAGCAATGATAAGTATTTTCAAGGTTACTCTACTAGTGAGTGGGACATTTTATGCTAAAATTTAGATTTTCTTGTTTGATGCCCTTTGGCACCATAAACTGATTTATCTGGAATCTTCAGGGCAAAGGTTTTAATTAAAGAAATCAAACCTATGACTGAAATTAAGATTTACTCCTCCCAGAATTTAAAAGATACTATCTGAAAGCAAGACACTCAGAAGTCTGCACTAGCTTCTTGGATCTTATTTGGGAAGGAAGCCTTTGCCAAGATCAGACTGGGCCCTGGAAAGGATGAACAGAGTTACTTAAGGTTTTCACCACTCTGTGCATATTCCAAACTCTTTTCCACCTGTCATTAAGACCTCAGATTAACCCTGTGTAGGCCTCTGGGTGGCTATGAGCCAGAGTAGGCTCCTGTTCACTCTGGTCCCAGTACTTTGGATTCTTCACTAACCCATTGAGTGCCTGGTATAAGCCAGACCCTACTGTGGAATTGGTTAATACAGTGGTAAGCTAAACAGACATAATTCTAGTCTCTGTGGCAATTAGAGCCCATGGGGGGAGAGAGATTAATATACACACATACACACGCACACACACATACACAATTTACTCATTCAATAAATATTCATTCCTTGAATGTATCATATATGTGTATATATATATGATAATAATATACTATAGAAATGCCAGAAACAAAGTTTCTGCTTTCCTGGTCCTTAAGAGCGTAGTGGGGGTAATAGATAATAAATAAGGGATTAATTAATTAATTCAGCAAATAAGTATTAAGTGTCAGCCTTATGGAAAGCACTGTTTTCAGGTTTGTGGCTAATGAGCATAAGAGATAAAGTCTAATGGAGTTTATACACTAATGAGTGAGTCACTCACAGAACATATACACATAAAACTGTAAGTGCCAGGAAGAAAAAATAAGACTGGGTCAGGGACAGTGGCAGGGGCTGCTGTTGTGCATATGATAGTCAAGAAAGGTCCTCCTTCCTAAATGGATGATGCTTGAGAAAAGATCCAAAGGAAATGAAGCAAACTTTGCAGATGTCTCGGGGAATGCACTCTGGAGAAGGAGGTCACGTGTGCAATCTGGGAAAACAAGGAAGTCAACATGAAAATGGGAGCGCAGGGAAGACTGGTGGAAAATGAATGTGTGAAGTTGGTGGCCAGGGGTCAGATGATGTATTTTATGATTAGGATTTTAGATTGGGGTTTAAAGTATGAAGTTCTATGAAGACAATGGAAATGACAAAAGGATGGAGACTAATGGGGGAGGACCTATTTATTTAGATTGTGCTGGTCAAGGTAAGCTCCATGAGAAAGGAAAATTTAAACAGAGTTCTGATATATTAATAAGATTCTTAGGAACGGCATTCTGGATAATTCTGGATAAAGGGAAGAAGACCCTAAAAGCAACTAGTACGTGTATATCTTGACTACCATCCCATTAATACATCTATAACCAAACATATAATCAAAAAGAAAAATTACCAAGAAGTAATAGCACTCTAGGTATTCATCCTAGGATAGGAATATGGTTTCAAGTATACTAAGAGAAATCTATAGATCAGCTTTTGCTTATTACTAGGCTAAAATATCATATAATTAAACGTTCAAAGGCATACGGAACACTGTAATTTACATGTCACTATGCATAAATCTACATGTCGAACCCAAGTGGTCGTAATATGAGATATAGTTGCTTTTAGTCTAGTATTTTATATTAGTGATATAGGAAGTAGTGCCTATAACTTACCCTTATGGCAAAGAGGAAAGGCTGATAAGGAGATTAGTGTGGAGTCTTTTCTGCCAGAGTTTAGATGTTTATAGCAATTCTTCCCTCCACCAGAGGTTAGTTTGCCCCATTATAATCTCTAAAACCAGGAATGACCTTCAGCTAAACTCAGGAGAACAAAGCAGGATGCAATCTTCGATACTTAACACTTTTGTAACAACACAGGAATACTTCACTACATTCAAGACTCCATGGATTTAGGTACTTTCTTAAATATAGTAGTTCAAACTCTCCTTCACTCTCCATCTCAAGGTTGGAAAAGGAAATACAACAGAATTCTTCAAAATTTCACGTCTGTGTAACTTCTCCCTCTAACTTTAATCAGAGGGAGATTTTTTTTTTAAATCATCATTCATAAACAAATAATACAAAACCAGGTCTTGGAGAAATAGGGATAAATAAAGCAATTGCTAGGAGTAATTAAAATTATCTAATTTTAAATATTTGAGACTTTGTTAATGACACAATCGATAGTTTATAATCTGTATTAGGTGCCTATGTAAAATAAAATGTTGTCAGTCATCGAACTTTTTTCTGTGAGTTAAATACAACTTGGTTAAGTCACAAAAGTATAAATGGAAATCTTGATTCCTGGCTTCTAAAAAGAATTTTAATCTAAGATATTGATTAAACAAATCTTGATGTGTTTTCCCTTTTAAAAAAATAAAACTTTTAGTCCTTCAGAAATTCTAATATAAAACCTAAAACCAAGAGCTTATATTTTGTGGGTTTCAACCTTATGGGGGAAAAAAAACCGAAATTGAACGCAAATGAAAATCCCATGGGCACCACACTTTTCATGGAATTTGTGATACATTAAAATTTTTCTTTCTTTTCTTTCCACTTTTCAAGGCATGCAGAGCTTATTACTTTATATATCTCCCAATTCAAGCCTTGGGCAGCATATAGCTTTCTAATCGACTGTATTCACCAGTTTTTATAAAATCTATATTTGCCTGAAAATTGCTTTTGCTCACAGTCCAAAGGGACTTGCCCCTTTTCTCTCTCCTTACTATTTTTTTTAACATGAGGAGAGATTAAGAAAGGAAAATAAAAATTAAATTAGTTCAGGGTGCCTGAGTGGCTCAGTGGGTTAGGTATCTGACTCTAGATTTCAACTCAAGTGATGATTTCACGGTTCCACAGTTCTTGAGTTTGAGTCCTGTGTCAGGCTCTGCACTGACAGTGTGGAGCCTGCTTGGGATTCTCTCTCTCCTTTCTCTCTGTGCCTCCCCCCCACCCTTGTTCTATTTCTCTCTCAAAATAAGTAAATAAAAATTTAAAAAAGTAAGTTATTTCTTCTGTTGCTTTAAAGATGTATACCCCAGTGATCATGATTGTGGAGAAAAAAAAGAAGAGGGGTTGACTATATACGGCTCTTGTCCTAAAACCTTCTCACAGCAGCTGCCAGAATGTTTTAGTCTACAAACATTAAGTGCTTGCTTGATTTCTCACGTTTTCTGTGAGCTTCACTACCCATTAAAAAAAATACTTTCACTGAACTTTTTTTTTGGCAAATCAATGTTTGAGTCTTTCATTCTGCACTATATAGTTACAGAACTATCAGGGATCACAACTAGGACTTAACTATTAGTAAAGAAAAGGAAACATTGAGAGAGTAGCATCAAATGTATACTGGATCTTAGGGATGCAATTCTAAGTGCAAAGCCAATAGAGAGTTCTTTTCTTAGTCTTGACATCTGTCGATTAGGATACAGTCTTCGTCAGATCAGAGACCATGCTGGATTTGTTTATGTAGAGCCCAACACATTGTCTGGCACATAGTTGGCACACCCTTAATATTTGTTGATTGAATGATGGAATGCAATTGACCTAGCTGGACTCGTTATCATGGACACATTTTTAGTGCTTAAAAAACAAAGCCTTCCAACCTATAATAATATGAAAGGGATGACTACCTTACTTTATCACTTTGTTTCTGTGCTTATGTGTAACAAACTCCTAAGAGCGACAGCTTTCCCCGGCCAAGAAAGGATGTGAAGTGATGGTATTGATATCATAGCCTACTTCCATTGCTCACCTCCACCCACTATTTTAACTTGTTATTTGAACCACATAAACTAAGGCCAAAATACAACTGAAAAGCAACCCCCATCCAAAAAAAAAAAAGTGTGTGTGTGTGTGTGTGTGTGTGTGTGTGTGAGGGGGAGAGGTCTAGCAGAATTTCCTCTACACACACACACACACACACACACACAAGCTCCACTGCCTCATCCTTTTTTTAAAAATTACAAATGGATGAATGAGAAAGCTGTGTCTTGATAAAGCAGTTAAAATGGATTTAATTTGAAATCACTCTGTGTTGGCAAGTGAGCACACATTTTAAAAGTCATATTGATTACATCAATGATTTACTAATGGTTTAAGTGATAGACAAGTTGTTTTATGATTGAATTTTACCACCGTTATGTGCTAGCTGAATTTGAAGACTGGTCTTATAAAATATAAATATGCCCAAGGATTACTTGCAAAAAAGTTATGTTGAATTGAAACTTATTTTGAAGTTATACTCGGATAGTTATCTGTATTGGACAGAAAACTATAGCTTCTTTTTTAAACTGATGGTAATTTCCCACAGAAATAATGTGGCTATTTCAAGTCCAGCCAGTTCTGCTATTTTTGTTTACTTGCTCAGTGTGGTGATAGTTCTGATATTTCAGTATAAAATCTGTGTTTTTTTTTTCCTACCAAAGAATTATCTGTAATCAAAAAAGGATAGAATAATGGGAATCCAAAGTGACAGTACAAGTTAAGCCCCCAATTTATACGGGGAAGAAAACCATTAAATTACAGCTGAATCTATTTAATAATAATAAGAGAGGTGGGGAATATGGCTGAGAGACTCCTGAAAGAGATCTTTGAGAAAAATTGGGGAAGAGCAGTAATTGCTGATGGACAAATATCCTGGGTTCCAAAAAGGTGAGAAAGGTGTCTTAGGAGACTACCGTTCAATCTACTTGTTTTTGCTTTCTGGCAAAAAAAGAAAAAAACTCTAATGATATTAATAAAAGAATGGGGTATTGGCACTTATAAAAGAAAGTGATGATCCCACAGAGCCTACATGGGATCACTAAGAATAGATCTTGTCGAATTTCAGGTGTGTGCTATGGCCCTACCATCCTCATGACACCCATGACATCACAACTTTTATAGAAGCCTTGTGGAAAATGTAGAAATACATCAAGTGGATGATTGCACTTTTGGATTTCTAGTGGTTGAAACACTACTACAAGGCAGTTTGCTTCTCTGTCCTATTCGACATTGTTACTGATATTTTGGAGGAGAGTCCCCAGAAGATTTATGTAGGTGACATAGAACTAGGAGGAATAGCAAATTATTTGAGAAATCCTATCGATATTCTAAAATTATACCTAGCTGGAATAGCAGGTTACAATATAAGAGAAAAATATAGGGACAGTGAATATAGCCATTCATTCATTCATTCATTCCACTGGGATAAAAGGAGCCAGCCTTGACTATTTATTGCTCTTGGTTATACTGTCCAGTGAATACTGCCCCACTAGACTCCACTCAGTTACTTTGAAAACCACAGACGGGCCATGTCATCATGACTCAGTCCTGGGCTGGAGTTAGGGGTGGTTTCAAATGGCAAAGATGCATTCCACAGCCCGCCTGCCTGATTTTGAAGCCCTGCTTTTCTGTTTACTAGCTCTGCAAACTTCCAAGGTTGCTAGACCGCTTTGAATCTCCATTGTCTTATCTGTAAAATGGCAAATGACAAAAATAGCGCTAACTCCATGAAATGTTGGCTTTAAATGAGTTAATATGTATGAAGTAGTTAGAACAGGTCATCCTAGGAACCACTCGACAATGATAATTATTTCTTCCTTGAGTCCTGGAAGTTCTGTACTCCCACCCTACTGCCAAGGGGCATAGACAGAAGATATTTCTTGTCTTCAGGCTATACTAAAAGGTAGAAATTATTTATTTTGGTATTCTCTAGAAGCAAGATGCATTTGGAAGTGCCTGGAGGTTGAAACCAAAAGTTTCCTCATTTGCCAACTTCCTCTCCCCAGATCACTTCTTTCTTGATGCTTAAATGACACTTTTCTTCATAATTCTATTGGAGTACTTACCACACAGGATTAACTTTTCTTTTTCTTTTACATTGCTGTCACCCTAACAACATAAGTTATTTACATCTATCTTTGTGTACCCGTTGCCTATCACAGTGTATTAAATAAATCACTGGTTTGTCTTCACATGTTGCATAGTTTTGTGGGGGGATAAGATTAGGTAAATGAGCTGATGGCACAAGATGATAACTTTTTATTCAAGAAAAAATTCCCTACACCTATTCTGCTCAAAATTCAAATGAGTGCCTTCCAGGAATCAGTGAAAATCCTTTTACTGGATTATTGGAAATGTACAGACAAAAGTTGAATGACAAACTGGAAAAGCTACAGAATGACTTTAAGATTCAGTAATAGTTTAAGACAGGGATTTGAGTTTATGTAGATGTTCATTGTTTATGTTTGATTTGATTTATATGCAGATATCAAACAAATATGTATTAAATAGTTGACTGGGGAAAATACAACCGAAAACGACTTTTTAACTCCTTTTTAGGGCTATTTAATTGTTAGGCATCACAAAATGCTGAGAAACATACGTGTGCCCCTCAGAGGTGTGAGCTCTGGTCCAGATGCCTGGGTTCAAATTCTACTTATCCTTGCCTCCTCCTTGGTATGTAAACTTGGCCTGTTGCTACCTTCTCTGTATTTGAGTTTTCACCTGTAAAATTGAAAATAGTATTTCTTTACCTCCTGAGATTGTTATAAAAATGAACTGGGAAAACATATGCAAGTGCTTAGAACTTCCAGGTCCGTACAAGTGCTCAATACTGATTGATTATTCCCCACCTCTTCTCCCCAGGGCATGCATTTCCCCCAGTGCAATAAATGGGAAGTGCACAAGCTTCAGTTTCAGACACATAGAGATTTGAATTGCAATTCTGCCACTTACTATCTGTGGACACTTAAAATATTGTTTATTCTCTCCACATCTTAGTTCTCTCATTCTTTTTTTTTTATTTTTTTTTAATGTTTATTTATTTTTGAGACAGAGAGAGACAGAGCATGAATGGGGGAGGGGCAGAGAGAGAGGGAGACACAGAATCGGAAGCAGGCTCCAGGCTCTGAGTCATCAGCCCAGAGCCTGACGCGGGGCTCGAACTCACGAACCGTAAGATCGTGACCTGAGCTGAAGTCGGACGCTCAACCGACTGAGCCACCCAGGCGCCCCAGTTCTCTCATTCTTAATGCAGGGATGACATTCACTTTGTGTGGGGATACAGTCCTTTGATTCTTCCTTCACTTAGTCATTCAAAGAGGAGTGAATGAGAGTCTACTTTGTGCCTGGTAGCAAGTCAAGGGCTAGAGGTAGAGCTTGCAGTCTAGGGAAGATGGACATTAAGCAGATGACTTATGATACATAATTTAAGGATTATAATAATAGCTCACACATTGAGCATTTACTACATTACACTGCATCACATTACATAGACTACTACACAGCCAGGCGTTGCACGTAGATCTCGTCTTTTTTTTTTAATGTTTATTTATTATTGAGAGACAGACACAGAGTGTGAGCAGGGGAGGGGTGGGGGGGGGGAGACACAGAATCTGAAGCAGGCTGTAGGCTCTGAGCTGTCAGCACAGAGCCCGATGCAGGGCTCGAACTCACTATCTGCGAGATCATGACCTGAGCTGAAGTCAGTCGCCCAACCAACTGAGCCACCCAGGTGCCCCACGCATAGATCTCTTCTTATTTCATTCCAGTTAGTCGTCAAAATGAGCCTTTGAGGCAGATGCTATTAGTATTTTGAAGATGTGGGAATTGGAGCCTTAAGAGGCTAAATAAAGTGATCGAGGCTCAGGCTGGTTTATTCTTGAGGCCTTCAGCTCACTATGCTACACTGGAGAGCAAGGGCATAGGTCTGTAACAGGGTCTGTATCAAGCTTTGAGGAATTTGAACTTACTTCTAAGGGACAGAAGATGCAGAGGTGCTTGTAAAGTCTTCAGGAGACAAACAGACAGAAGGCACACCAGGAGAGCATGTGACCCTGGACTAAAGAGAAATGACTTTCTCCCATGCTCGCAAAAAGGACCTTATACTAATGTTGGTAAAGATTAGCGTAAGTGATATTTAAAAAAATTTTTTTAACTTTTATTTTTATTTTTGAGAGACAGAGAGAGACAGAGCATGAATGCAGGAGGAGCAGAGAGAGAGGGAGACACAATGTGAAGCAGGTTCCAGGCTCTGAGCTGTGCAGCACAGAGCCCGACGTGAGGCTGGAACCCACAAACTGAGATCATGACCTGAGCCGAAGTCGGACGCTTAACCGACTGAGTCACCCAGGCGACCCTAAGTGATATATTTTACAAGTTTAGCACAATTATTATAAAATAGCAAATGTTTAATAAATGGTTGTGCTTACTGTTGATTTCTTAATACCGAAGAGCAAAATACTCATAAATGCTAGTATCACGAAGTACTAGCAATATTCTGTTCCTTCCCATGTTGTGCCAGTGAACCAAGAGAAAATGACTGTGGCATTCAGATTACCTTTCAGTGACCTATATTGCACTGCCAAAATTTCTTTAATAGACATAGAATTTTGACAGGCTCTTATAAGTGAGTGATAATAGTGTCCCAAATCCCCTTTCCTTACAGTCCTTGCTTCTAAGTGGGATTAGTGAGAGGAATTTGGGAATATAGTAGGACCTAAATTTCAGACCCAGAGAAAATTGTGACTTCTTTTTCTTCTTCCAAATTAGCTTTAAATATCTTGAAGATTATAAATACTCTCTGCTTACTCATTATTATTAAAATGCATGCACTGAGGTTTTAATATGGATTCCAGTGGTCCAAGTAATACTGTATTTGCTTAGCATTAAATGTGAAAGAGATGTTCCATCTAAATAAAACTTAACAAATAGCTGAAGTTTATTCCTTGAGGCCCCAAACTTACTAATTTTTAACCTAAAAATTCATTTACTTTCCTTCTTTGGTACAGTGTATGTTCTCCAGAAAGTGGGATTTTTATAAAGGAATTGTGGAAGATAAAACAAAGAAGTCAGTGAGGCTTAATGCACATTACTGAAGGAATGATGAGGTACTTATTTGGCTGGCTCAAAGGGAAATTCTGCGTCTCTCCTGCTTCTCAGACCTATTTTAGTTAGTTGAGGTTGACAGATAACCTGCCTCTGGATAAATGAACGATTCTGGATCACGTAGGCACTCATTTCTTCTGATGTCACACACTTTCCAAGCATTGCCAATTTGGCATCCAAATGATAACTGTAAATAGAAAAATATTAAGTTGGGCATATGTTATGGACTGACTGTGTCTCTCCCCTTCTTATTTGTATGTTGAAGCTCTGGTCCCCAAGATGATAATATTTGACATGGGGACTTTGGAAGGTAATTAGATTTAGATGAGGTCATGAGCGTGGAGCCCCAAGATGGGATTATTGCCCTTATAAGAAGACATCTGAGTTTTCTCTTCACTGATTGAGTATACACATCCAGAAGGCAGAGGCTGCAAGCCAGCAAGTGAACTGAAGGAACGGAATCTGCTGGCACCTTGATCTTGAACGTCGCAGCCTCTAGAAATATGAGAAATAAATAAACTTTTAAGCCACCTATTCTATGCTATTTTGTGATATCTAAGTCATTGCATTGACTATATTGACGATATCTATAGTCACTCTGAACTAAGACAGTGTAACATTCACCCCACAGTCTTGGCCTTAGCAACCCTCTGTCCTAGCAGCTAAACGAACTAGCCATAGGCAAGATGTGTTGTACATAGACACACCCTAAAGCATGCCTAATTTCCTACCTAATTCCATTTTCTCCCCTCTCCGGGTTTAGAAATCTCTGTTTTACATGTACTAACAAGTTTTCAAAGCGTCTTCTCTGGGATTGCTCTCCATTGTTTTCAGGGCTTGAAAAGAAAATACATTTCATTTATCTTTCTTAAAAGTTTCTCTGGAATATTTTTCAAGAGGAGATTTTCTATTTGCAAATTATATCTTTTCCAAATGTAAAGGATCGCTCACTAATATTGTCTTATATTCAAATAATACTTTACCCATCTGTTATTGATGCAGGCCTTTGCTTATCTTGCTGTTACCTTCCTTTTTCTATCTGTGGTTGTAGGCCCTAGGGTGTATGGTATACGTCTTTAATTTAGCATAGTTGTGCTTCAAACAATATACCTCGCTGCTCACTCCCATCTTTTGTGCTATTGTTGTGCCCATGTTGGAAACCAATGATTCACAGCTACTAATTTTGCTTTGAACCAGGGGTCACAGGCTATAGCCCCCCAATCCCATCCAGCCTATGAGCTAAGATTGTTTTTTTTTACGTTTTTAAATAGTTAGAAAACTCAAAAGAATATTTTGATGGATGAAGATTCTATTAAATTCAAATTTCAGTGCCCATAAGTAAAGTTGTATGGGAACACATCCATGGTCATGCATTTACATTTTGTCCATGGCTGTTTTCTAGCTACAGAGGCAATGTTGAGAGTTGAGGAGCTGTGACAGACCATTTGGCCTATAAAGCCCACACTGCTTACTATCCGATTCTTTACAGAAAATGCTTGCTGACCTCTGATTTTAGAGCATTAAAAAAATAGAGAAGAGAACATGTGTTTTGTATTTACCTTCAATTTAAACATTTGAGCGTCTTCACCCTCAGCTTTTAGTCTTCTCAGTCTTAGTCACCTGTGTTCCAGAGGGTTCTTTCTTCTTGCTCTCTGCCTTCCCCCCAAGGGCAGACTCCTCTTGCTTGTTACTTGATACTTATTAGTCTAGGAGGTGGGGGGAGGAGAGGTTTCTCTGTTTTCCTGGCCCAGCCTCAGTCTCAGGAAGTCCCTATAACTAAGTCTCAAGAATGGGGCTTTCTCAGTGATAATGCCTGTCTTTGTTCTACAGACTAAAAATTGTGCCTTCATCATTGGAGGGTCTTATGTGGGAGAGTTCTCTGCCCCTTCCTGGTGGTAGGGGATTTCTAATAGCATTCGCATAAGATCCTGGAACTAGGACTGTTTTTCCTCTTCTTTTTCCTCCCCCTTGTTGTGGAGGGTTTTTTTCTTTTACTTTCTCTTGGTTGTAATGGGTCTTCATTTCTGGTCCTCATCTTGGTCCATTCTTTCTCATGAGCCCCCAGTAAACATTTGTGGAAAAAAGCCTATGAATATTTGCCTGTGCTCGTTCTCCCTCTCAGCTTGGAAGAGTTTCTATACCCTTGCAGCTACTGTTTTGCAAAGTTAGCTCATCCTGTGTGAGCTATAATTCATACTAACCTAGTTGAGTAAGGAATTGTGTTCCCAGTTGGGAAGACAGGCTTTGCAAGCTTTTTTACAGCCTAGTTAATTTTTGGTACTGATTTGCACATCTGAGTATCTATTAGGTTAGGTAGACTGTCTTTATGTTGTTAGTCATATTTCACATTAAAATCTAATTTAGAGACTAATTTGACTGAATCTGTAATATGGTAGACTGAGCTAACACAGAACCTCTCCCATTACAAGCATCAAGATGTGCCAGATAAAATCTAACAATTATAAAACTATCTATAGCTGAGATTGCAAGGGAGAAAGAATAATCTCCAGATGCCAAAAATGAAAAGGGAGGTGAAGGCTAGAATGGTAGTGATTTTGAGCTGACGTCTTGGTAGAAGTGAAGGGGAAGGGAGATGAAAAATGTGTCAAGTGGTTCTAGACTTAGAAATTCGCCCCATGGCTGGGGGCAAAGCAGGAACTGGGGGTGAGGTATTAGATATGCACTCCCGTACCTTAACCTGTGTTACTAAGCTTGGATTCGAAATATGCACTATGGAGTTGGTTTAGGAAATGTTCTCTCAAATTTACATAAAATGATTCTTAAGCTAGAACAAACTAGAGGAAGAAAATTGAAGACCGTACTCTTGAGAAACACCTAGCTACACTGGTTTCTCATAAATAATCCCTGTCAGAGGTGCACTCACAGACATTAGAAACATATGAGAAGAGGGACACCTGGGTGGCTCTGTTGGTTAAGCATTTGACTCTTGATTTCAGCTCAGCTCATGATCCCAGGGTCATGGGATCAAGCCCTGGATCAGGCTCCTTGCTGAGCTTGGAGCTGCTTGAGATTCTCTAGATTGCTCCCTTGGCCTTTCTGCCCCGCTCGTGCACACTCTCCCTCTCTTTCTCTCTCTCTCTAAAAATAGCTAGCTAGCTAGATAAATAAATAAGTAAGTAAATAAATAAGTAAATAAATAAATAAATAAATAAAAAGAAACATGTGAGAAGAAACTAGAACCTTGGACTGAGTCAGTATTCATGACAAATCATTAAGTGAATAAACCCTGCATTTCTGGCAGAGGGAACAGAAATTCGCAGAGAATAAGGTATGTCTGAAAAATGAAAACAAGTTGATGTAGGAAAAAAAAATCAGAAAGAGACTATAAAATTAGCAATTTATAATTATTTTAAAAGTGTAGTTTAGAAGAATGGAAACTAAAAGGAAGGAATGTGATCCTGAAAAAGTAATAGGTATGTTTGAGAAACATAATTGAAAAATATGAGAAGAGAATACTGAAAGAAGATTGTTTTAAAAATAAAATGACATTAAATGATATTAAAGTTCTGAAAAATTTGAAAACTTTTACTTAGAAGACCATTATTGTGCATTCACATACAGGAAAAAAATTACTTACATAGGAACCTTTTCACTTTATCTGATGTTATAGGCTCAATTAGAAATTACTGGGGAATCTGAAAGGAAGTTCTTGTGGGTTACATATTAAACAAGCCAGGTACTGGGGGTGAGCGTTATGTTCGGTTTTGGTTTTCTGAGTATTAATCTGGTCATGCCATCCCTAGCGTTAAACTCTTCGGTGACTTCCCTTTGTCCAACATTCTTGCTATGTTTTATATGTTCTTAATTTTATTAATTGAGCATATGCCAAATATTTTATTCTGCATGACGTTTCCCTTTTGCTCTATGTCCCCAATGCCTGGAACAGTCCGGTACATTGTAGGTGTTTAATAAATAGTTGTTGAATGAACAGATAAACTCAAGGTCTTGGCAATGGTGTGCTTTGTGGGGAAGTTCTTCCTGTCCACCTCATCCCTTTTCCTGGCAAGAAATCTCTTCTTGTTCTCTCAGCCTTGTTTCCATCCCTGTTTTGTGCTTCCAGAGCACCTTATAATGCCCGGTTATCACTCGGTCATTCACTCAACAGATGGTTTTTGTGTGCTTGCTATGTCCCAATGCCTTCCTAGGCCCTGGGAATGCAGTCCAAAACAACAGATCATCCCAAGTCTTATGAAGTTTATATTCCAGTGAGGTTGGGGTGGGAAGGGACAGACAAGAAGTACGTAAACAAGTAAATACACAGTATTGCGTTTAATTGTAAGTAACCTGAGGAAACATGAGGCAAGCTAAGGGGGAATGAGAGAGCCGAGGAACTGGGGGTGGCTCCTTTACATAAGAGACCATGGAGGTCCTCATGCATTAGATGTTTTTAAAGAGAATGAGGCATTGGCCCTGAGGACTACTGGGGGAAAGTGGTACAGTTACAGGGAAAAGTAAGGGTAAATGCCTTGAGGCACTAATGTTCTAAAAGTATTGTAGGATAGCAATGAGTCCAGTGTGGTTGGAGCAGGGTGAACAAGGGGAAGGGTGAACAATATGAAGTCAGAGAGGGACTTGTTTGTTTGTTTGTTTTTAGTGATGTTTTATCAACCACTGGGATGGGCTTGGCCGAGGGGGAAGGGGATGGGTGTGGCTTCTGCCTTGCACATGGTCAAAGGAGCACCCCGCGTTGAAGGTGTAGCCCCAGGACCAGCCGCGAGATGGCGCCAGGCTGCACTGGCCGCTTGAGAATGTGTGGCCCCCGGCTGGGAAATGGGAGGCCGCCAGTGATTCTAGGGGACTCCAGGACCAGCCCTCTACAAGGCTGGTGGGCCTAAACTCCTTTCCTCAAGCCTCAGAGGGGGTTCGCTCCACTTAAGGGATCCCGGTCCCCAGTTCTGGAATCCGTTTGAGGTACAGTTCGGTGGTCACAGCTTGGGACTGGGTCGAGCTCAGCCAACGCAGCAGAAGGTCAGCATCACCCAGCTCCTTTACGTGCTGCTCGGACGGTCACTGTAGAGAGGGACCCACACAGCCCAGTCCCTACGACTGTGGCTGCTGAGGGCCACGTTGGCCACCTCCTGGAAGAGGGCATGTAAGTTTTCCTGGAGATGAGCCAAGCACTGGAGGGAGGCCACTGCGCCCACGGACTGGCTGAGGCTGAGGCTTGCTATTTTAGGGCTTTGGTTTTTATCCCTAAGATATCAAAGCCACGGGAGGGATTTTAGTTCGAACAAGGTCTCTGCTATGTTAACCATAGAGGGTAAAGAGTAGACAGGGAGATTAGTTAGAAAGTAATGAAAAGGATCTAGAACAGAGATGATGGTGTTTGGGATCTGGGTAGTAAAAACTGTGATAGGTGGTCAAATTCTGAATACATTGGAACGTTGAGCCAGCAGGATTTGATGAAAGATTGAATGGAGAGTGTGAGAGAAACCAAGTAGGCGAGGATGAATCAGGCCTCTGGCCTGAGTATCTGGAAAGAGTGAGGCTTCAATTTACTGAGATTGGAAAGACAACAGAAGAGCAGCGCAGAAGAGGTTATTCCGGGAGGAGTATAAATTTGGACACACAAATGAAGAGTTTGAGTTGGCAGCTGTATATAAGATTCTGGAACTAAAGGGAAAAGTTCAGGATGGAGATGTGAATAGGGGAATTATTAACATATAGATAGTATTTAAATCCGTCTGGAGGATGAAAAGATGAAGGTTGTTGACTCGGCTCTGGGCAACTCCAACACTTAAGGGTGGAGAAGATGAGGCACCAGCACCAGCTGGGGAGGAAAACCAAAAGAAGATGGTGATCAGAGTTCAAGAAAATGTGTTTAGGAAGATGATAAGGATTATTTGTGTGAAATGATGCTAGGTGAGGGGAGATGCCATTTGGAAATTGACCATTGTGTCTACCCGTGTGGACGTCATTGGTGGTTCTGACATTTTGGTGAAAAACAGGTGAAGGCTTCATTGGAGCAACTACAACAGGGAATGGAAGCAGATATTTTAAAGACAGAGTGAATTATTTTTTGGAGAACTTTTGCTTTCAGAAGTAGCAGACACATCATAGAGTAGTTGAAGGAAGAGATAATACTCAATGTGCTTACAATGCCTGTGTCTGTAAGAATGGTAAGAACCGTACATTGTGGTTAACAGTTATGTCCATCTTGTTGACTCCTTTTTGCTTACCATAATACCTGACCTAAGTGAGATGTAGAAGTACAAGCAGACAGGTACAATTTAGCTAAAATTGCAACCCCAAATTTGTTATCGTTTAGAAATATTTTCAATTGATGCTGCTTTTTCAGAATATGTATTTTGACAGTGGTAAAAAAAAAATGAAGTGATCACAGATAATATGATTATTCCACATTTACTCCCCAGTTCTCCAGCTGACTTAATTGTGTGAACACTGCATACCACCTTTATTTCGGAAAAACCATGCAATGTGACAAATTAATTTGCCTAAAATATTCAGGACAGGTAGCTTTAATTATCTGTAGCAGAGTTTTTCAAACCATGGAGAAAAGAAAGTAAATCTATTTTTCTTCAATAAAGTAGACTTTGATTTAGGTTTGGAGAGTCTTTAAGGAGTACAGTAGTTGTATGTGAAAGGTTGATTTATTGCTAAGTGATGGTACACATTTATTTAATGAAACGCATTTCTTTTATATAAGAATGGTCAATTGTTGTACTATAGACCTGACATCTAGGAAAGCCTGACATCTAGGAAACTACAGAAATGAATGAAGTCACAAAAGATAAGATGAAATATCTAGGTGCAGATAGATAGGGGTGCTTAGCTTTGTTTGATGGATAGTCAAGAGTGTTTGAAAGTTTTAAGCAGGGAAGTGAAATGATCTGAGCTGTGTATTTATTAACTAATATGAAAATTGGTTGCAGGATTGAAATGTATGGAGAAGAGCAGTGTTTTACAAACACAGCTCTGAGAGATTTTATTGGATGCTCCTTGAAAAAGTTCCATGGTGAAACAAATAAGGAAATACCAGGTTTCCAAACACTGGATTAAACAGATTTAAAGATGTTTCTTTAATGTAGTCTCTGACGGGCTTTGTGAATCTCCCAAGTTGAATGCACATCATAGGACTCTTTGTTCAAGAACTCCATTTTTCTTTGGAACAGTTTGACAATTTGGGGCTGTATTATCACTGTGATCTGGATGACCCAACCTGAACTTGAGGAGGAATGATAGGAATGGGAAGGAAGGAAGAGACAATAATGAGCATGCCTTATTGACTAATAGGTGGTGAAAATAGGGAAAGGAAAAAGCCAGAAGAGAAACATCTTGGTCCCCAAAGCTGAATGAGTTTAGCTTAGCACTTAACGAGCTTTGAGATGCTGGAGGAACAACGAAGTATAAACCAGGGCTTTGACCTGGGAAAGGGTTCAAGACGGGAAAGATTTCAGAAGCACAGACACCTGGAGAATAATGGGAATGATTAGAGCATGAATTAAGGATATTGAAGAAATAATAGCTGCTGCTATTTTTTTTTTTCAGGAAAAATGCAGGGTAGAGCAAAAAAGACTAGTTTTAGAAGAGATATGGCAACAAGTACTTTAAAATAAGTACTTTTTTAAATTAAAAAAAAATTTTTTTTTTTAGCGTTTATTTATTTTTGAGACAGAGAGAGACAAAGCATGAATGGGGGAGGGTCAGAGAGAGGGAGACACAGAATCTGAAATAGGCTCCAGGCTCTGAGCTGTCAGCACAGAGCCTGATGCGGGGCTCGAACTCACGGACCGCGAGATCATGACCTGAGCCGAAGTCGGCCGCTTAACCGACTGAGACACCCAGGCGCCCCTAAGTACTTTTTTTTAGTATATGACTGCAACATTTTCAATGTTCAGACTGAAATATAAAAAAAAACAACCAATGTAAAAAATGTTTTTCTGCTCAGCATATTAATTCACCATGGCAGGAAAGTGTGATGCCTCCTTCAGAAATCCTAACATACTCAGCATACTTGCGCACTCAGTGTTTTGTGACAAGTCAGGAATTCCTCACTCTTTTAGCTTTGTCATCTTTCCTGTAAGTATTGATGGCAATCCATCAGTGGTATCCACATCAGGATTACAGTACTAGGTTCCTGTCTCCTCTCCTGGACATGCTCAGAAGTCTACGTTCTGGGCTTTCTGGAGAACCATCGTTCTCAAAGAAGCATTTGTCCTTAGAACCGTGCATGTCAGCAGTTGCAGGTGTATCAGGGAAAGTGTAGGAATTTACTGACTGGCAGAAAAGCTGACAGAGCGCCACCACCTGAAACAAAACCTTTAAAAATTCAGAAATCTGAAATTAAATGATATATAACGCACTATGTCCTTTGTTGTATGAATATCCTTTATGTAATTGGGTCTCCCTGCATTTATGATCAGAAAGAAATGGATGTAGCAAAACATGTAAATGCATTTTCAAGGTCAGGATGTGGAGTTTGGAAGAAAAATATCGAGCAGACGGTAAGCTCATAGGAAAATTAAGTCAGCCAGCTCTCCCCAGATGGTCACCTTTATACTGTTTTTGTAGCTTGTGAATTAGGCACCTGTGTTTTCTTCAACTCACTCCCTGCCATGTGATTTCTTGCATTTGACATTTTAATTGAAAATAAAAACAATAAATCCTGATTTTTTTCACCAAAAAAACCCCTTATATTTTTTTACTCTTATTTTTGCTTGGAATGAAGTAACATATTCATATTTGGGGATTCCTAGAATGCTTGTTTGAATTTTATAATTCAAATTGTATGATATGTTATGATAATAGAAATGCAAGTATAGTGGTTTGACACACATAAAGGTTTTCTTTTTTGCATTTTTCAGGAGACTGGCTTGAGTAACTTTTAGGATCTGTTCAATTTCAAAATATATATTACATCTTTTCTATAGCCTGCATTTTTGAAGTAGATCAATGACGTATGATAAGGATAGCCATATAGATTTCATACCTGATTGAATTTAAAATGTTCTTGAATGTGATAGTCACGCGTTCTACTGCACACATCATCTACCCCATGCTTGAGAAGAACATAATATCTTTAAATAAACAATGATTTTCAGGTAAACAATGTACTTTTCTCAGTCACTGCTTTCAGACTTCTATGGCATTTGAACTGGCATTCTGTTATTGAAATGTCAGGTAAAGATAATAAGGCTACTTCTATCAGTGCCTAATAAACCAACACAATGATTTCTTTTGCATTAATAAGTGTTAACATTGAGATGCATGTAAAAGAAAAGTGATTCCTAAGAGATACCTATTACTTTTTTCTCTTTCTGTTAGAGATACCTTTGATCAATGTAATGGGAAAATAAATGCGCCTAAAGCATTAGTAAAATGTGATGAAGTACTTATTTGCACGTGAGTTAAGGTGCTCAATGTATGTACAAGTAAAGATAAGATAAAACTACTCAGTAAATTATGGCAGGAGTGGTTTAATACCACTTGAAAAACAAATGCCTTTCAAATTAAACTTGTTCATGTGTGAGTAATTTGTCTTGCATTAAAAAAAAAGAGAGAGAGGGAGGGAGAGAGAATCCATGGTCAGATTTAAGGATTGGAATCTTGTTCCAAAGATAAAGTTAAGCTTATTTTATTTAATATTCTCTCAAATGGAACAAAACCAAGTTATTTACTATAAATTTGAGACCTTGTTGAGTAAGTCATTTCAGGTTTATTGCATTTACCTGTTTATTTTAGTTAATTAGATCCTAATGACTCATGAATTAGAAAAGGTACAAGTATAAGTATAATTTTAAGGACATCTAGTGGTCTGTGGGATTAAATTTTTTCATCTGACAAAATATTAAATTACTATTTAATCTAATATGAGCTTGTAGCATCTGTTTTTATGCAATTATGTTACTTGTGAATTTAAACATTAACTCCTCATGCTGTCTACAACTCAATGTCCCAATTCATCTCATAGAACTTCCTTAAAATTACATTTAAAAAAGTTTCTGATACATTTTCATGTACATACAGATTGAATTGTTGTTATAGAGTCAGTAAATAGCCTTTTGAACAACAGTGTGTGTTGAATAGCATTAAGCAATTCAACCCTACCTCCAAATATTTCCTCTACCCTCTGGACAGGTATTTTGTTTTGGCTCACTTATTTATTCTGTAAATACTTAATGAGTACCTGTCATGTTACAAACTTTAAGCTAGGCATGGACGTCAAAGCAAAACAAAAAGCAATCATGGTTCTCGTTCTCATGAAGCTTACAATCTACAGGAGACAGAAAGTAGCCAAATAATTATGGGGATAAATGTAAAGTTCAAATAATGATAAATGCTAGGAAGCAAAGATAGATGGTACTATGAAAGAATGAAGGCACGTGGTAGGCATTTAATAGTAGGCACTTAATATTTGTTGGCTGGATTAATGAAAGAATTACTGAAGGAAAGGGATAACATAGAGACTTCTCTTAGAGAAAACTTCCCTGAGGAAGGTATATTTGATCTGAGATCTGACGCCTGAATAAGCATTCACTTGGTAAAGATTGTAGGAAAGGGGGTCTAAAACAAAAATGAAAATAAGGCCTTGGTGGCAAGATAGAACATGCCAGATAAAGAAGAATGAGCTTGTAATAGAAGTTCAAAATAGCTGGAGTGGGTGGTCTTTATTCACAGACAACATGACTGTCTATGTAGGAAATCTTACACAATCTACCAAAAAAGCTACTAAAACGAATTGATTTTTATAAGGTGAGAAAATATACAGTTAACATTAAACTATCAATTGTATTTCTATAGAGTAACAATGAGCAATTAGAAACTAAAAAAAGAAACAGTAATATTTACAATAGCATCAAAACCATGAAATACTTAGAGTCAAGTGTAACAAAATATGTGCAATTACTGTATACTAAAAACTATAAAACACTGCTGAAAGAAATTAAAGATTTAAATAAATGGAATGGCATGCCATATTTATGGTATTGGAATACTCAGTATTGTAGGGATGTTAGTTTTTCCTAAACTGTTACAAAACTTCAAGACAATCCCAGTTAAAATGTCAGCAGTCTCTTGTTAAAAAAAAAAAAAAATTAACAAGCTAATTATAAAATTTTCATGAAACTGCAGAGGGTATAGAATAGCAAAATTGAAAAGCAGAAATAAAGTTGGAAGATTTATAGTACTCCTTTATTTCAAAACTTATTTTAAAGATATAATAATCAAGAAAGGGCGGTATTAGTTTAAGTATTGATATATAGATCAATGGAATAGAATAGAGCTTAGAAATAGGCTCGCATTGGGGCGCCTGGCTGGCTCAGTCGGTCTGACTTTGGCTCCGGTCATGATCTCCTGGTTTGTGGGTTTCAGCCCTGCATCGGACTCTGTGCTGACAGCTCAGAGCCTGGGGCCTGCTTTGGATTTTGTGTCTCCCGCTCTCTCTGCTCCTCCCCCCCCTCATGCTGTCTCTCTCAAAAATAAATAAACATTAAAAAAATTAAAAAAAT
Organism: Panthera tigris; assembly: GCF_018350195.1. Lineage (NCBI taxonomy): Eukaryota > Metazoa > Chordata > Mammalia > Carnivora > Felidae > Panthera > Panthera tigris. The sequence goes on along the minus strand of NC_056666.1, from coordinate 103,002,102 downwards.
AAAAAAGGCTCACAAATACATAGTCAATTGATATTGAATATTTATGCTCAGAAACTCAATGAGGAATGGCTAGGCCTTTCAATAAATGGTACTATACAAATTGGATACCTGTATGAACTATATCTTTGGTGCCATATTCAAAAATCAACTCAAAATGGTCCATAAATATAAATGTAAGACCTAAAACTATATTATTTTAAAAGAACATATAGAAGAAAATCTTTAAGACTTTGGGTTAAGCCAAGATTTCTTAGATCGACTGTAAAACGCATGAGCCATAATAGAAAAGAGTGCCAAATCTAAAATGATTGGTTTTCAAAAAAATGAAAAATAAAATAATTCGTTTTCAAAAGAGATTAAGCAAAATAAAAACCAAGGAATAAGAGAAAATATTTGTAAAATATATCTGATAAAGGATTTTGTCTAGAACATATAAAGAACTCTTAAAATTCAATAAAAGAAAGAAATGACCCAATTTAAAACAAAAGATCTGAATAGACACTCCACCAAAGAAGATATATAAGTGGACCCAAGTAAGCATCTGAAAAGATATTCAATATCATTAGCATTTAGGGAAAAGCAAATTAAAACTACACTAAAGATACTTGTATTAGGATTTTTTTAATAGTCCTTATTTCTGTGTATGATTTTTTTTAAAGGTAAACTGTACCGTGCATGATTATTGTCTCAGTTACAGACAGGATAGAAATGGTTCTTCTCTCGTACAAGATCTCTTATGTAGTCTCAATGCCTTCCATCTTCTTTCTCTAGTAGTTACCTTTCATTTGATAATAAACACTCATCTTCCCAAAATTATCCCTGTCCAAAACCTCAGCCAAATCATATTGTGTCCTTTGACCCCAGTTTCCTCAAATGTAAAGTGTAGAGTTTGGAACATTAAGTCTCTTCCAACCCTGTGATACTAGTTTACTCTCCTAAAATTGAGACAACTTTTTGATAAAAATCAAGCAAAAATAGCCTCCTTCAGTTACATTTGCCATATCTATGCTATGAATAGATGCAGATAGATATCTAATTCTGGTAAGACCTACTCCTAGTACAATTGTGCATTTTAAAACCATAGCATTTATTTTGATTATTTTTCAACCCTTTCCCCTGAGGCAAATTCTTATTTTAACTCTCATTACTTATCTATCTGAATTCCAACCCCCCCCAAAAAAATGAATAGTGATAGAGTAGACACGTGAGTGTTGATTTTAGGAAATGTTGTATTCATTTTTAAAAATTTGTTTAATGTTTATTTACTTTTTGAGAGAAGTAGAGAGAGGCAGAGGCATGAGCGGGGGGAGAGTCAGAGAGAGGGAGACACAGAATCTGAAGCAGGCTCCAGGCTCTGAGCTGTCAGCACAGAGCCCAGTGCGGGGCTGGAACTCACAGACCACGAGATCATGACCTGAGCCGAAGTCAGACGCTTAACAGACTGAGCCTCCCAGGAGACGCTGGACTCATTCTTATAATTGGTACACATTTCTGTATACAGCAAGCTATTTTTAATTAGAACTCCAGGACAAAAGCAAGTCTGAACAATTTCAATTAAGTATTGAAAAGGATAGTGGAAAAAGATATGCCCTGGGATTCAGAGTATCTTAGTTTTGGTTCTGGCTTTATCACTATTTCACACTACTTAGAAGTACTCAACCTTTAGATCATGGACAAGTAAGGTTTTGGTTTCCTCATCTTTAAATGTATGGAGTCTAATTTGATTACCACTAGGGTACCTTCCATTTGGATAGTTGATTGCTTCTATTCAGATTTATTACTTTCAGGCACATAGGAAAATTTAAATTAGGCTCACTGTCTATCGAGAGCACTTTTAAATAACTCATTTTCTTTTACTGTCTTATATTTACTGTTTGTTTACCTGGTGGCAGGGTATTCTATAACCTCCTTTTCTTCGAGATTCTGCCTTTTGAACTCAGCTCTCTGAAGCCATCTTAGCATAAATTCTGTGTTGGCCTGTTGTTTTGGGAACTCAAACTGCCCTTTCCCACCACTCATGTTTTGTGTCCCACTTGTTACTTAATAGCACTCTTGTTAAATGAACCAGTCTTTCAGGCAGAACACTTCTTGTTTTTAGGCCAAAAGAGGATCAGCTAGTCCAAGACACTCATTTTATAGATAAAAATGCTGAAGTTGACAGAAATTAAGCATATTTCCAAAAATTAAGTTAGAGTAACAATCTCAGTACTAGAAACCAGGGCTCTTGGCTTTTTAAGCCTTTATGTTTTTCATAATACCATAATGTGTTTCTAGAGCAAGTGGATCATGATAAAAGGAAGATTTGTACCAAGGTTGTAGGTTTTTGTTTCCTTTATTTCCTCCCATCTCAAGCATCATAAATGTCAAAAAGATGTGAAACAAACAATAAATTTTAAAAGGTGATGGAGGAGGGGCACCTGGGTGGCTCAGTTAGGCGTCCGACTTCGGCTCAGGTCATGATCTCATGGTCCTTGGGTTCGATCCCCACGTCGGGCTCTGTGCTGACAGCTCAGAGCCTGGAGCCTGTTTCGGCTTCTGTGTCTCCCTCTCTCTTCTGCTCCTCCTCTGCTCACGCTCTGTCTCTGTCTCTGCCGAAATTAAATAAATATTCAAAAAATAAAATAAAAAATAAAATGTGATGGGGGATAAAGGGTATTATTAAAAGACAAAATTTTGAAGAATTCCTGGAAGTAACAAGCACATAGGATCAGATAGATGAGTGAAAATGATAATAATAATCAGTAGTAACATTTATTAGGCATTTACCAGGTACTGTGCTGACCATTTTCATTTATTATGTTATTTATTATGTTATTTAATCCTCAACACACATACACACACACACACACACACACACACACACCTGGATAGGTTCTATTATGATCTTTGTTTTAATGAAAAGGAAACTCAGGTAGGTTAATACCCCCATCTAATCCCCTATGCTCAAATCCCTCAGCTTCCCTGCCTCTCTGGGTTTTGTCTGTTTCGAATCACTGTGATATTCTGCCAGAACAGAGAAGACTAAAACTCAAAGCATCAACCTGAGAAAGTAGTGCATGGGTATGGGCAGATCCTCCCAGTGAAGGCTACAGAAAAACCATAAACTCAAATACAAAGGGCAGAAGGGATTCCTAGTACAAACATTTGGTAATTGTTTAAAGAACTCAGTTGATCGAGTGTATCCCCTCTCTTTTCTTCCTTCGTTAGACTTCAAGACAGTAGCAGTTGTTCCTAGGTTAAACCTCTCTAAAGTAGGACATTTGAATTTTGGAGTAGGAGCTGAGATGAGAAAAGAGGCATAGCAATATCCCCAGATGCTTTCCAAAGGCCAGGGGTGGACTGAGCCACCATACACAGTGACAGACCATCTCTTTATTACCCCTTGCTGAAGTGGCCATTCTTGAGTCACTTGCATACCTACTCCTGGAAATAAGCTGTTATTATTAGAAACTGTATCCACTGACAGATAGAAATGCATATTTGATTATGGAAGCATATAGTTTAAGTCTTTAAGTAAACATATTAAGTAGAGCAAAAAATCACTGACTCTTTGAGAATTACCTTATTCTTTATGAAGAAGGTATATGTATATCTTTATATATAAAATTATCTCAGAGCAAATAGAATTCATAGAGCAAACAGATTGCATTCTTTAAATATCAGAGAAAATCAAGAAAATAATAGGCTGATGTGAAAAAGAGACAATCATAAAGAAAAACTTTGAAAATAAGAGATGAAAGATGTAAGGAACCTATCAGAGTTGAAGAATACAATAACAAAATGAAAAATACACTAAAAAGAGAAATACTAGGAATAATTAGCACAAAAATATGGCAAAACAATATTAAAATACCAGTCAAAATTGAATTTAAGCCAAAATTAAATGTGATAAAGGATAATACTTAATTTAGAGAAAAATTACAAAGAATTTATTAGCCTCCTAAATTTCATGTATCTGGCATCAGAGTTTTGAAATATATGTGAATGAGGCAAAAACTGATAGTGGGAAAAATTAGCAATTCACACAACTTTCTCAGAGATTAATAGCTCAAATAGACAAAAAAGTAAGACTATATGAGATTTCAGTAAATTACTTAACAAGCTTGAGTACACATATAGGTTTGTATATATATTTATTTATTGTTTCAGACATCTGTGGAATATTTACCATGTAGGACTCCAAAAATATTACTAAAATAAAAAATGAGAAATCACACAGGTAATATTCTCTGATGAATATGTAACAAAATCACAAAATAAAGAATAAAAGTGTAGTCTTCTTAAAACCATTCCCTTGGAAACATTTTTTTTTATCTAAGTAACATTTGCTTTAAATAAGAAATCAAAATTGAATGGTAGACAAGAATGAAATGATCCACTCTGCCAAAAGAAACAAGATATAGCTATAATTGGGATTCTGAGGAAACATGCAGGGTCATTAACACACCCATAACCTAAGCAAACTACAAGGAATAAAGTAATAAGAATAAAAGCATACGGTACTAGTAAATCATAATGACGCAAAATATATTTCATAAAAACAAATACTGGATTGTTGAAAAGACCAATAACATAAGTGAAATGTTTTCATGTTTGTCAATAAAAAGAGCACTGGTACAACTTATAAAAAGAGAAAATCCAGATGAAATACACATTCTAAGACCATAGAAAGTATTAAAACTGACAGGTGATAGAAAATTGAAATAGCTTAATAACAGAAGAAATTGAAAAGAAAAGCTAAAACCTATCCTTAAGAAAGGCCCCAGTTCCAAATGAATTTACAGAAATCTACCCTTCAAAGAATAGGTACTTCTAAAATGTTTTAACTAAAACTAATGGAAAATAGTATCTTGTAACTCAGTAAATAAAATATTAGCCAGCATTTGATTAATTCTAATATAACAAATGATCTGATGTCAGAGTAAATGATTATCATAAAACTAACATTTTATAGAATGGAATCAATGTATACCCATGATTACAAGTCTTGATAAAATAATGAATTTTAGGAGTCAGAAAATTACATACAATAATTATTTTGAGGGGCACTTAGGTGGCTCAGTTGGTTAAGCGTCCGACTTTGGCTCAGGTCATGATCTCACGGTTCGTGGGTTCAAGACCTGAGTTGGGCTCTGTGCTGACAGCTCAGAGCCTGGAGCCTGCTTCAGATTCTGTTTCCCTCTCTCTCTGCCCCTCCCCTGCTCACGCTCTGTCTCTCCCTCTCAAAAATAAATAAACATTAAAAAAATTAAAAAATATATTATTTTGATTTTAACCTAAAGTTATTTATTTAGTTAAATTATTTTGCATCATCTTTGAAAATCTTCATTTTAATTTCAGGAAAAAATGTAGAAAATCTTAAAAGATTTTTTAAACAAAGAAAAAATGTCTAAATCACAGGATTGAGATTCATACACCTCATAAATTCAGAAGATGTGATTTTGTTTTATAATTAGGAGAAAATGTACTCAGGTTTGTTTTTGATAATCTTTAATTTTATCCAATATTCCATATAACTATACTTATAACCAAGCAACACTTCATTAGTTACTTGTTAGTTTGATATGAAAATGCAGTAAGTTACTAAACAAGTATTTTTCCTCCTTCTCTATCCCAAGCTTTAGTTTATAAAAGAAACATCAATAGAAAGCTAGAAAGCAGCCCCAGGGAATCTAACATAATGAGGAGAAACTCATTATTTTGTTTTTTACTTAGAAGTTTAAATCATCTTAATAGTAATCATGTTCTTAACAAAATGCATAAACTATTCACTATAACCATTTCTGCAAACTCCAAGCTTCACCTTGTCTTATGAACATCTTTTAAAGATGTAGACGTAGATAGTATCACGCTAACCTCACCATGCAATTCCCAAAGTAACTAAGAAATTGGATGACAGTATGATATAGCAGAGATAAGGTAAAAGGGGAAACATATTGTTAAGTAGCTTGATAGCAGAATAATATATCAAAGTGTGTCAGTTTGGATAAAAACATTCATTCATTTTCTAGTAGAGGAGACACTCGAGGACATAAAAAGTTAAATTTGTAAGGTTTCTTTATAACAAGCTCTCTGAAAACTTACCCAGCTTGATTGGGTGTCTCTCCAGCAATTTCTTGATAAAGTCTTTCTCTTCCAATTTCCTGAGCACTATGAAAAAGGGAATTGGGACTTACTAATGATAATTATGAAAAAAGCCTCCCAGTTTTACAATATGCACGGGTAGAATCACTACCAATATAAAAGCTTGGTTGCTTTCTTATGTGCTAAGCTAGGGAAATATTACAGAGCCGAAGGGTCCACATCATTTTGTGTCTAGTATTTTAAGATGCTGAATAATAAGTATTTAACTTTTATTGAGAAATCATTAGATCAGGAGTTGTGGAAGAAAAGGTAAAATACACACACTTCAATTTTAAGGTAAACGTAAAGCTCTGTGAAAGATACTCCGTTCTTTCATCCAGCTGCATCTAAGGTCAGTTGAGGTCATAAATGAAGCATAAATAAATAATAGTGTGGCTGGACAGGCTGGGTAGCTGGGGGTGCACTATTGAGGTATCATATTGCTAATCTGTATGTGGTAGTTTTATTGTATTCCTACAGTCATATATATCCAGTATACTTAACTGGCCAGTGGATAAGTGTTCATTATATTCATTTTCTAAGAAACTTCAGAAACAACTTGTCTACACACAAAATGTTGTAGTTTGGACAATGTATTTTAAAATATCTCCCCAGAGAGCTTAAAATAAGACTTCCTTAAAATTTTTCACAAGTGCTAAAATGAACTTTGATGTATTTTTGAGTCATACCCACTGGTTCTTACTCCTCCCACTTGTGGAAGGAAGATTAAATTTGATCATTGTAGAAAGATGGAGTCCAGCCCCTTAAATCCTCATTTTCTCAGAATTCACATTTTGTAAGAAGTCTAAATCTTGTCAGTAGAGCCTGACACAGGTATCACTGTTAACTAGTGAATACAAATACTTATATTTATGTCACAAGAAAACCTAATTCCATACAATCAGTTCCACTCAACAAACAATTTTTAAGTGCCTACAACTGTCATGATGCTGTATTGGATACAATGGCATAAACAAAAATTAGTAGGACATGGATGTCCTAGTATTTAGTATAGGAGAGGACAGTAGGTTGTTCAACGTCTTTCAAACATGCAAAGACAGATTACATTTTGTTCAGGTCTAATCCCTGACAGATTCCCAAAACAATCAAATCAGGTGTTCATTTGCATGGATGCCATGAAGGTTGGAAACAAGAAAAAATGAAATGAGCTAATTTCAAGGAGCAAGGGTATAGTTGGTTGTCATGATGTACAGACATAGATGCGAGATTAAATAGAAAAGTGAGGTGAAGCTATAGAAGAAAAGGGAAGACATCTAATATAATAGAAAAGAAAGCTCAAACAAAAGGAAGTGAATTTTGATTTCCTGAGGTCTCAGGTAATGCAGGCAAATCAAGATTCAATTTTAGCTGCTTGGGAAAATTAGAATGAATTTAAAAAGGTGGTGAGGGAGAAGGAAGAAGAAGAAAAGAAAAAGGACGAAATGCTGAATATAGTTCCTGGAAAAACTGGGAAGCATTACTCATTCTGACCACATAATGGATTGTTTAACAAAGAAAACTGTATCTTAAGCTTTGTATACCTAAAGATTTGTTTATTGGGTAAGTAATCACTTTCAAATGAAATAGGTACCTTCCATTTCAGAGACTCTCTTAGCAACTACAGCTTTTCGTTTTGGAGCCTAAATTGTTCCTTTGGTTGTGGTAGGTTTGGCAAACACTTTAAGCAGAGTCTGGGCCAGGATTTTGTCATTATATAAATTCATGATTTAACAATTCTAGGATTGTCAAACGTTTTTTGTGATATACTCCAATGCCAGCCCAAATCCCATGAAGAGAAGTCATTCAGTTTTTGATAAATAACACAGAGTAGAATATCTTTAACACCATAGGGAGTGAAGTTTTTAATTTGAGCACATTTAAATTGGGCTGATTATCTTTAGGGTTTACCAGTTAGTCTTCATTTAAGAAACATGGCGAGTTTTTGGTGGATGAAAGCAGAAATGATTGGTAGATGAGAAGGACACACTGATGATCATGTCTTATTAGTAACCGGTAGTGTGAGAGTGTTTTCTTTCACAACACAGCCATGGAAGTGCAAAGCATTATTGACCATTTATTTCATTTTCTTGGTACATATGCTCTGTTGTACAGCTTTAGATTTTTAAACTGACCATTTATCTGTGTACTGGGAGCTGGTTATGAAGTAGTGAAGAATTTTATTGGTGGTTTGAAACTGCCTATGGTAGGAATATTTACACAACAGAAATCAGCAAATGGTACCAGCCAGGGCTTCTGTTTTGTTCTGTTTTGTCAATTTATTTTGGAGAGCCGGTTACTGATTATTTACCAGGACACCACTCTTGCTGTTTTGTTCTGTGCCTCACTCACCATGTTCCAGTGACACTGGTTTTGCCTATTTTTCCAACATGGGACTTGCTCCCCTCAGTTTAAGGTCTTTGCCCTTTCTATCCTCTTTATCTGGATGGTCCTCCTTTGGATTTTCAGAAGGTTGTCTCTTAACATTCAGGTTTCACTCTAAATGTCACCTTTCCAGAGAGGCTTTCCAAGACTATCCTCATCAAGGGACCACCACATGTGACTCAATGTTATCAACCTTAGCTCTGCAACCTGGAATAGTGTCTTCAAAGTGTGCTCCGTGGGGCGCCAGGGTGGCTCAGTCAGTTAAGCGTCTGACTCTTGGTTTCAGCTCAGGCCATGATCTCACGGTTCATGAGTTCGAGCCTCGTATCGGGCTCTGTACTGACTCTGTGGAGCCTGCTTGGGATTCTCTCTCTCCCTCTCTCTCTCTGCCCTCCCCTGCTTGTGTCCTTTCTCTCAATATAAGTAAACACACTTAAAAAAATGTTACATGTTCTTGTATCAGTTCGTTTGTATCTGATTGCAAGCCACAGAAAACCAGGTGGGAAAGCATGTGTTTGTCTCAGAGACAAGAATCAAGAACCATGGGGTTACACAATTCAAGGCTAGTACAACAGCTCAGTGATGGCGTCAAGGGCTAGGCCCCTTTCTTCTTCCTGCTCCACCTTCCTTAGCATGGGAGGGTTTTCTGTATGATCGCAAAGTGGGAAAAGAGGAAAGGTGCAAAGACCAAATTGCTGAAGGCATATGTCAGCAGTTTGTCCACTTAAAAAGACTTCCTGGAAGCCATACCCAGTGCCTTTACACTTAAAACAATTGGCCAGATGACAAGAGTCTGGAAAGAAAAGTATTTTTGCTTTCCAGCTTTTATAGTAGAAGGCAAGGGACATGCAGGTTTTAGATGGTTTTGGAGTAGATAATGTGCATTGTTTGCCACAGAACCCAGTGCATGTTTATGGAATTAGTGGACAATATGCTTTAAATGACCCAGATCCATCTTCACCCAGGTTCCAGATTCAGATGAGTCATAGGTCAAATTCTTCAGTCTAAATGTCAGTCAAGTTGATAAAAATTCACTGCAAAGGAAAAAAGAAAATGATAATTGGATTATTCCAGATCACGAGAAGCACATGCCATTTAAGTCTCAGTATTTTCTTGGTTTGGGTTGTAATGTCCAACCTATCTTAAAGGAAATCTTTTCAAGATATGTTATCTTGCTACCATGAGGCAGTTGATGATTGATCACTTTTCAATGGTCAAAATATGTTATCAATATGAACATATTGATTATAACATAATATATTGAAGGGTTACCTCCTGAGACTTTGGGTAGTGTTATTTGCCCCAGCATATAATGACCCATGATGCTATGTAAAAAAAAAAAAAATTAAAAAAATTTTAATGTTTATTTATTTTTGAAAGAAAGAGAGGGCAAATAGGGGAGGGGGCAGAGAGGCAGACACACACAGAATCCGAAGCAGGCTCCAGGCTCTAAGCTGTTGGCACAGAGCCCGACCTAGGACTCAAACTCACAAACCGCGAGATCATGACCTGAGCCGAAGTCAGACGCCACAGAGCCACCCAGGCGCCCCTAAAATTTTTTTTGGCCATACCTTTATTTTATTGTTACTCCCTTTTCTGTGACAGCATAAGGAAATAAATAAGAGCATAGACACTGCAGTCAAACATGTGGTTTTGGATCCTGGCCCTATCATTTATTCGTTGTATTGCCTTGACCCAGATAATTCATCTTTCCAAGCCTTAGTTTTTCGTTGTTTATCTTTAAGTACACAGAGGAAACAATAGTAATTCTTTTATTTATTTATGAGGATATTGCAAAATGATATAAGTAGGGTCAGTAAGCACTGAATAAATGATGACCATTACCTCACCTTGCTCTGGATCACATAGAAAACTGTGTGTCAGTAGTAAACTGAAGAGATGCCTCTGTGACCAGCTTCCTGCATCAGCGTCATCTGAGAGGACTAATAAAAGAGCAGATTTCAAGGCTCAACCCTCCATGTTCTTTTTATGTCAATTAAAAGAAATTTATGTTTATTTTTGAGAGAGAGAGAGAGAGAGACAGAGTGCGAGCAGGGGAGGAACAGAGGGAGAAGGAGACACAGAATCCGAAGCAGGCTCCAGACTCCAAGCTGTCAGCACAGAGCCCAATGCGGGGCTCGAACCCACAAGGGCGAGATCATGACCTGAGGCAAAGTCGGACGCTCAACTGACTGAGCCACCCAGGCGCCCCCTTTTTATGTCAATTTTTAATAATAAATGGTCCAGGGTTAAATTTGTTTGTTGATTAAAATTTGAGAACCACTGCATTTCACCCTCAAGTAAGGATTTGTTGATCAGCTTAGCTTAATCTCTGTTAACAACCTTGGAGAAGTGCTGGGAATGATTTTAAGAATATGGATTCTGAGTTACATCTCAGTGTAGCCCAGATTCTAGAGCCATGTCACTGAGATTCAAATCTTAATTCTACAACTTAACTGTTTCCTTGGGGAAGTAATTTTAACTCTATTGGTCACAGTTTCCTTTTCTGTAAAACGAGGATAATAGTACCTATCTCATAGTGCTGTTAGGAAGAGTAAAATGCTGGGTGCGGGATGGGCTAAATGGATGATGGACATTAAGGAGGGCACCTGTTGGGATGAGCACTATGTGTTGTATGTAAGTGATGAAACCCTGGGTTCTACTCCTGAAACCAATACCACGCTGTATGATAACTAACTTGAACTTAAATAATTTTTTTTTAAAAAAGAGGAGGAAAATGTTTAAATAAATGTGGTACTAAATATTATGTATAACAGATACTAATATTATAAGTAGCATTTTTATTTAAAATCCCCAGGGTGTAGGGGGATGGGCTAAATGGGTAAGGGGCATTAAGGAATCTACTCCTGAAATCATTGCTGCAGTATATGTTAACTAACTTGGATGTAAATTAAAAAAATAAAATCCCCAGGGTATATCTTAAGATTCCATATCTGTGATTCTCACTATAACTATACATTGTAATCACTGAGGAGCTCTGCAGATCCTGATGTCTAGGCCATACCCCAGAGCAATGAAAGCAGAAGTATATGTAGGTAGGATCTACGTATGTGTTGTTGGGTGTTTTTTTTTGTTTTGTTTTGTTTTTTTTCCCCAGCGCTCCCAGGTAACTACAGTGGGTAGCCAAGACTGGGAACCACTCCTTGTCATTTAAAAGCTCTCCAGGTGATTCTGATGATCAGTGAATACTATCTGAAAGGGGTCTACTGGTAAATGGACTAGGGATTAATCTTTATTGAGGGAGGAAAGATTAAGAGCTCAGCCTCTGACCAGGAAAGCCTGCAGAGCACAGAGCTATTACAAAAGTACTGAATGTTGAAGGAAAAGCTGCTAAAAGAAAAGCTGTGAATGGAATAAAAATAAAAGGCACAGGGTTTAGAATCACTTAGACTAGGACTCCAGGCCCAGATCTCCTGTTTGTTAATGAGATACTTAAAACTCTGTAGAAGCCTCAATTTTCTCATTGCAAAATGTGGATATTTACTACCACATAAAGGTTGTTGTAAGGAGAAAATGTAAAGCTCTTAGTATACAGTGACCCCTACTTCATAGACATTAAATAAAAGTTTATTGTTATTGTTGCCTTTAGAAGCGAGGACTCTTGTGGCCCCTGGGTGCCTCAGTCGGTTAAGCATCCAACTTTAGCTCAGGTCATGATCTTGCTGTTCTCGTGTTCAAGCCCCGCGTCAGGCTCTGTGCTGACAGCTCAGAACCTGGAGCCTGCTTTGGATTCTGTGTCTCCCTCTCTCTGCCTCTCCCCCGCTCATGCTCTGTCTCTCTCTTTTTCTCAAAAATAAATAAACATTAAAAAATTTTTAAAAAGTGAGGATTATTGTATAGCTAAAATTAACAACACAGGAAACAACAATGTTGGCAGATGTGGGGAAACAGGAATCGTCTTACACTGTTGGGAATGCAAACTGGTGCAGCCACTCTGGAAAACGGTATGGAGGTTCTTCAAAAAGTTAAAAATAGAACTACCCTACACCCAGCAATTGCACTACTAGGTATTTCCCCAAAGGATACAAAAATACTAATTCGAAGGGATACACGCACCCCGATGTTTATGACTGATGAATGGATAAAGAAGATGTGTGTGTGTGTGTGTGTGTGTGTGTGTGTTACTCAGCCATTAAAAAGAATGAAACCTTGCCATTTGCAATGATGTGGGAGGAGCAAGGGAGTATGAGGCTAAGTCAAATAAGTCAGTTAGGGAAAGAGAAATACCATATGACTTCACTCATATGTGGCATTTAAGAAATAAAATAAATGAACATGGTGCGGGGGGCAAACTAACAAACAGACTCTTAACTATAGAGAACAAAGTGATAGTTACTGTAAGGGAAGTGATAGGGGGATGGGTTAAATGGGTGATGGGGATTAAGGAAGGCACTTATGATGAGCACTGGGTTTTGTATGTAAATGATGAATCACTAAATTGTACACCTGAAAAAAAAAAGATTGTAATAATATTGTTTGGTGACAGATGTATCTGCACTTATTGTGATAAGCACTAAATAGCATATAGAATTCAAGAATCAGTATGTTTTATGCCCCAAACTAATATCACACTGTATGTTAATTATATTTCAATAAAAATTACTAATAAAAAAAAAGAAGTGCGGTTTAATGGAATCCAGAGTATGAGAAAGCGTGAGGGGGCAAAGGTAATACCCCAGCATTTGCTTAGGTAATGAGTAGGCGGATGAACCTGAGAAATGGTGGGCCAGAGGAGGAGTGGGTTTCTAGAAAATATTCTTGAGATCTTCTTGCTTTCATTGTTTGTCTGGCAGCCTCCCCATCCTTCCCTAATATTCCTCCTAACCTGAGCTAAACTAGTTAGCCCAAACTTCTATATTAGTAACCAAATTTGGTAGAATAGTTTCATAAAATAAGTGCAAGGAGGTTCTGAATAGGAACATTGTGTGGACTCATAACTAAACTATGCACACTTTATTGCATTAGTTTTAAAAGCAAGCATTTTTGCTGACTCAAAGGCTTCTTTTGCTCCCTTCCAGGTCCTGGCCTTGTAGGTTTCTGGTACTTTTACAGAGCTAAAAGGGATCAGAATTACTTTGAAAATTCCAGTCTCGTATCCAGTTTATCCACTCATCACCTCTTTGTTTGTAGCACCAGCCAAGTCTGGGCTGGAGGGATCTGATTTCTCCCACGTTTGGTTCTTGGACTTCTTTTGGCTTTTACCAACTGCTATATATCCCGTGACCTCATACTGCTCGATTCTCTTGGGTGGGTACCGACAAGATGGGTCAGGCTCCCGTGGGCTCCACTGTCCAGTTCTCTCCCTCTGATCACATAGGCATAGATGGCAGGCAGACACCAAGTCCATTGCGTTTCCTGTGCACCCAGGAAAGAGTCTAGTCTGCCTTCGTTCAGGCACCCCCAGTGGCTACCATTGGTTCTACTGTGAACACTTCTCAGTGACACAAGGGAAGCAAAGACAGTACTGTGACCCCAATTAGTGATGTAACACTTCTCCATGGATTTTTTTTTTTTTTCATCTCACAATTACTGTTTACTCAGGACTGGAAAAGGCCTATGGTGTAATGTGACAGGGCTGGCCCAGCCTTTATTTTTTATTTTTTATTTTTTATTTCTGGCCCAGCCTTTAATAGGATGTGCTGGTTTCCTTGATCGCTTTTTTTGAATGATATATCTTAACCTTGAATGGTCACAGGAATCATCTGGAGCTTAAACAAACAAACAAACAAACAAACAAACAAAAATCTTGATGACTGGATCTCAGGCTTAGAGATTTTGATACAATTAGTGTGGGGTAGCAGACTGGTTTAAAAACTCTGCAAGTGATTCTAGTGACAGCCTTTGCTAAGGAACACTGTTTAGAATGGGGTGGTACTTAACACTAATTACTTTCATCCATGGGCTTTTATCAGTCATTCTGAGACCCTTGGAAAAACCCCATTTAGTGTTATCCAGGGCATTAAAGAATAATGAAAAATCATTTTATTTACTTTCTCAACAAATGGGGTCTGTGAACCGACAACTTTGGAATCACTTGAAGTGTTTGTTTAAAAGGCAAATTCCTAGGCCTTACTTTCACAACCTTCTGAATTAACCTCTTTAAAGTGGGGGTGGGAGAGGGGTCATAAACATACATTTTAGTAATTTCCCCCAGGTGACTGTTAAGCATATTCATGGTTTAGAGCCATTAATCTGTACTTGAGTTCTTCAACCCCGACTGCACATTAGAATCACATAGGGGCTATAAAGATACCCATGCCAAATAGACCAGTGGTTCTCAACCTTGGCTGCACTTCAGCATCACCTGGAGGCTTTTTGAAAGCCTCATACCCAGGCCTTACTCTGCCAATCACATCAGAATCTCCCGGGTGGGACGTAAGCCTCTATGGTTTTTACAACTCCCTAAGTGATACCAATCTACAGCCAAGGTTGAGAACCAATATTCTTTTAAAAAAATTTTTTTAATGTTTATTCATTTTTGAAAGACAGAGAGAGACAGAGCACAAGCAGGGGTGGGGCAGAGAGAGACGGGGGCACAGAATCTGCAGCAGGCTCCAGGCTCTGAGCTGTCAGCACAGAGCCTGATGCGGGGCTTGACCCACAAACCGTGACATCATGACCTGAGCCGAAGTCGGATGCCTAACTGACTGAGCCACCCAGGCGCCCCTGAGAACCAGTATTCTGAATATTCTGGTATAATCTGCGGGGTGGGGGGGAGATGAGTCCCAGGCGCTAATAATTTTTAAATGTACCTCAGATGAATGTAATGTGCAGCCAAGGTTGAGAACTCCTGAATATTCCGCTTGGTGTCATTTTCAGCTTTTCTGAACTTCCCTCAGTGTGGTTACTCAGTGCCCTTTAGCCTACAGATGCAGGCTTGCCTCCTTCCCCACACCAGATCCATGCCAGTCTTGACCAAGGTTCATAGCGATCTGGAGGTTTAGTCTCATGAGAAGTTATGTGTCCACCTAGACATAAATCTCTAACCCTTTGAGTTAGTTTCATTAATTAATCTATTGCTCATTCTGTAAGTGTGTATCAAACACCTAATATTTGTCTAGTACTCTGCATTGAACAATGGATACAATGACAAATAAGATATTGTTCCTGGAATCTCAAGAAGCTTATAGATTTGCAAGGGTAAAGGGGCGTGTATACATGCAAACAGAGGTGTAGAATTGAGTAGTATTTATTACAGTGGCTGAATGAAAAGAGAAATGTAGAACATAGACATAGACATGTCTAAGGAGATGCTATTTAAGCCAAGTCTTCCATACATGATTTAAAACACCTTCCATGATTATGATATCTCTCTACTTCATCTCTTGCTACTCTTACTCTGGTTCCAATTTCAGCCTGCCTAATTCTTTTCAGTTCTCTGAATGCCCCACACTCTCTTACAAGACTTCAACCTGCATTTATTTGCCTAGAACACTCTTCCCATTTTCCCCACCTGCACCTCCTGCCTAGGATTCTGCTTAGCTGTTACTTCCACGAAGAGATCCTTCCTGACCTCCTGAACTATGATAAATGTCTTTGTTATACATTCATCCACTAACTTTAAGCAATTCTTTTATAGGACAAGCCCATTTTATTGCATGTCTGTGACTCCTCCCCCCCCCCCCCGCCAAACCTATAAATTTCATGCAAGTGACAGCAACCAGCTATCCCCTTCAGCACTATGTCCCATGCATACTGCAGTGTCTGGCATTATTGGATGAATGAATTAACTGCATTCCAGGAATAAGGGATGATATGTGCAAAGCCATATAGGTATGGAAATCTGTGGCATGTCCTAGAATAAAAAATATTTTGGATGGCCAAAGTATAGAATGGGCAGGAGGAGGTTTCTAGAGATGAGTCTGGAGAGGATGGTTATTAAGGGCCCTGTATGTAACCCTATATGATCTGAACTTCACCCTGTAGGCAGTGGGAAGTCAGAGGTTTTATGTGGCGGAGTATAATAATGAGGTTTATCATTCAGGATAATCACTCTGGTAGCAAGGTGGAGGATGGAATGAACAAAAAAAGGCTAATTTAAAAAACAGTTGGGAGATGTTCCAGTAATACAGGTGAAAAATAATAAAGGCTTTTCTGAAGTAATCAAGCGAAAGGGCTCCATTCAAAACGTACATTTCAGATAGAATATACAGCTCTTACTGACTAACTGCGTGTGGGGGTGAATGTGAAAGATGATGTTTAGCTTGGAGGACAGGCTTGGTAGGAATGCTATTCATGGAATTATGGAATAAGGAAAGAGAAGAACTAGTTTCAGGAAAAAAATTAATGAGCTCAGTTTGTAACAGTTGAGAGTTCCACATACCTGTAGACATCCATGTAGTCTTTTGTGTAGTTAAAGATGCATACGTTCTTAGCTTGGTAACTTATTGATTGTGGATACAGTTGGTATTGTCTAACTGACTACGTTGACTTCCAATTTACGCACAAAAAGACAAACTCTTCAGACTGGCAGTGTTGTGTTGATTTCATGATTTTTTCTTCATTGGGCCACAATTAACAATCAGTTGGCAATACTTCAAGGGAGAGTCTCCATTAAAGTCACTCACTAGTTATTTTCTTTGATAGAGACATATATGTATGCCATTCCCACCCAAATTCTGAGGAGGTAATGATTTTATTATAGGTAGCAATGCTGTTATATTTCTTTTTCATTTGATTGTGAGTTCAGAAAGGAAGTATGTCTTAACTCTTCCAGTTAAACTTAGTGCCAAGTCTAATGGGAAGAGAAATTAGTGGATGGATGGATGGATGGATGGATGAATTTATAATCTGACAGGGATATGGGATGCTTTCTGTAGCTAATCACTTAGAAACTGAAAACCTTCCATCTTAAACATAAATGCCTAAGTGACTGCACTGAGTTATTAACTACAACAGATAGAAGAGGTCACCGTAAGTTATTTTTAAAATGTCCTTTCATCGTATCATTTTCTCCAGGCACTACAAAACCATCCTGGGAATTTTAAAGCTATGGGTATAAAAGACAATGTTTCTTGATACATTAACCTTTGATATTGTCCAGCAAAAGATGAACCTTTAACTTATTAGTGAATTTTTTTTGCTTGGTACTGTTCTTAGAAGCTGGTAGGTGGGTACACAATCAGATTATTTTAGGAAAATAACCTTATGGACCATATGAAGAGGCTGGAGAAGAAATGACTCTATTTGGATAGAGGGGAGATGATGATAAGGGCTTGGAATAATAATAGCCATATGGAGAAAGCCCATTCATTCATAAATTTATTCATTCCTTCCTTCATTCATTCATCAAATATTTATTCACTGTATTATACTATGGGGATGCCAAGGTGACCCAACTTAGATAGAGTTTGGGTAAGAGTTTAAACTGTAAGAGTTTATAGATAAACATTTGTTATATTAATAAATGTAAAATTGCAGATGTGATAAATGTGGTATGGGAAAGGAAAAGTCACACTGAAAACAACATCTCAGAGGTAAAATTGACAGGCTTTCTTTGGTTATTGGGGTATCGATGAAAGACACGCTACCTCTTCTTTCCCGAAATAATATTCAAACTGATTTGCGTGACAGAGAACATATATGAAATGCCATTAAAGAAGGTGTATTCAGTGACTAATTGCGTAGAACAAATTAAAATGACTTTTTATCAAAAGATGAGATCAATAAGCTATGAATTATAAGTTCTGATTTTGCAATTTATTCCACTTACTCATTACACCATCCCATTGGAATGATGGTACTTTGCTGATAAGAGACAGTTGACTCTAGATCCCTCTATTTTGATTCTTTTTTAGATGTCGCCAGAGCAATTGAATTACTGGAAAAACTACAGGAATCTGGAGAAGTACCAGTGCACAAGCTACAATCCCTCAAAAAAGTGCTTCAGAGTGAGTTTTGTACTGCTATTCGAGAGGTATGACACTAAAATTTTAATAACGATATTTAGCTATTTGTCTCCTGAATAGAAAAGATGTCTTTTCCACACAAACAGTTGAAATAGTTAAGATTGGAACTACATCTTAGCTTTCTGTTTTTAGCTGCTTGGACAGATGATAAAATGTAATTTAGTCTGCTAAATTCATAAATTAGATCCAGTCAGGATTTATACAGTCATATAAAACCAAATGTTGACTTTATGGTACCAATGAGGTCACTGCCTCAGCAGGTAGCTGTTACTTACTTGCAGTCTAAGTTATTTAGTGGTCACATGAAGTCATATGGATACTCAGTTCAAAATAGTCATAATTAGTGGGGGATTGTGCTTTTCTTAAAACAGCATTCAACTGAATCTTAGATAAATCTGGAAGAGTAACCTCCTACTGACTAATGTTACAGTTATCCAAACATTACTGTCTAGTGCAATAATGGAAAACCTCTGAACAGACTGATATGCCCCTCTAACAAATCTTTGCGATGCTTTCCTTGCTAGAGATTTTAAGAAGCCTAACATAAAACAAGTGTGTAGAAATGACTGTTTGAATCTTGTATTGACTTGTGGTGGAACTGACTAGTCTGCTAATTAATTTAATTGTTAAAATAAAGTTCATTCAAGATGTATATACCATATTGTTTCTTGAATAAAATAATATTAAGTCCATCCTTTCTTCCCCACCAGGTACTAAGCAGTAATTCATTAGTTAGGACCTGAAGTCCATAACTCCAGCGTATTTGCTCTGCTAGAAGTCCCCACTAATGAATTATTTACTGTCATCTCCCAAACCAGTTGAACCCAGTGACTTTCTGGAGAGTTTGTTGTAGCAGAGGACATACACTTGTCAAGGAATACTTGTTACCAACTTCCTTTCCTTTTTGCAACTCTACCTGTGGCCAATGCATATATTTTTACCTCAACAATGCTAATATATGAGTAGTCACTACATAGGAAAGACCCAGGTGACTAAGACAGAGACATACAAAACCTCTCTCACTATAGATTTAAACTGTAGCCTATCCAGTGAGGTACAGTTTGGATTTTGCTGAGATTTGATTTAGACTGTGCTTTGCTAAATCTTTATCAGGTGAAGTTGTTCACTATTTGATTTTTGTTTATAATGAACACAGCTTAAGTAAATAACCATAATTGTGTCTCCAAATTCTAACCTATGAATTTAACCAAAGGCCGAAAGGAAATTTCTGAAAGTGTATGAGTTCTCGGCCACTGACTGCTCAGTGGGAAAGGTATAGATATGTGGAAACCCCGTGGGCCTCTTTCAGGTCAATTCCTATAGTCACTCTGTAGATCAAGGTTAAATCCCCTACACGCTCTTTTCTTCCTTCACAGAGTGCTTGCTACTCCCCTGAGATTTGATGGCCGACTTTTCATTTTTAGATATTCTATCATCTCTTTTACTTTCCACAGAACTAACTAAAGGATAGGACACATCAAATGTGTATCTCTGGTAACTGGGAATTTGGCATGTGAGCAATGCAAAGTCTCCACCTTTGTGGAATTTACATTCCAGTGAGAAAATGATGATAAATAAATATGCAATACAATGTCAAAGGGTGACAAAACTAGGGAAATAAAAGAAGCAGGATTAGGGGAAGTAGGAATAAAGCTCTATTAAGTTAGGGTGGTAGGAAAATAACCTAACTGAAGTAATGGAACAGGTCACAAGTATCAGTGGGATACAGTGTTCCAGGTGGAAGAAACCACAAGTACAAAAATCCAGAGCCAAGAATGATCTTAGTCCATGGAAGGAAGATCCCAAAAGCCAGAATGTATGCAGTGAAATAAGCCAGGTAGGCTTCCCAGAGGCAGCCAGAGAGCAGATCACATGAGGCCTTGCATGCCGTTGTTAGGAGATTGGATTTCATTCTAAGCATGATAGAAAGCCCTTGGAGAATTTTGCCTTGGCCTGATTAGATTTTTAAAAGGTCTTTCTGAATGCTGTGAGAATACAAGTGTGTGGGCAAGAGAGGAAACAAGAGAGTCCAGTAACAAAGTAATGAGTAGATCAAGTGAGAGATGTGATGATGGTTGCTTGTGTGGTAACAGTTTTAGCTGTGGGAAGTCTTCAGGTTCAATGTGTGTTTTTTGAGAGTAAAGTCAACAGGCATTGTTGACGCATTGGATGTATGGATGAGAGAGCAAGTCTCAATTGCCTTTTAGGTTTGGGCTTGAACAATTGGATGGATGGTTACATAAGGAAATAGAATCTTTGCAGTTGGACCAAGTTTGGAGAAGACTGTCCAAGAATTCTGTTATGGACAAAGCAAGTTGATGATGCTTTTCTGACATCCATGTAGAGAGTCTAACAGGCATCTAAGTCTGAAGCTTGGGGGAAAAGTTGGGTCTGGCGATGTAAATGTGGTATCGATATCTGTTCAAATAAATGCACAGACCTTTTTCTTTAAAGAGTTTACTAATGAAAAAGAGAATAAGAGTAAAATAGAAAAGAAATATGAAGACCTTGTATAGGCATTATAACTATATCTTTCAAACCTAGTTTGTGGTAAAGTGTCCTATATGCATCATTAGTGGTCCATGGAAATCTATAACTGAATTATGGGCAGTCCAATACTTTCAGAGGGAAAAAATCATATAATTTTTCTGCTTTACATTTTATAAATTTGGACTAGCAAGATTAATTTTAGATTCATACTAATGCCCTTATAATAATTTTGTCCTTTAAGGGCAATGCATGTTGTACAGATATTATTTTGATCAATTCATCTTGACCCACATTTTACACTAGTTTTATGATATTATTCATATTTAAGTTTGGAATGTACCTCATTATTCTCATTATATCACTTTACATTAACTACAGGAAGTAATGATAAAAATAGCAATAGGTATTCAATAATTCTGAATCATAGAATAATATTGCATAACCATCTAGTGAAAAGTTCTTCAATAAAAACATAAAATATGAACCCATGTTGCCAGACAGGTGAATGCACAAGCTGGTAAAGAAAAGTGCAGCTGGGAAGTATGGCAATATACAGTAATAAATATCTGAAAATTAAATTTTCTTGAGTCGAGAATCCTTTCCCTCCTGGTCTCTTGGGTACTGACTGTTCTACTGGCATGAAACCTTTGAAGGTTTAGTTTCCTATTCAAGTTATGCTTAGAATCTCGATGGTTAAATTATTTGAGTTTTTTCAGGAATATTTGTTAATTCATACTTTCCAATGTGACAGTTATTAATTTGGTCATAACAGGTAGAGAAAGGACAAAGAACTGCATGGGCGTCATTCTTAGTTGCATTCACCAGAGCAAAAACAGGTAAAGGTCATTGTCAACAAGTCTGTGAAACCCAAATTATTCTAAAAATAAAAAGGGAGAGAATCAGTTGCCAACTCTTTAAATTGCCATACACCTTACACTAGTGTAACAGTAGTTATAGTTACGTGTTGAGGCAATCCCATGTTTTGCTTTACATTTGGATGAAACCACTGAATCAGCTCTTGGCCTATGGGTAGCACTTATATGGGAAGAATGGTTTAATGAAATTTTACTTTGTTTTTTACTGAAAATGAATGATTAAAAGAGATTAGATGTTTTCTCTACTTAACTATTCTTCTGTAATCTGTAATAAAGATAGAAAAAATCATGTTGAGACCAGTACTGAAACAAGACCATTTATGTACCCAACTAACATTGATGTATTAATAAACGAGTTTCATTTGAATGCCAACCCACATACAGCTGTAGCCATAGAATAAAGGTAGTAGATGGCACTACTTACCTTGATATTTTATTTTCTGGTTGAAGGATCTCAAAGGACCTGATTAACAGTTAAATTGCACCATTCTGTGCAAGTAATTTTGGGGTACATGGCGATAAATGGACTGACACATGATGTTCCTTTTCCCATAGTGAGAGGTACCAGCTGACAAGAGAAAGTTCACAGAACTTTTTGAATGAGAGATGAAATAAAAAACTTTATGGTACTGATAGTCCCAGTAAGGGCCATTTCTGGGCCTTTTTAACTGTCTTTTTAAGTGTCTTCTTCAAGTTTTTGTTCATCACTGTATTATTTAGGTTGAACGACCTAAATTTATAAATTGAAATGTAAGGAAATACATGGGTTGAAATATAAGGATTGTAAAATGTTGGCTTTGGTAAGAGAATTTCCTATGAGACTTGAATGGTGAATTTGAATTGAATTTAAATAGTTCGATTACCAAGAGATGAACTTTTTCCTGACACTTCATATTCTTCATGCCTCAGAGAAAGAAATCAATAGTATATGAGCGGTTATATTTTAAGAGGACATCCCATTTCTGCAACACAGTTCAAAGAAATTCTTTCTGAAACTAAAATAATAAAAAATAAACAGACTTAATCTATTTACCATCACCATCTTCCAAGTTTTACAACATTTAGGCTTCCTGCTTTCCAGGGGAATGTGCTCATCAATCTGGTGTTTGATGTGCTGCTGAGAGTGGTTTGTGGTGAGGACTTGCTCCCGCATTTATGGCTGTCCTATGCATTTTTGAACCAAAAATGCAGAACCAAATGACACAGTCGCCAAAAACTGCCTTCCCTGGCCAACTGCCAGATGCTGTGTGTTAGTATTTTCTAATGTAGTAGAACTGTAGATTAAGAAAATAAACCAATTCCATATGGAATCATTCTGATAGTCAGGATTGTCGGAAAACATTCTAGTTCTCTTCTTCTCAGCACATGTTACAACTGGATTTCCCCATCCTCTTTAAGGCGAGATGTGGTTGATGCCTTGGCTAAGGAAGTGTGAGTGGAAACGGTGTGTGCCACTTCCTTGGTGAAACCTTTGAGTCAGTGCATGGTATGTTGTGTTCCTTGTCCTTTGCTATGTGACTAGTGATGTTTTTAGTTGGTGAATGATCAATCAGTCTGGGTTGCAGGGTGAGGAAATGAGAAATACAGGCTCTGCGAACCTTTTACGAACAGGTAGCTTGAACAAGAAATACACCTTTGTGACTCTAAGCCTCTAGAATATTGGGTTGGAACATAATCCAAGCCATCCTGACTGATAATACACAATCATCAAGCCAAATTTAGCTTGGATAAAGGTTATAAGCAGTAGCAAGCATCATTTTAACCGCTGTAAAGCAAAATTAATGTTTAAAGTCTATTATTTTCAATAAGATATGATAAATCTTTTTAAAACTATATGAAATTAATAACCAATATAAGTACCACGCCCATGGGATGGTTCATAAATTTTAAAATCTGAGACACTTGGATCATAGATCTTGCTTCTAGATTATTTTCCATTTCCTCCTATTCTCACTTTTTCTCCCTGAGGATGGAGCCCATTAACCATCCAGAACCACCTCCTACCCCATCCAAGTCTTACACTGTTGCTTAATAAAGGGATTTCTTTGTTTATATACTAAAAGTTATAATCAACATGGAAGGAATAGTTAGGATGTATCAATCTGCTATTCAATTGCTCTTAGTCTCCAGTGAGATTCTTCCCCTGGAGAGAGCTGTAGATTGGGAATTACCATCACGGTGACTCCCACCAGTATCATGTGAAATTTCGCAGTGAGGCGTTCTGTCAGATCATGGGAAGCAGCAACATCATTAGAGCATTGTTGTAGTCAAGTCGACCAATGTTCAAATCCCAACTTGGCTGCTTATTTCAGAACTCTCTAATATTTTATTTGTCAACTTTTAATAATGGAATGATACCATCAGTCTTGAAGTGATTCTGATAGTTAGAGATCATATATGTAAAGTCACATAGTACAGAGTCTGGCATCCAATAATTACACAATCAATGGATGCTATTGTAATTAAAGGGTAGAGTCCTGAATTATCACTAGGTATAGTGTTTTGGTAAGTCAGGAAATGGGTAACAGATGGGAAGAGAAATATTAGTTTCTATAGGCTAGATCTAAGAAAATCTATAAGACTAATAGACATAGTCATTGCCCCACCATTAATCATGAAAACAAAATAAATGGAGCCATTGTATTCTAATTCCACAATCATATGAGACATACCATTATGACACACATGTTTGTTTTTGGTGTTGTTCTGTACATCTTAATCTACTATGTGGATGAAAACATGGTCAGCAAGTGTAATCAGCTTTATGAGAAAACTAATGATGCGTTGTGTGATAGAAAACAGGTTTAGAATTACCTTAAGAAAACATACTTGGATCAATCCTGACAAGATGAGATGAAATAAGGATACATAGAAAGAGAAAAAAGTTGGTGGTAGGGAAAGTGGAAGGGAAAGAAGGTAGAAAGGAAGAGATAGAGGGAAGGCAGAAAACAGGAAAGGAAGAAAGACAGGAAGAAAGGAAAGATGGAAGGCAGGCTGATGCTCAATCATGGCTTGTTGTTGTGTATTTAAAAAAATGGCAAGAACATGGAGTCAGAATGTTGACAATCGTTTCAGACAACCTGGACACAAATCCTTTAGCCATCTAATTATATGATCTTGTACTCGTTACTTAACTTCTATGTTCCTGGTTTTGTTTATTCTTTTTTTTAAAACATGAAATAAGACAATAATAACGTTGGGAAGATTAAATCAAATGAGATTAAAAACTATAAAATACCTTGACTAATACACTACCTAGCTAAAAGAGTAAGTAGTTAAGAAAGGGTAGTTACTCTGGTGAAAAATTCAGTGGCTTTTAGTGACAATACAATAAAATTTTATTGTATTCTGATAGAAATATTAGTTACAAATACAGAGAATAACAGTTCTGTAGTTACCAACCATCCAGACAAATGTAAATTTTTTTTCTCCATAGGAGGCTCACATTTAAAAAAAGTTTTTTTCATGTTTGTTTCTTTTTGAGAGAGTGAGCGCACGATCAGGGGAGGGGCAAAGGAGAGGGAGACACAATCTAAAGCAGGCTCCAGGCTCTGAGCTGTCAGCACAGAGGAGGCTCACATTTTAAGAAAGATGTTGGCAATCTGGAGTGGTTTTAGAATAAACCAATATAGTAAGGAATCTGGAAACCTTGCCATTTGACAAAAAGCTAAGGACTTGGTGATAGTTAGCCACAAAAGAAACAAAATCATGTGCAATATGCTTGTCATTTACTGTTTGGTAGGATGAGGTGAAAGGAAGGTAACCATGCTAGACCACTGGGTGAAAAGTAGAAGGATGCAGATAACTAGTGGTAACCAACAATGGGCTCATTTATAATGTAAGATGCTTCCTATAACAACAGCAAAGGTTAGATGATCATATTTCAGATCACTTTTTCACAAGAGCTTTTAGTTTAAGGTCATATATAAGCTTCATGTTATAGGTGAAGTAAAAGCAAATATACATGTATGCTTTTATAATGTAAATTATATAAATACTTGTATATAAATACATATAATTTACTTTCCCTATTTCTGTTCCCTTCCATTTACACGCAAAAAAATTTATGGCAAAATGTTTTTAATGTTTTACTTTAAACATGGATTTCATTATGTAAAATTAGCATCCTGTTATATAATGGCATTTAAAATAGCACTATATTCGCGGGAATTAACAAAAATATATCTGACATATGTTTACACATATCTTTCTGTTCGTATTGAACTTAAGTTGGCAGATGACAAAGGAAAGAAAGCTTGATGGCTCTTTCATTTCCTTTGATTTTATTTGCACTGCCAAATGTGATAGGACACAAAAGCCAGATTGTTTCTTGTGTGATAAGTTTCCTGCCAAGAAGAGCATGAAGTCAATAAAGCTTATTTCTGAACATCCTGAAAATACATTGCACAATATAGAATTTTTATTTTCTGTACCAAAACTTAGATTTGTCCCAGCGTGTCTTGACACGTTTCCAAGCAAAAGGAACCAGGAATAATTGGAGAAATCTCGATCAAGTCCTGTACTTTAGAAACGTTTGAACTGGTGGGTTGCTCAGAAGCACGAGAACAGCAAAAATAGTGTCTCTGTTCACATGATATAACCTGCTTCTGAACTCTGACATTTTGCTAATATTTTGAACCAGTTATGGTGAAAATAACAGCTGTGCCATGTGTACTTGGCAGGCAATTAGTGAAAACTATGATTGTTGCAGTAAAGCTCTGATTTTTATCCATCATGTGAATGCTGATGGTCCTATTGAAGTCTATGTGTGTGTGCGCATGCGTGCCCATGTGTGTGCGTGCTTTTGTGTGTGTGCACATGTGGGTTACCCCATTGATATTTTAAAGACCAAGTTGTTCCAACAGTAGAAAGTTTCTTTGTTTTGCAAAACTCCTAATGGAGGAAAACTCTTCATATTCTGTGTACATGTGGAGTACATACAGAGTTTCTCGGTCCAACATCCAGCTTGATTATTTTGGTGAAGAAGACAAAGCTTTTACTTTTTATGGAGGTTTATTACTTTTCAACATCAGCATGCATTAGTGTCAAAGATTCTGACAATTATCCTAAAAGATGCCTTGCCTGCTCTGTGAAAAGTGGTCCAGTAATTTCACAGTCATAGCTTGGAACCTATATTTACATTTTTATTTCTAAATAGAGCAAGCTGTGTTCTTTTTCACTGTCAAAAGTTGTTGTGGGGTTTTGGTTTTTTTTTTTTTTTTTTTTTTTGGTCTTTTTGGTTTTCTTTAGGCTTTCCAGAGGATATGTGTTAATGTACTTGGTTGAACTTGAGTCAGAAATTTCACTTTATTTATTTATTTATTTATTTACTTATTTATTTACTTATTTATTTGTTTGTTTTAAGTGTCTGATTTATTTTTTGCTGTATCTTAGAACAGTTTGACAAGAGAGGTTCATTTGTGGCTAGACTTTCTTGTAGTAAACTCTAAGATGGCTGTAAGAAGGAGGCTAGTCATCAGATTCCAGATTCACGCATCTTGTATGACTGCTGCTAGCAATACCTGCCGTTTTGGAAGCAGAAGTTAGAGCCGAAAACTTGTGACCTTTCCAGAGCTACAGAAAGGATACCTGTGAGGGCAAAGGGAGTCAAAAATGAGAAAGCCTTGTCAGTTTAACCATGGAGAAGAACTACAACAACTGGAAAGACTGCAAAACTCTTTCAAAGGTTACTTCCGCTTAAATGATTTAAAATTGAAAAAAAAGGTTTCAAATGTCTTTCTTTGCTGACAGAGGCTGCATTGATGCCAACCTTTCTAAAAATAACTTCATTTACCTTGAGGACAAAGGATTTGGTAGGACCTAAATTCAACTTGAAGTGTCTTGAAGAAAGCGCAGGTGTCTTGACACAAGTCTGTTCTGCTGTAAGGGAATTTAATTCTGTTTGCTTTTAAAAGTGGTGTGAGTGGCAACTTTGAGCCCTTGCTGGTATTAAAACAGACTCAAAATTGATTGCATACTAAAAATGACATAAACATTTCCTTGTAAAAGATCACTCCAAATTTTGGCTTCTTCCAAATCAAACAGCCTTCTCATTGAAATTTATTTCAAGCAGACAAAAGTTTTCTTTTCCTTAATGTGATTTGGTTAATTGGGATTTTTTTTTTCAGAAAGCCACCATTAATTTTTACAGGAAAAAGTCACAGAATCCTCTGTAATAAATAAAATAGCTCCATGTCAAAGGCAAAAAGACGGCATGAACATTTACACACGATTGTATTTTTCTTGAGATAACACCGTAACTTCGGGAGATTCTCAAAAAGGCCCATGATATATCTTTCCATCTTACCTGCCAGAAAATGAAGACTACTCCCTAATAAAGGATTTTGGTATCAGTCGACATATACTACTTGACTAGTTGGTCTCCATCTCTAGAATCCTTCCAATTCGATGAATCTGTAGTTACATAGCAAGTAACCCATGTCTTTCTTCACATAAATGACATGGAACTATATAAGGCTCAGCATGTATGCATGGTAGGCATTTGTGACTCTGTGAGACTCTGTATGAATGGGTAGGGAAGACAGATACTATAAAGGTTTTTAAACTGGTAAAAATAATGAGAAAAGTAAATGTACTCATTTTATTGAGTTTTTCAAAGGATGTAATTTATAATTTTATCACAGAAAATTGTGAAAACAGAATGACAATTCACTAGAAACGGAATTTTTAAACTAAGTTATATTTCTGCAGCTTTCTCAGAAAAGAAACACTTGTAACAATGTGAGGAGTGTTTATAACATCAATATGTCACTTTCTGGTAGCAAGAACAGGGTCTGTGTGGCAGGAACCATTTTAGACTATAATTGCACTAATGGGTCATTGATCTTAAAGGTATCTAAACAGACCCTCACAAGCAGTCTATAATGACTCTGAATGCTGTTAGCATCACTGTTGGGTAAATACTCAGCTTGGGCTTTCTATTTGCTGTAACAAATGGTAAAATAAACAGTACATATTTTCAGAAGCTTGTAATTACATGCACTTACATAGTAGTTCAAAATAATAGAGTCCTCCAAGAAGTTGTATTTTATATCAGTCAGATAAAGTGAACATCCTGTCTTCTGTTGAGATCATAGGACTGGAAATCAGAACTTCTATTTATGGCACTATGGATGACAATTTTTATTTCAGTGAACAAGTCATTTAACCTTTTATTCCCTCAGTATTGGCAACATATGTGTAGACAAGTCCAATTGTACAAGCCATCTAAAGTGAATGTTAAATTATAAATTGCCATTTAAAAAATTTTTTTTAATCTTTATTTTTGATAGAGAGAGACAGACAGACAGAATGTGAGAGGGGGAGGAACTGAGAGAGAGGGAGATACAGAATCGGAAGCAGGCTCCAGGCTCCGAGCTGTCAGCACAGAGCCCGATGCAGCCTCGAACCGACGACCTCGAGATCACGACCTGAGCTGAAGTCGGACATTTAACCGACTGAGCCACCCAGGTGTAGTTCGTTTGTTTTGACTGCAATGTGATATTCCATTGTGTAGTTTATTAACTCACTTTCTCATTGATGAGCATTTATGTTGTTTCCAAGTGCTTCTATGAACATACATGCATTTCTTGTCACATGACCAAGATTTATTTGGGGTACACATCTAAATCTGGAATTTCTGGATCAGAAGGTATACAAATACTCAACTTTAAGAGATAATGCCAAACAATTTTTAAAATTCGTTGCTCCCGTTTATACCTCAGCAAGCAATACAGAAATTGTGTATCCACATTACCTCCAGCATTGTCATAGGAGACATTTAAACTTTTATCAGTTGTGGGGCACCTGGGTGGCCCCACCACTTAACCTTCTGGCTTCGGCTCAGGTCTTCATCTCAGGGTTCGTGAGGTAGCGCCCCCATCAGGCTCTGCGCTGGCAGCACAGACCCCGCTTGGGATCCTCTGTCTCCCTCTCTCTCTGCTCCTCCCCTACTCTCTCTCTCTCTCTCTCTCTCTCTCTCTCGCAAAAAACAAACAAAAAAACACATATCAATTGAATATACTAAAATAATATTTCATTGCAGTCATCATTTGCATTTAGTTGATCACTAACTTGCTGCATAGCCCTTCTTGTAATTACTGGCTGTGGATATTTCTTTTTCTGTGAAAAATTCGTTTGTGTATTTTTTTACTGATTTGTGCTTATATTTTTTTATATATTCTTGTTATTAACTTCTTACTGATGGTATATGTAGTTCTCCTACATTGTATCTCCTACGTTATAATTTGTCTTCAAGGTGTCTTTAGTTTTTTAGTTTTTTTAAGTTGAGGTGTTTTTTAAAATTTTTTTTTTATGTTTATTTACTCTTGAGAGAGAGAGAGAGAGCACGAGTGGCGGAGAGGCAGAGAGAGAGGGCGACACAGAATATAAAGCAGGCTCCAGGCTCTGAGCCCAGAGCCCAACGCGGGACTCAAACCCACAAACTGTGAGATAGTGACCTGAGCCAAAGTCAGGTGCTCAACTGACTGAGCCACCCAGATGCCTCTTAAGATATCTTTATACATACAGTTCTTAATTTTAAATATTCACATTGATTATCTATTATTTTACCTTTTTGTATTTTTTTTAGTTTATTTTGAAAAAGAGAGAGTGCAAGCAGGGTAGCAGCAGAGAGAGGGAGAGCAAGAATCCGAAGCATCAAGCTCCATGTGGGACTCAAACTCATGAACCTTGAGATCATGACCTGAGCCAAAACCAAACATCGGATGCTTAACCGACTGAGCCACCTAGGTGCCCTCCATTGATTATCTTTTAAATAATCAATGCTTTTTTGGAGTATCTTACATAAGAAATATTTCCTACCCCAGTGTCTAAAAGATATTCATCTATGTTTTCTACTAAAAGTAAAATTTTTATTTTTGAAATTTATGTTCTTAATCCATCTAGAGTTGGTTTTTTTGTATGTAGTGTGAGGGAGGGATCTGATTTTGTCTTTTATCTATAAGGGTAAATATATCTTGCTCTATTTGTTGAATAATTCATAATTTTCTCTGTCACTTGCCCAATTAATTTATACCAGACTATGTACATGGATCTGTTTCTGAGTTTCTACTTAATTCATCAATTTCTCTGTTCCTTCATTCATGGCCTACCTATTTCATTTGGGAGAATCAAGGCAATGAGTTGGCATGGGGGGGGGCACATAGTTTTAATCTTCACTTTTATTAGAAGAGTTATGAAATCTTATTGCATGTGTGTGTATGTGTGTGTTTGCATGAAGGTAAATTAATAAAAGCAAACCATTCATGCATCAGTGAACAATAAGTATGTGCCATAAACTAAAGATTATTATGATAACTCCAATTCTGTTTTTTGCACTGGAGGTACCATGGGGAAAGAAAAAAATAACATAGTTTAATGCTTTCAAACCGAGTAGTTTCACATTCATGATTTGTGGGTCTCTTTCAGTTTCCTTCATCAAGGTTAATTCGGGTTTTAAGTACAGTCATTAATCTTATTCAGCAGATGGCAGAGAATGTTTCAGTTATCATAGCAAAATTAGCGCCTACCATACTGTCTACCAAATAATGAGCATTTAATAAATATTTGCTGGATGCATGAACAAATTCATTAAGATGACCTTTTCACTAGTAGACAAACATATATTTGATTTTCATAGGCCTTGATTTTCAGATGGGATTCTGAGCTCATACAGATCCTAGACAAAACCTGATAACACTGCTAGTTTAGAATAAGATCTTACTTACGTTAAAATGGCTTCCAACCTTGAAAGGTGGTCAGTGATTATGGCTAAAATTTTATTTGCATTGAAAAATTGTTTCCAGAGATGAAAACTGATCTTTAATTAACATAAAAATGTCAAGGTTTTTTTATGTATTTGCATAAATATATACATTGGTACAGATGTGCAAATATGATTTGTTTTCATGTCATGAATGCATAACTATTGTATTTGACTTAAAATTTAGTAATGTGTATAAGGTGAAGAAGGAACCTTAGAAAGCCCATCATCCTGTAGTTCTTAGACATAGGGGAGTCATACACTTCTTTGTGAATCTCGTGATTGTGAATCTTGTGAAATTATGGATCATTTTTCAAGGAATATGTATATGCAAATTTTTTTGAATGCCAGCGGTTGGTAAATTATCTAAAACGGATCCATTTGGAGTCGTAAGCTGTTATAACTTTTTAATTTTAGAGCTGAGGAAATAGATCTGGAAAGTTTAAGTTGTCTTTCAAGCTAGTCAGTGCCCGAGTTAGTAACAGAGCAAAGTTTCCTGAATGTTGGTCCAGTTCTAATTCTATTTGCTATGGACAGTGGCAAAAACGGAACATTCTGGAATGTGGAAACAATGAAACATTATTTCACTACTTATCAGTAATGAGCCAAAATAATTGGAAAATCGCATCATGGTTCCCGTTTCTGTAATTTCTATTCATATCAGTGTTCCATGTGTACCAACAGCATTCTTTAATATTTTTGCCTTCTAGTTCTTTCTTTGCCCCATTTAACACAAGACAATGCATTTTGGCTTAGTAATATATCCTCTCATATGTTTGTAGTCCAAATTTCCAGGAGGCAGTGTAAAAGTTTAGTTACTAATCATTGTATAATTGGCATTATATCACCAAAAGCGTTAGGATGTTTCCAGAAAATTTCAGTCCCTGCTGAAATCATTTAGTATTTTTGAGATCAGACTTTTCCAAATGTGTTTCAGGATCTATCACAAATATGCATGTCTATTCAAATATGCCTTTAGTCCTTTTCTTTCTATGTTAGCACTAGAAGCAGTGAAGCCATTTTCAACTAATAGATATTTTAGGGAGAATGCCTGCTCTCCCAGAAAAAGAAAAACCTATTACAGGTAATCTTGTCTTCCAGACTACTTGGTTTTCCTCATGTCTACCTCTCGATTATATAAGAGATACCAAATATTTATTAAGCCTAATACTTGGAAATTTTTTGAACTGCATTTTTTCCATGCTGTTTCCCATAGGTCAGCAATAGTGCATCCCAAATTTATCCCACTGCCTAAAGTCCTGCCCAGAATTACTTTGCAGTTCATTTCCCATTTGCTAGCACCTAGGGGTACAGTCACAGTTCTTAGGTAAGAGACAGTAATCTCTCTGAAAAGCATCTTTCCGAGTTTTTCAGGGGCTATGCCAAGAAATAAGCAAATATAAAAAAATAAACCCATCAACAAAAGGGACCAAAAGAGATACATCCTCTTCTTCTCCTCAGTCTGACTTTCTTCGGGAAGGACGGGGCCAGTGACCAGAGACAAGTGACAGGGCATTCATAGAGGTGTGAATAAGCAACAGAAGCATTACCTTGATGACAGTAAACAGATGTGTGTTTTCCATATTAAGTGCAGTAATGTCCCTCTTTATTTAAGGTCAAGAAAGGAGAGGGAAATTAGTGCTTCTGGAACACACAGTAGAATAGATAATTTCTCTCTCACTGATTTTGTTGACATCATTTTTTGCACACACCTTTCTAAACAATTCCCAGCTCCTGTCCACCTGGGGATATCAATATAGATATGCAGCCATGGCAAGGATGACAGTGCCACGCACATCTTTCTAAAGAATACCTGTGGCTAACCATTCGGAGGAATATAAACCCATATGGAGTCAATGTGGGAAAGGTTACTGGCAGTGCAGCAAAATTAAAGAATCCTACCTCCCGAGTTTCTAATTGAAAGGATATTCTGTTAAATTTCTTTTATGACCACCTGCTTGACTACCAGATATATTTTACCCCTTGTTTCGGAAAGTGAATTATAACTGGATTCTATTAAAATTTCTATGAAAATCATTCCATTTCCTCACAGATGGGATAGTAATTACTTCTGTGTCCAGGACAGAGACAAGCCAACGACCACTATACATTGAGAGAAATGGGATTGCTAGATATTAGCTAAGTAAATCAGACTTTCCTAAACAAGGTAAAAAAAAATATGTCTTTTATCCAGATATGACAAAGATCTGCATGTCAATTATATTTTGATAAAGATTAAAATGGCCAAATCGTAACATTGGAGAAATTTGAGGTCTTAGACAATTATAAAGACACCATAATAGTTCCATAGAACTTCTCAATAATAAATATTTTCAATGTCTGAAGATAGTCCCATGAGAGGACAATAATTTATTAGTTACTATGGTTGAAGAGTTTGTAATTATATGATTCAAATCACATTGTTGATATTTCATGCAAAGTACCTTGTCAAGCATAGGCAATTACTCAAACAATAGTTAGGAGGAAAAGATTCATTTAGAATGTTCATTTGCCTTAATTAATTTTGGCACATTACTACAGCCAAGGGAGGAATTTTTAAGATCTCCATGACATACTGATGGAAAATAATAGAGCCACTGAGTCATACTTGATACTCATATTTTCATCTTAGAAAGGATAAACTTGCGTAATAAAGAGTCCATTTAAAATGTTGATTTAATCATCATGGAATTAAAATTGTTTTTAACGAAATTGCTTATTAGTATAATTATGGCTTTACAATATTTGCATTGCCCAGTATAAAGACAAACTGAAATAGCCACACATTTAAACATGTGAATATATAAATGAATGTTCCCTAACTTGAATTTCTATATAATTAAAATTGGACCCAGTGAAGCTATAGCTTAGTAAAAGAAAATCTCAGAACATTTTTTTCTATTTTTAGTTTAGTTAGTTATAATGATCTACTAGTGAGAAAAATGAATAATGCCTAATGTGATTATATTCCATAAACTATTGCCATTTCCATAAAATATTTCCATTCTGTAGAAGACAAAATGGCATTTTTTTCATTGAACCCCCAGTGATGAAAAGATTTATGTTTGTTAATTTATTATAAGACTTCAGAAAATTTGTGACCATCAGATACTTACATTTAATCTTGAAAGATGTTTTACAATGAATGCTTAATTAAACATGTGTTTACAAGCAAAATATTCACAACTTAATCATCTATCAAGCTATTTTGTTTATTCACTATCAAATGTTTAGAGGTTTACAAACATGGATTTTCTTTTAGGAAAGCAATATTTATAATTGTTAGAAAAACATATGCTTATTGAACTATATATTTCAGTGCATTTGGTATTGATGTACATATTGGCAGCTAAAAAAAGAGTAAAAGGAGAGTTTTCCTCAATGACTAATTTGAATTTAGAAAACTATTTAGTTGGATTTAAAAGCAGATGAATTGTAATTAAGCTTGTTGACTTGCTTTGCTAATATAGAAATAATTTTTTTAGAGATCTTGTTCCAGACACTGCAATTCAATATACATAATTTTATTTTAATGTAGCAGGTTATTTAGAAAATAAATTCATTATGTGTTGTGTGCTCACTGTGAGGGACATTTCCTGTTTCCCCATTCTTCTCCATTAGCTTCCCTTTCAATGAGCCTCTAAAAAATCAAGTAACCACTGATACATTCTCTTTACCTCCTCTCACCCCACTGCTTTTATCCTCTAATGTGTCTGGAAGAGAGAAAGAAGCCGAATGAGATGGATACATTCCGCCCTCCCCCACCCCCGCCACGGTTTTCGGCTGAAGATTTCTTACTTCTGACTGTGATATCGGTTCTTTCAAAAATGTAGCAGTCACTAGTTTTGTGACCTCGGAGCTTAGATCATTTCTACGTGAATGCTTTTTCCATTTACAGAAGAATATTCCATTGACCTTTCCTAAGGTGTACAAATAATTCCTTTGAATCTTCGTTTGCGGCTAAAAATAGTACAGACACATCCCATTTGCAGTGTTCATGTACAGTGGTAAATTAGACACCAGATCAGTGAATCTGAAGGTACTCATGATAGTCAACAAAAATGTTTTCCCCTGAGCAAAGAAATACTCATTTTCCATTTGTAGCTGGCATGTAGAGGAGCTCGTGGTGAAAGAAATGACTCTACATAGTCTGGCCATAGTCCTGGCTCAGCCGGTTTTCCCCTGTTTATAATCTCTAGTCACAGGAGACTGTGTCTTCCTTTGTGGTCTCTCCCCGTAAGCCACAGATGGGGGCACCAAACACCTAGGAGGTGTTTGCGATGCCAGTTGTAATTTCATGTATGTCTGGAACATTTCTTCTGTCCTCTCTGCTTGCTGAGCCCCCTGCTCGACTTCACATTAGCTGGTCCTCCATCCATCCTGTGCCCAGGACTTGTCCAGTACTTGTGTGTAGCATCGGTCTGATCACCTGGCCTGGCAGGATTGCCCTTTCTTCCTAATGAAGAGGAGAGGCTACTTGCTCTAGTTATTCCTCTGGAGCTTCTCAAGGGTACCAAGTAAGATTGTGCAGTGCACGCCTTAAGGACATCACCCATTTCTGTGGTCATCCCGGATTTATATTTATTATTGCCATTTCCTGGCAGATGGCTGTGTCTTGAAGAAGTGCCAGCTTCTTCTAACTCGCACAGAGGCACCAATTGTGCTAAGTACGAGACTGGATTTCTCATAACATATTCTGTGTCATTTGGTCCGTTCATAATAGAATGGTAATACTTTGTCCACTGAAATTCTAAGAGGGATCTTGAGCCTATTAGGAGTTAGCAGAAGTTCTCAAAGCCTTGCAACCAGCAAGCTGCCTCTCCTGAATTTAAGCATTCTTATACCCTTTAGCTTTCCTCGTACTGGTCACCTCTCTATAAACTCCAAAGTTCATGAGAAATGCTTACTGAAAATATCTGATTCTATAATTTTAAGCTTTGCCTGATTGGTTTACATGCAACACGCTTATGTAATTCATGACCCCTCAGTGCCCCGTGGGCTAAATTTGAGAGCATTCAAGTGTGGCCTTCTCTCAGACTGAAGAGAAGACAAAATGCATTATATATTATGTATATTATGTACATTATGTATATATATTTGGTAGTGATGTACATATTGGCAGCTTAAAAAAGTAAAAGGAGAGTTTTCCTCAATGACTACTTTGAATATATGAAACTATAATATATATCATATATACATACACACATATATATATGGCTTTAGGCATAATTCAGTTATGCTTTTAATAGTTATATAGTCATCTAAATTTCTAACAATACATATACTACTGTATGGCCGTCTACTTCTTAGAATCTTCCAAAATACATGTTATTCAGTGAAATGATTTCCAAAAGTCTTTAAGAGTATGTCCATTCCAAGGATACCTGAAATGTGATTTTAAAAAATAAAGGGTTCCAACAGACATGGTTTTCAGCCCAAACCTCTGGGGAATCTTTGCCAAGAGCATCCCACAGTGCCTTGATGGAGTGCAATGCCCTGTGCCTGAATGACTCTGTACCCGGCCAACTCAACAGTCTCCCCAAGCAGTCTGAATTGAGTCGAAGGGACAGACATGCCCACAGAATTCCCCTCACAGAGGAATCCTCTAATTCATATTGACCAGAAAACATATGCATGTTAAATACTAAAGTGAGTTCCCATGAAGCCCTCGGTTGAACTTCATAGGCTTTTGCTCATTTGTCTCATACACAACATGACATTTAAAAAAAAATTTTTTTTACTGTTTTATTTATTTTTGAGACAGAGAGAGACAGCATGAACAGGGGAGGGGCAGAGAGAGAGGGAGACACAGAATCGGAAGCAGGCTCCAGGCTCTCAGCCATCAGCCCAGAGCCCGACGCGGGGCTCGAACTCACGGACCGTGAGATCGTGACCTGAGCTGAAGTCGGACACTTAACCGACTGAGCCACCCAGGCGCCCCACAACATGACATTTTAAAATAAAGTTTAAGATACTTTGGCTTAAATGGTTAAATGCCAATGCCTTTTCTGCACCTAATTCAAAACTAAGGCCACCTTACCTTCTTCACCTTGTGGCTTCTCCTTGCAGCTTCTTGATGGCAGTCATGTCACTGTATAGATTAGGTGTCACATCCTTATCAACCTTAAGTGCCAAATACAGAGCAGTTGTGATGCAGTGGGTCTGGGTTTTGACATTGGAGAACAGTCTCTGCTCTAGGGTTTCCTCAAGGGTGAGCCCATCCTGCTACGTGATAGTGATTAATAACTGATAGAAACCCACTTGTGAAACCAGCCAAGAGGCAAATTTCGGCCTTCAGTGATCTTATCCAATAGGTTTTATATGCTCACTTCATTAATTAAAGCTGAGTAATAAGTTGGCAGGTAGTGTTTCTGATCTATCTTGTCAGGGGACAGTTAAATGAGATACTAGCCACTTCTTGGTTTCTGAATTAATTAGTTCCTGGCAAGTTTGACCTAAAAGACAAATAACACACAGCTGTGGAGAAAGGCATACTTCCTGCCTGGTTCTTTCCTGTCTTACCAGCAGAGCTGATGTCCCTGTGTCCTTGAGTAGGCAAACACTGACATGTTGGAAGAACTCTGCGAGTGATTGTCTTGCTACTACAGATGGGCTCGCATAATTACTATTACACTCTTGTGGGAGGCAACTTCAGCATTACCAAGAGAAGGAATGCTACCAAGGTGCAGTCAAGTTGCTAACCATCCATTATTTCACTACAGGAGGCCCAGAGTAGCTGCTTCCAGCTTTTCCTTTGCTCTGCTGTCAATATAGTAACACTTCAGGGATAATCATGTTTGTGCGGACTGTATACATGAAGTATACTTAAATGCAAATCAAAGTTCTACTAATGTTAAATTGGCAATATAAAACACATGTGGCAGACATTTTTTTTTACACATTTCTGGGTCTGAAGGGAATGGGTTACAGATACTAACAAAATGAAAATTGAAAAAAACTGGAATGTACTATAATAAGACTGGGCCACCAAGGACATGCTTTAAGAATGGGATTGTTTTGGGGTCCCTGGGTGGCTCGGTTGGCTAAGCATCCAACTCTTGATTTTGGCTCAGGTCATGATCTCACGGTTCATGGGATCAAGCCCCATGCTAGACTCTTGAGATTCTCTCTCTCCCCTGCTTACGCTCTATCTCTGTCTCTCAAAAATAAATAAATAAACATTAAAAAAATGAATGGGATTATTTCCAGTTGATATTCCTCTGAGCCCTGCCACCTTCATAATTTCTTATTTTTATTGAGCGAAGAAAAATGGAAGAAAAAATGCATAGAAGTTTTATTTAAGAGGACACCTACACAAGCGATGGAGTAGAATATGGAAGAAAAAGAAAGAGCAGGCACTCCATGTTTTCTACCAAAAAGCTTTCATCACTTCTCTTCAACTGCCAGAAATATAATTTTATTTAGGTGCCTACACCTCCCAGCATAATCCAGGAAAGGGTGAATTTACTCCCTCAGCTAGGAGGGTAAATCTGATTGGCTTGATCTAAGACAGATGCCACAGTGTCATTCCCCTTGTGAATGATTGGTTTAGCAGGGTGGGGAAGTCACCCTGATCTAGCTAATGTGGCATGAGGGGAAGTCAGATGACATGTTTCTGAGAAATGTATCATAGCTATTAAAAAGAGACATAGGAACAGATGATTACCTCTTTTCCACTGGATATTGTCCTGTCTGGATGTGATTTTTGGAATGATGACAGCCTTTGGAGGGCTACAAAGAGAACTCGCCTCCAAAGACAAGGCTGACATTCAGAGCATTCCAGAGGAGTAAAAACCAGGGTCTCTGATGAAAAGGATAAGTCTCTGAGCTAATTCTCTAGATTCTTCTCATCTTGAACTTTCCTCAGTGTTTGAGCCGGTATTTCCCAAACTTTGCTGCACATGAGAATCACTGGGATATCTCTGAAAGTTCCCAATGCCCAGCCCTCACCCCACTGCAGTTGGATCAGAATATTGGGTAGGAGCCAGATATCAGTTTATTTTAAGGATCCCCAGGTGATTTCATTATGTAGCAATATTTGGAAACCATCTGGTTTGAACCATTTTGAAGTATATCTTTTGTTATTTCCATTTGAGTGCTTCCCAACTGAAATGACAGAATTCAAACAAACAAAAACAAAACAAAAAACATTATTTGCATTATATGAGTAGCTACACTGAATAAGAAAACAGAAACAATATTAAGAAGAGTATAATAGTAAAAAATGCTTTCATAGTTTTCAAGAGGAATTCTACTTCAGTTACTAAGCAATTTAATTGAACCATATTCAAATGTAATCAAGTACCTACAACTCTTGATAGAATAGTCTTACTGAATATTTCCTTTTATACAGCTTCATAGCTATTTAATAACCTGAAGTTTAATTTATGTAAAATAATTAAGAGTGAGAGAACCCTTCCATCTTTATTAAATTTAGTCCTTAAAGAATGTCCACAAAACAGAAACAAATGTTGGCTTCTATTATATATAATTTCAAGAAAGGAAGACTCATTATCCTTATCAGCTATTACAAATAACCCCTAACCACACATGCAAACACACACACACACATTGAATTTACGAAACCATCTAAGAAATGGTCCATAGTGACTTAGACTCCACATGGATAGACAAGGCAAAAACCTAACAGCTCACTATGACTCTATGACTTAACCAAAAAGAAACATTTTCTACTCTCCAGAAGGCTGTATACTTTCTCTCATTTTCAGGGGGTGATCTTCCTGTCTTCTACCTCGTCAGGGTGGAGATTACAGAGCAATAACCCTTCAGCTGTCTCCTTATTTAAGAGCCAGAGGGCAGCAGCCTGCGTCTCTTTCCACACTTTTAAAACACTGCAGTGGACTTAGGATCTTGCTGAGAATCTGTGTCATCCCCAGTCCAAGAGTGGAAAGTTTTGGTACCCTACGCTTTGACCTTGTTTGTGATCATACTACCTCATAATCTAACATGATGGCTTCCAGAAAAAACCTCCAGTGTTTGCAGAAATGTTCCTGGTATCACCTACCTATCATTGATTCCATTCCTCTTCTTCACTGCTCAGTTATTGGACCAGGGCCTTTACTTCCTACTTTGTCTTCAAGTAAGATCATAAAAACTGGATAGGTATTATGTAAGTAGGCATCCCTAATCTCATTAGATAGAATGATAGGCCACTCAATTTTTTTAAATTTTTTATTTTATTTCATTTTTTTAAGATTCAAGGATTATTTATTTATTTATTTATTTAATATAATTTATTGTCAAGTTAGCTAACGTACAGTGGAAACAGTGTGCTCTTGGCTTTGGCAGTAGATTCCCATAATTCATCGCTTACATGCAACACCCAGTGCTCATCCCATCAAGTGCCCTCCTCGATGCCCATGACCTGTTTTTCCCTTCCCTTCTGCCCCGCATCAACCCTCAGTTTGTTCTCTGTATTTAAGAGTCTCTTATTGTTTGCCTCCCACTCTGTTTGAAACTACTTTTTCCCCTTCCCTCCCCCCATGGTCTTCTATTAAGTTTCTCAAATTCCACGTATGAGTGACATATATGCTATCTCTCTCTTTTTCTGACTGACTTATTTTACTTAGCATAATACCCTCCAGCTCCATCCACATTGCTGCAAATGGCAAGATTTCATTCTTTCTCATTGCCAAGTAGTATTCCATTGTATATATAAGCTGTATCTTCTTTATCCATTCATCAGTTGGTGGACATTTGGGCTCTTTCCATAATTTGGCTATTGTTGATAGTGCTGCTATAAACATTGGGGTACATGGGCCCCTATGAATCAGCACTCCTCTATCCTTTGGAGAAATTCCTAGTAATGCTATTGCTGAATTGTAAGGTAATTCTATTTTTAATTTTTTGAGGAAACTCCACACTAGTTTCCAGAGTGGCTGCACCAGTTTGCATTCCCACCAGCAGTTCAAGAGGGTTCCCATTTCTCCACATCCTTTTCAACATCTGTTGTTTCCTGAGTTGTTAATTTTAGCTATCCTGACCTGTGTGAGGTGGTACCTTAATGTGGTTTTGATTTGTATTTCCCTGATGATGAACGATGTTGAGCATCTTTTCATATGTCTGTTGGCCATCTGGATGTCTTCTTTGGAGAAGTGTCTATTCATGTCTTCTGCCCATTTCTTCATTGTATTATTTGTTTTTTGGGTGTTGAGTTTGGTAAATTCCTTATAGATTTTGGATACTAACCCTTTATCCAATATGTCATTTGCAAATATCTTCTCCCATTCCGTTGGTTGCCTTTTAGCTTTGTGATTGTTTCCTTTGCTGTGCAGAAGCTTTTCATCTCGATGAGGTCCCAATAGTTCATTTTTGCTTTTATTTCCCTTGCCTTCAGAGACATGTTGAGTAAGAAGTTGCTGTGGCTGAGGTCAAAGAGGTCATTGCCTGTTTTCTCCTCTAGAGTTTTAATGGTTTTCTGTCTCACATTTAGGTCTTTCATCCAAATTGAGTTTATTTTTGTGTATGGTATAAGAAACTGGTCCAGTTTCATTCTTCTGCATGTTGCTGTCCAGTTCTCCCAGCACCATTTGCTAAAGAGACTGTCTTTTTTCCCTCGGATACTCTTCCTGCTTTGTCAAAGATTCATTGGCCATACATTTGTGGGTCCAATTCTGGGTTCTCTATTTGATTCCATTGGTCTATGTGTCTGTTTTTGTGCCAATACCACACTGTCTTGATGATTACAGCTTTGTAGTACAGGCTGAAGTCCGGGATTATGATGCCTCTGGATTTGGTTTTGTTTTTCAACATTACTTTGGCTATTCATGGTCTTTTGTGGTTCCATACAAATTTTAAGACTGTTTTGTTTTAGCTCAGAAGAATGCTGGTGCTATTTTGATTGGGATTGCATTGAATGTGTAGATCCACTTAATTTTTTTTTTTTAAAAAGCCTTGTAAATTGACAGATAAATGGACTTTGCATTTCATTGGTCACACCAGTGTAGAATTTTTAAAATTTTACAATACAGAGAGATAATTTCCTCAACACATGAGAAAAGTGACTATCCAATCTTTTTTTTTAAATAAAAGACTTTTGAAAATATGTATTTACATAGGTTGGTAAGAACGTAATATAGAGGGCACTATAGATTTAGAAATAGGCATGGTATCAGGAGGCTTTTTTCTTTTAGTGCTGAGTTACTCTGACAATTATTTCTGATAAAAATGAATGGGCAATGTGACAGAAATAATTAGTGGCTGAGAGAGGGATTGTTTGCAACAATCTGAATTGATAACATTTACCTGATTGAGGATACGTAGTAATGAAGCACTTCAACCTGATTAAACTTTCTGAGCTTTTCTTCCCCCTTTTGAAACTGAGATTTTTACAGGATTTAATTTGAAGGATATGGAAATACAAAGGCAGATTTTCGTCACGCCTAAGGACAGGTTAATAATGCATTCAGATTCACATCATCTTCCATGTTGATAAAACTGACCTACTTTTTCTTCAAGAGAGGAAATGTCTTATGAAATATTTTCACATTAA
Organism: Panthera tigris; assembly: GCF_018350195.1. Lineage (NCBI taxonomy): Eukaryota > Metazoa > Chordata > Mammalia > Carnivora > Felidae > Panthera > Panthera tigris. The sequence goes on along the minus strand of NC_056666.1, from coordinate 102,959,028 downwards.
AAATGTTGCATTTTGGTGTCTTTCTTCTTACATTCTATAATTAAACCTGGCATATCACTTCCAAAAGTTAAATGAAGTTTAGTTCATTTTCAGGTCTGGGCTGTGTAATGAGTTAGCATCTCCATTGCTCGAGACGAGTGGCATTTGCTGCTTTGCATGCCAGGGAATTTTTCCGACAGTAGCGATAATGATGCAGATGTTTTTCTTTGTAGGGATCTTCCAACAATATCCCTAATGAAAACACATGCCTGCTTCCTGGCAAATAAAAACAATCATTTTTGAAAGCAAGAAAATCCAAATGCTTTCATCCTAAGATGGCAAATGTAAACAGTCCATTATTTTTGTCCCATCATTTTTGCTGTGTTCTGTTGCAGCAATAAAGTGGTTCTTTTCTTTTACTTTTTTTTTTCTGACCCTGATATGGAACCAACTTTTACAAAATCTTATGCAGGTTCCAAGTAGAGAGGGGGAAGTGTGATAAGCAGTGCAGTTGTAGTGAGAGCAGAGGGTCAAGCCTTGTGAATTGACTTTCATTTGCCATCTCATCTTGAACCTTAGGTCCGGGTAAACTGATTTCCTATCAAGAAAGAAAGAAATACAGTTGCTAGAAGTAATATGCCCTTAAACTTAGGAATGTAACTTTGGCTTTTGAGATTTATATAGATGAAAATAATGAACGATCTTTGTAAATCTGTATAATAAATAATCTTTAACGAATCCTTTTACAGGTATAATTGGTATATAATTGAACAAATCTTTTTACATTGGGAAAAAATGTGAAATTTTGCAAAAAGGCAGCTGAGATTTTCACAAAACCAAACTCTAGATATATTTTGGGGTTAAAGTGCATGTTTGCTGCTGCTCTTTCCTCAAAGGAACATTTTAATATGTTCCAAAACACAAGCCTTTCATCAGTTACCTTTTAAAAAAGAATTTCCACATGTACGCACAAGAGATGCCCTTTCTCCATTCGTTTTTTAAAATGTTATTTTATTGTAGTAAGAACACTTGATATGAGATTTATCTTCCGAACAAATTGTTAAATGTACCATGCGGTATTTTTGACTATAGCTACAATGTTGTACAGCAGATCTCTAGAATTTACCGTGCTTAATTGAAACTTTATGCCCATTGTTTACAAACTCCCCATTTCTCCATACCCCCAGCCCCTAGCAACCATTATCATTCCACTCTTTGAGTCTACTAATTTGATTATTTTATATCCCTCACTTAAGTGGAATCGTGAAGTATCTGTCTTTCTGTGACTACCTTATTTCACTCAAACCAAAGACAACACATGTTGGTTAGGATGTGGAAAAATTTAGAACCCTTGCACATGGTTGGTGGGAATGCAAAATGGTGTAGTTGTTATGGAAAACAGTATGCAGGTTCCTCAAAAAGTTAGAAATAGAACTACCATATGACGGAGCAGTCACACTTTTGAGTATTTATGCAAAAGAATTGAAATGAAGATCTTGAAAAGGTATGCATGCCCTGAAAGTCATGACAGCCTTATTCCTAAGCATCATAGCAAGCCTGACCCACACCAATAGATGGGGTACAGAATAGGGTAAAGGCCAGAGATATCTGTTATAGCCATTGCTTGGTCATTAAAAAAATATAGTATTTTAAATTTACTTGTTTATATTAAGAGAAGTATGTCAAAATGCCACATCACGTGGACCATATCAAAGTATTCTCATTTTCAAAACTTATTTACTACCACAAGGGATATTTTGAGCCTCTTTTCTGTCCTTCTTGGGTGAATGACCTATCATAATCATAGGACATATAGGTAAACAACTCATCAGAATAGAATGGGGAGGAACCTGAGCAGTATGGATAATTAAAGCCAAATAAAATCTGTCATTAGGAACAACTTGGTTGTGTGCACCCATGGGTAAGTGATTTTGTTCTCTCTCTTATCCGTGAGAGGACACACTGACTGCCCTTCTGTATGACCAAACTTAGAATATTTTTAGGCTCTACCTTCATAAACAAAGTATGGTTAATTATGTTTATTTACCTACTCTACTTCAATTACCTTTTTAATCTGACTAGAAAATGGAGAACAAAATCACCAATTTCTGTGTGTCTCTTTAGCCCTTGAATGAATGAGCTTGAAATAGAACTGTAACAGAAGTCTGCCTTAAGCCAGCAGTTTTAAAATCCCCTTCATTTCCTCCCTCTTTCTTTTTATCAAACCTGCACATGTTTAAGAGCTAGGGGGTCGTCTTTGAGAACAAATTAGAACTTAGCAATTGTTTTATGGGCTTTACAAGATTAATTAAACAGAGCAAAGCCTGGTGCCTTGAACATAAGCTGAATTTAATAGAGCACATCAGAGAAGACGAAATGGAAAACTGTTCACAAAGAGGATAGTCTGGTGTTTTGGTAACAGTGAGCCAGGACAGTGTCAGGAAAGGCAAGCGTTTTCTGATAGTTTTCATTTTGCAGTTTTCATTTCTTAAATGAATTATCTTTGCACAGTCCATCTTCATTATTCATGTACTCCGTATTTGTGAATTCACCTATTTGCTAAAATTTATTTTGTGGTCATTCTCTAATAACCATTCTCTCAAAACTCTGTTTGCACAGAGTTGTGAAAAATGTGAGTCACCTTCCTGTTTCATGGAAGTACCTTCATGTTTCTGGTTGAGACAAAACGAGGCAGTGCTCCACTTTCTTGTTTCAGCTCTTATATGGTAAAGATGTTTTACATGTTTAGTGTCATGTTTATTTAGTGTCATGCTTATCTCATTTTTGTATTTTGGTGATTTTGCTGTTTGAATCGGCTCCCATGCATAGTGGTAAAGTGCAGTCCAATGTTCCTAAGTACAAGAAGGCTGGGATGTGTCTTACCGGAGAGAGCTCTTACTAGATTAACTTTGTGCAGGCATAAGTTATAGTGCTGTTGGCCTTGAGTTCAATGTTAATGATCAAAAATACTTATTGAGTAAAGTGTCTTTAAACAAAAAACACACATAAAACAAGTTAACAAAATGATAGGTTGATGGAAGTGTTGTGACCAGAGGCTTGTAGGAACCTAGCCCTGCATTTCCCGTAAGAACAATGGCTCAGTGTTTGCTAATTCAGCACTTGCAGACTTTATAGACCATAACTATGACAAGTAACAAGAATCAGTTGTAGTGCTCATTTTCAATATAATCTCTCAAGAAGAGAGATCAGGACCAGGAATGCCGTTGTACAATATAAAGTTTCATAATTTATTATTTTCCAAGATACCTAGAAATTATGATGAAGCTATTTGTATGAGTTTCACAGAGATCACCAAAATGTGCCTCGCTGTAGGGTTGGTGGCAGCTGAAGGACTTGGTCAGAGCTCAGACAGTTATAACATCTGCCTCCTGGTAACTTTTTTGGAAAAGAACCGTGTCTTCTACTTCTCTGTTTTGAAGATTTATTTTGAGAACTGCACAACCACTATCTAAAAAGTCTTTATTTTTTGAAGTTTATTTATTTATGTTGAGAGAGAACAAGAGTGTGAATAAGGGAGAGGTGGAGAGAGAGGGAGAGAGAGAATCCCAAGCAGGCCCCTTGCTTGCAGTGTGGAGCTTGATCTCCCCACCAGAGATCAGGACCTGAGCCAAAATCAAGAGTCGGATGCTTAACTGACTGACCCACACAGGTGCCCCTAAAAAGTCTTTAAGTGGTAAGTTAGCACATCCTTTAAAAATATTTGCTAAATAGTAGGAGGAATCATGGAACATACACAAGGTTGGAGTGATGATGCAATCTTAGTAGTTTGGTATTAAAACCCAGACCAAAACTCAGGATTCTTTTTTGCTCATTTTTCAATATGTGCCTGTAATCTCTCATGTTCTGAAAGTTCATTTATTAAATGATCTTTTCTGGCAATTACCTAATTTCAGACATATCTGTTTTAAGCATGCTTGGGTGGCTCAGTCAGCTAAGTGTCCTATTTCAGGTCAGGTCATGATCTTGCAGTTTGTGGGTTCAAGCCCTGCATCAGGCTCTTTGCTGATAGCTCAGAGACTGGAGTCTGCTTTGGATTCTGTGTCTCCCTCTCTCTCTGTCCCTTCCCCACTTGCAGTCTGTCTCTTTGTCTCTCTCTCTCAAAATAATAAATCAATATTAAAAAAAAAGAAATACCTGTTTTAGTAATTTTCTTACTTGTTATGGAAAATTTTATCTATAGCAAAAATTACTTCCTGTAGTAAGTGTAAGAAAACTTTGTTTCTGTATACCAAATAAATTGGCAGGAGGTTCAGATAGGGAATTACTAGAATTAATTTGTTAATATCTTCTCTTTTTATTGAACTGTAATCCAGTTTTAACATTATTAAACTTTCAAGTAATCAAGTAGAAAGAAAAATGGTAAAACAATACAAAAGTAATTGGTAGATTATAACAGTAAGTCATACAATCTGATCCAAATGTTTTTTTTGCATGAGCAACAAACATTTGTGGTTTAAAAATCATATGACTATCACCAATAAGATTTTTTCTAATTCACACTTTCTTATGAAAATCGGAATTTTAGGCACTACCTAACACGATTGTGCATTAGGATTCTGATGAGTAATGATCATGTATACAGGCTGCTTTTGTGTTTTAATGAGCTGGCTATGCTAATTGGTAAAATGCTGAGTTTAATTTTATTTTTATATGCTAACTTTTTATGCTTAGGACGTAAAGAAAATCAGGACAAGTCTAATGTATATTTGGCAGTAAACATATTCTAATTGATCAAGAAATAATTATAGTCTATTTCTCTTTTCTATCGACCCTATCCCATTCCTTCCATTGTTTAACAGACTTCTAGTTACAAGTAAATGGGCCTGTATTTCCTTGAGTCTATCTGAACATAAGTGAGAAGAGATAGGAATGAATAAGCATCAAGTATATAAACTATAGCAGGAAGGGTAATTGATAAATTCACATGGACAGATGGTAAGATCTATACCTAGAGTATAGAGTGACTCTTATTTTCCTATCATCCTTTCATAAATATGTCATGGCACATTTTATAAGATCAGATATGATGGCACCATTAAAATAATGTGAAAGAGTATTTAATAAATGGGAAAAATATTCTCAATATTTTAAGTAAAAAATTGATTGTAAAAAGTATACAGTGACTGAATTGATGTTGATTTTTTAAACAAATAAGGCAGACTGGAAATAAGTCTCCCAAAATGTTGACAGTAGTTGTATCCTGATATGGAATTATAAGTTATTTTAATATTTTTGCTTATACAGGTCTATATTGTGCAAATTTTGTGTAATGTATATGAATTGCTTTTACTGTCAACTCACTTTTACAAAATGCACTTCTTAGTATTCTCTTTCTCTTGAATATATTCCGTTTTAAAAGGCATATATGTGAGTTATATAAATTCAAAACGGGTGCCTGGGTGGCTCAGTCAGTTGAGAATCTGACTCTTGATTTTGCCCCAGGTCATGATCCCAGGGTCGTGGGATTGAACCTCACATCAGGCTCCACACTAAGTGTGGATTCTCTCTTTCCCTCTGCTCCTCACCCACTCGGGTGCAAGTGTGCACACACTCTCTCTTTCTCTCAAAAAATAAAATAAGACTAAGGCTTGGCTGATAAATTACCTAAGTAGATATCAGAGCCCCTCAAGACCTCCTTATCTTCCCACCCTAAATTTCTCCTAGAGGTTAGCGTATACACAGAGGGCTTCATTTGCCAACTGAGTAGATCACTCACAAATTATATCTTACAGTCTATATTCTTCCTCTGATCTTCAGATCTACATATCTAGGTGTCTGCTGAACATCTCTTAGAGATCACAAGGCAGCTCATACAATATCATCCAAAGTCAAACCCATTATCTTGCATGCCTGCCCACACCTCTAACCTGGACCTCTTTCCATCTTTTCTCACCCAGAGCCTACCAACACCAAGCTCCATTCGGTCTACTCCTTAATTGTATCCACTAATTTGCTCTGAATTGCATCCAACACTTCCTGCCTGCCAAACTATAATAGTCTCCTTTTCCATCACAGTTCATTTATGATGTCCCAAATATTGTGTGGGACACACTTAAACTAAAAATCTGCTCATTGTCTGAAATTCCAATTTAATTGAGCATCCCTTATTTTTACTACTACCTCTGGAAACCCATTATTAGCCATAGTAATTTTAACTCAAACAACTGAATAATCAGGTTGGCTTTTAATAACTGAGTTAAATTTTTTCTTTAGTGTTTACTTGTGAGTTCATATGATCCCTGCGACAATGACAATATACACTGAATTGACTCAAAATGATTAATTCACTTACCACATAAAGGCCTATTTTTGGAAGTAAAAACTAACTTTACAACTCTTGCAGAATTTTAAGTACATGGGTAAATTTTAACCTCACTGAGAAATATTCTAGCATTTTGGGATCCTCAGTGAGATTTTACATCATCTTCATCCAATCAGTATATAGAGACAAGTTTTTAAACCCCAAACCCCATTTGAATTTTACCCCAAATAAGAAAATAGAGATAATCCAGTCCCTTTGAATGGTGTTATACTAATTGGAAATGACATCTTCCCAACATTTTGCTCAGGCATTTCCTGTCACAGAGGACTCTGGCTGTGTAACAAGGACAGGATGGGAACAGCTGCCTTAAGGGAATCCTTTTTTAGACAACCATAAGGAAAGAGATTTCTCCCTGGTGGCTTGGCCATCTGCCATTTGGACTCTGTGGAAATGTTGTTATTTATGATTTCACTTCTTCCTCCAGTTATTAAATGATTTGTACAAGGAATTTAATTTGTCTTACCTTATGAAAGTTATATGTGTAAAGAACCCACTAGGAAATACAAACCAATTATAAAAGTAAGTAGAGAAATTAATAGCTAATTACACATGTTTAAAACTTATAGCCATTCTTCAGTTTTATGGTTTTACAACTAATTATTCTGCTGTTATACAATAGAAGAATTAGTTACAAAGCTATAAAACTGAACAAAGTATTTTCTCTTGCCTTTGGAAATAAGTATAAGTATAGTGATTTTAATTCACTTACAACGAGTGATATAAATAACCTCTGGAAATTTCAAAATTGATAGAGATTTGAGGACTGTGTTAGGTACCATACCAATAGTTTTGATGCTTTCCTTCTGAGTCCCTGCAAAACCAAAACCAAATAAAAAGATGTGCCATTTACTGTCAGGCACGAAGGGGCGTTTAATCCTCCCTGTTAAGTGGTCCCAGAACACCCTCCTTAAGGATCCTTTCATCCCTCCCACATATGTTAGGAGGTAGAGTGCTGGAGAACTTTCTTGATGTGTTCTCATTAGAATTAACCTATACACACTATTTCAGAAAAGCTCCTAGTTCCTTTGTAACTTGGCCAGGCAGGTGGGTAGATATTTAAAGGCATCACTTTGGGGCGCCTGGGTGGCTCAGTGGGTTAAGCGGCCGACTTCAGCTCAGGTCATGATCTCGCAGTTCGTGGGTTCAAGCCCCGCGTCGGGCTCTGTGCTGACAGCTCAGAGCCCGGAGCCTGTTTCAGATTCTGTGTCTCCCTCTCTCTGACCCTCCCCCGTTCATGCTCTGTCTCTCTCTGTCTCAAAAATAAATAAACTTTAAAAAAAAAATTAAAAAAAAAAAATAAAGGCATCACTTTGTCCAAAATATTCCCGGTCTTCATCTAACTCTAAGCATTGGAGGTCACTTGCAATAGTAATGCTATTTTCACATAAATTCTCTAAGACATGGGATTGGTCACAAATTATGGACCCTTTCAATTCAGCTTTTCTACTGCTGTAGGTTATTTAGTGTCCTTTAAAGCAAGTCATGAATGGCATGTATCACTTTGCAGCAGAAAGTCTGAGTCATGTAGTTGAACTTGGGCATATACACATGGATTGTGAGAGATAGACTTGAAGTTTCAGTGCTGTTGAGATGCTATCATAGCTAGTGGTCCAGGAGTACTCAAATCTTCATTTCACCTTTCCTTCTCAGGGAGTTAGCAACCAAGAAAGCTAGATGAAAGGACCAAAATGAAGGAGAAAACAAATTACCACTTTGTTAATTGTATGGAAGTACCCAAATCCTCTCTAGTGCAGTTCTGTCTGGTCTAGACATAACTTGTCTATATATATCCAAATATATAGATTGGATAATGAAGCTTGGGCTCAGACACCTAAATAACAGCCCCCCCCCCCAACTTTCCTCCACTCTGAATCTGAGATGTCTGGTTAGGCCTAAGAAAGTAGAATAGAAAACAACAGGACCATTTACATCTACCCTAAGCAGGCAACTCTTGCCTGATTTCTTGTGACATAGATACAGTAAGGGATGAAGGTATGTCTCATGACTGCTAAGTTTTTAGAGATACTATCAGTACCTCTAGTAACATCATGGCCCAATACAGTCCCTGGTTGCTGACCAATTGCATGAGCAAGTAGGCCTTCCTTCCCAGGGGGTATTGGGACAATAAGTAAAACTGGGATGCAGAGACTAACATGTGGGAGGGAGGGCCAGAACGTTTTAGTCCCAAAATGTCATATTTGTTTTTGATCTTCAAATTCAGTGCTTTGTTTGTTTGTTTGTTTGTTTCTGTTTTTAGTTATAGGTAATGCCATCCCATTGATGACTTAGTTGTCAGATGTATTTTGTCAGGATACAAGTGAAGTTGGAGGCTCTACAGTAAGGCTGATTTGATTCTTAAAAACAATATAGTTGCACTGGAGAGTGTCAACTGAGGTTTTTTCTTGAGTGCTAAAAGGAAATGCTGCCTTGTCAAAGGCACTTACTATATACTGCATCGGCATGGTTGAAAAAAATAGTAATGAAGTAATGAAGCATACTGCCTAAAAAAGGTCTTTTGTGTCCTTTGTGACTAAAAACTGCAGAGTCCATTTAACTTCCCCTTCCTGCTTTGAGAACATAAAGAGTACTTTGCATGGCATAGTTGTCACTGAACCAAGGAGGAATGCTTCTTCAAGTCGATGGCCCATTTCTGGAAGCAATATCAGTTGCCATATTGATTTCACCAGTAATACCATCAAATGTCTGCCTTAATGACTGAACTGTTTTTTGCAAATCATTTCAACCTAATAGAGATGTATTGTCCTTTGCTTCTTTATACCTGTCAATATTTTTCTTGTCCAGTGGGTGGCATATTTTCACTAAACTTGATGGCCATACAGAAATGTAGAAAAAGACATTTCTCTGGAAATTTTATCCTTCTTGGACTTTCACAGGATTGGTTTGAGGCTTGATGGTCTAATTATAGCAGATGTGACTTGTAACCAGTAAGGGTCATTTTTTTTTTTTTTTTTTTTTGCAAACAAAATGATTGGTTCTAGACATTGTCTCATACCTTAAATCCCTTAGTTTATAGGACTTCCAACACTACAATTTTAAACAAAATGTTTCTGCAGCTACAAAAGCATATGGAAACTATAGATGATAGATACATGGATAGCTATAGTTCTAAGTACACAGCATTTATTTATGGTTGCCATTTTTTCCAAAATGGAAGACAAATTCAAGGCAAAAATTAAATATTTTTTGGATTATTTCTTCCATTATTAATAGATGAACCAATTTTCAGTTGATTTGGAATTATTTCTACAAAACCTCCTAAAATAAGTAGATTATGTTTTCAGCAACTTAAGCTTTATTTCTCTTTCATTCCAGCCATATGAAGGATAGTGTACACATTCATATCAGGGCACTTATTTTTGCATGGATGAAACCCACTCCACTACATGCAGTTAAATTTAGAGCCACAAATTCATTTTAGATACCTCTTCCCCTGCCTAAACTCTGCCTTCAGAAAACCTGCCATGTTTTTATTATATTATGATAAATATATTGTGGCTTAATATTGTAAATGTTGTCCACCCAGCCAGGTGGCCTATAATAATAAAAGGGTACGGAAGGAATCGATTTTACTTTTAATTTATGAGAATATTTAAATATTTTAAAATCTGATACCACATCAAATAACTTTCCTTTATTCTACTTTTATCTGAGTTTCCAAATCTGAAAAATTAAGAAAACCATTAAAAATTATAAATATAGATACAAATATCAGTGTTTTTTAAAAATTTTTGATTTATTTATCTTGAGACAGAAAGAGCACGTGTCCACGTATGAGTGGGAGAGGGGCAGAGAGAGGGAAAGAGAGAGGATCCCAAGCAGGCTCCGTGCTGTCAGCGCAGAGCGAGACACGGGGTTCGAACCCACGAACCCTGAGATCATGACCTGAGCCGAAATCAAGTCAGATGCTTAACTGATTAAGCCACCCAGGAGCCCCTACAAAGTCTTAATACTTATATTGGTTTTTTTCTTACTTTAAAAATATACATTCTTACTTGTTTTTTCAACAAAAACTGTACATTTAACAAGCCTTAATGAACACTATAATGTGGTAGGATTTGGACCATATCATTTTCCCGTTTGGACTTTTTTCCTCATTAATTTGCTTTAATAATTCTGATCATTTTTCTTTCTACTTGAAGTACCTTGGTCTAATGTTAGACATTTTGATTTTTCATAGTTACTGAAAGGTTTATTTCTTTTTCGCAGTCACTGATACAGAGGGGTGTATCCTAATTGTAATTCTATTGACATTTTAGTAGCCAGCCTGTTCACAATGATGCACTACAAAATCTCTGGAGTATCTTGTACTTGAAAGAAATGTTACCCTCCATTAAAGTATATGTTGCTTTCCACGTTTATAAACTTTAAGGAATGGGAGCTAATGTCATCTTTTTATTCTATTAAACACATCTTAAATATAGGTAGGTCTTTGTGTTTCAAAGCCCTTATTTTTAATTTCCAAAATCCTGATGAAGTTTCAGAATATTTTCATCTAAAACTATTTTCTTTTTTTTAAAGTTAGGTTTATGGAAGTATAATTTTCATAGAGTATTGGTATTTCCTCTTTTCAGTGTACAATTCTGAGACTTTTAATTATGACATGCAATCATGTGATCATCACCATTATCAAGGTATAGGAGTTCCAGCACCCCCCAAAAGTTCTTTATGCCAGGTAGTCAACTCATCCCCACCCCTAGCTTCTGGTAACCTTTGATCTATTTTCTGTTCCTATTATTTTGCTTTTTCCAGAGTGTCATATAAACGAAATAATCATGGAGTCTGACTTCTTTCACTTAAGCAATACTCATTGGAGATTCATCGCATTGTTGCATGTATGAGTAGTTTATTCCTTTTTATTGCCAAGCAGTATTCCATTGTACAGGTGTGCTTCCATTTAATTATTCATTCACAGTTGAAGGCTATTTGAATTGTTTCCAGTTTGTGGTGAATATGAATAGAACTACTGTAAGTATTTGCATACCAGTTTTGTATGAATATACATTTTTATTTATCTTGCATAAATAGCTAGAAATACATAAGGGAATCTTAAGGTAAGTGTAGGTTTAACTATATAGAAAACTGTTCATCTTGTTTTCTCATGTGGCTGTGCCATTTTGCATTCCTACCAGCAATGTACAAGAGTTCTAGTTGTTCAACATTCTTGCCCATACAAGGTGTTCATTTTTTTAAAAATCTAGACATGTTAATAAAAGTGTAGATGTATCTAATTATGGCCTTATTTTTAATTTTCTTAGGGATTAGTGATATTGAGTATCTTTGATGATGAGTATCTTTTCACATTTGCCACCCATAGATCTTCCTGGCTGACATGCCTATTCAAGGAGTTTATCCAATTTTTAATTAGGTTGTTTTCTTACTCTTGACTTTTGAAAATTATTTATATATTTTAGATATGAGACCTTTATCAGATATGTGTTTTACAAACATTTTTGCCTAATCAAGTTGTTTTTTCATTTTCTTAAAGTTTTCCTGAGAGTTAGTTTCTACTTTTTTAAACTATGTTTTAGTCAGATTCTCAGTTTCCAAACCCTGACATTAACAAATTTTCACTAATTTCTAGTGAACAAATTATACAACTCTTCGAATTGGAGGGGGCTCAAAGAAAACAAACTCTAAAGATAGCACAGTTCCATATAACATTCACTTAAATAATACAGCAATCAGGAGTTCTTTGGGCTGAAACTAGCAGAAAATGCAACTTCATTGGCTTAAACAAATATTTTTCTTCATTACAAGTTGAGAGATAAAGGCAGCTGCTTACAGTGTTTGAGGAGCTCCACATAATCAGAGCTGATATAGACACTTTTTCTTGGCCTTTCTCTTGCAGTCGTAGGTTGCTACTACAGCTGACCATCTTCACACTCAGAACGAAAAGTAGGGAAGGGGAAAAGTCTAGCGCTTGTACCAAGAGGACAACACTTTCCCAGAAGCCTCTCACCTACTTCCAATTAAATTCTTATTGGAAAGAACTAGGTCATATGGCGAGGCAGTGCTAGGAGGAGGAGGCTGAAAATGGGGGCTGGGCAAGGTGAGCCTACCTAGTATCTGCCTCACACAGCCATTTTAAAATAACACGAAATACAGGGGTGCCTGGGTGGCTCAGTCGGTCGGGGGTCCGACTTCAGCTCGGGTCATGATCTTACAGTCCATGAGTTCGAGCCCCGCGTCAGGCTCTGTGCTGACAGCTCAGAACCTGGAGCCTGCTTTGGATTCTGTGTCTGTCTCTCTCTCTGCTCCTCCCCTACTCACACCCGGTCTCTCTCTGTCTCAAAAATAAATAAAAACATTAAAAAAATTTAAAAAAAATAACACGAAATACAAAAGGCAGTAAAACTGTAAGAACAGAAGACAGAGCAATCAAAATCTAATTTTGAACTCAAGGTGTTTCCACACTTGCTGACCAAGCAGCTAAATTCTAAAGGTGTAGCTTCCATTGCATTTTAGGCATGCATGTAATAGTAATAATAGAAACATAGTAGCTATTATCATAAGAATTTAATAAGAATAATAGGTTATGGTTTATAAAGCCACATACTTTATCTTCTTTGACTGCCTCTCGAAGATAGGGCTTTACATAATGGAAAACTAAGATGCATAGATAGTAGGTCACTTAAAGTCACATACAAAAGGGAACCAGGATGAGAAACTCATAATACAGATTTATCATCCATACCTACCTCTCTGTACCAATCAGGGTTTTCAAAATCAAAAAGAATAATTCAATGTAAAGTTTATATTTTGATATTATCTACATAACCTGTGTGTAAATGAAAGCTCAGAAGCAAAAATCCTATTGCATTAGAATTTTAGCTGTTCAGCTTAATTTATCTAAATGGGAATTCTGTTGTACAGTTGGTAAATAAGTTGAAGTAAAAGTGTAACTTTTACTTTATTTGTATTTGTTATTCTCTCAGTGATAAAATTTCCATCTAGAAAAAAGTAGTCTATTTGCTTTCTTAATATAAAGAAAAATTTATATTATTTATTTAAAAATTTTTGGAGCGCTTGGGTGGCTTAGTCGGTTGAGCATTCAGCATTTGGTTTTGGCTCAGGTCATGATCTCGCAGTTTGTAGGGTTCGAGCCCTGCATCAGGCTCTGTGCTGGCAGTGTGGAGACTGCATGGGATTCTCTCTCTCTCTCTCTCTCTCTCTCTCTCTCTTTCTCTTTCTGCCCCTCCCCGACTTGCACTGTCTCTGTCTCTCTCAAAAAAATAAATAAACTTAAAAAAAAATTAAAGCCCTTCTATAGTGAAGATTTATGTCAATTCAGAGTTTTAGAAGATGCCTTTAATTTTTTTCTTTCATATTTTGGTCCAGGCGCTTGACACACTGACTAGAGTAACTCCTAAATGAATGTTAGCAGAACGAATGAACAAACGAACTTTCTGAATCAAGTGACTGCAACCCCATTGCCTTAATTGAATCTATCTATATTTGTAAATTTTCAATAGCTTGGAATAAGTTCCAAATATTCAAAATGCTATTGAATCTGTGAGATTTATTCAAAGTCAGTAAATTACTGATACTAAAATGTAAGCTCAAACTGTGTACAAGAGTTTCTGTAAATTATTCAACTTTCACTAGGAATTAACCTATCTTACCAATGGAATGTGCTTAAAATGCTGCTGTAGCCGACATTGCCCAGAAATTTGGAGACCCAAGTGATTCTGGAAACTATAATAAGCCCCACTGTCCTGTGTTGAAGCTCACACAACCATTTTCTCTTCCTTTTAAGAATTCTCTGAGGGCATCTGGTAAAATACTTTAGCTTTCTATAACAATTTCCTTCAAAATTTTACAAATACCTGCACACTTGTCCTTGAAAAGTAAGATAGGTAGGGATACATTTTGTCCCTAGAAAATGATGAGCTAAGAAACTTTAACAAGACAATATAACCAAATGAAATAGAATTAATGTCTCCAAGTTCTGACTTGACTCTCTAGACCATGTCATCCAGTGTTTAAAAACCGACTAATCAGAATCTGTGGTGCTTTACAAAAGAAAACACTAAAAATAATATTTGACTTCTTTCTTTGAATCATAGTATATTATAATCATAAAAGATTATTAAAAATGCTATTTCACTTTCATTGGGAGTGATGAATTTGTTGGTTTCTGAATCGTATTGTACATTTGCAGCCACCACATGTATAATGATAAGCGTCATGTCGAACCTAGATACCTTTATTCAAAATATAAATAAATACTTGTGACATCTCCAAGTTTTTGTTTCCTCAGTGCAACCAAAATGGTAGTAGTCCGATGCTGTCTTAATAAGAAAGCCTGATGTGGTTGAAAGAGGAAAGACGTTGGAGGCAATTAGATATGAATCTCTGTACCAGATCCGCCACTACCTGTGTGGTCATAGGCATGTTACCATCTCTGTGACTGCTTCCTTGTGTGTAGAGGGCCTCAATCATAAGTTGTGAGCATTGACTGAACTCTCAGATATAAAATGCTTAGCATTATGCTTGGCCTACAGTAAGTCCTCATTAAATGCACACCAGACTTGTGGTTACTTACTTCAAGACGTATTCGTTGAATAAGACCCTTTAATTTATTTACAAGATCCTTTACTCACTGCTACGCAAGTGTCTTTTTATGGCTTACTAATTATTATGTATAAGAAGAAATGATACAGCATGATTTCTTAGTTCAGGGTTTCTCGATCTCAAGACTATTGGCATGTTGACATAGTTCTTTGCTACAGGGGGCTACTCTGAGCATTGTAGGATATTTAGCAGCCTCTTGGTCTTCTAATACTACATACCAGTAGCACCCTCCTGCTCTTCATTTGTGACAACCCAAAACGTCTCCAAACATTGCCAAATAAATTGGTGCAGAAACGCCCCCAGGCAAGACTACAGTCTTCCATCCATTCTCTGTAAAATGTATTCACGGTCTGCTAGTCCTAGGAGATTCTTCCCCAAAGATCCCAGTGTCAAATAAGTTGGGAAACATTGAATATTAATAATAATAATAGTAATAATAATAGCTATTTTTTATAAACTTACTATATGCTGCAAACTGTTCTAATCTTATTTAATCCTCCTAACAGACCTAGAAGTTAGTTACAACTTTAAGGCATATTTTTCAAATTAGAACATTGCACTTGGTCAAGTAACTGACCGAGATCATACACTTAATATGTGGCAACTGCAAAACTTGGGCGTTATCTGTACATAGTACTGCCTCTTGCATACTCCACTTTTTAATTCACAGTTCAAATTAGAATGTTAAGGATAGTTATTCTTAAATGTTTATTTCTTTATTTTAGGAGCTTACAAAATTAGTTTTTGCTGTTATCAGTTGATGACAATCTCCTAACGGTGTGCAAATGATTGTCTACATAAACATACTTTGATGCATGTAAATATATCATTTTCCCTGGAAAAGATAATCAGGATGTCCCTAGAAAAATTCAAATGGTCCAAAATCAAGGAGGGAGAAATTTCTCTGCTTGGAGGAGGCAGGGAAGAATGAACAGAGAAAATGAAATTTGAATTGGGTCTTTTATCATCATGTTAAACTGGGTTAAAGAAGATTCTGCCAAATGAAAGGGCATTCCAAACAGAGCAAAGAGCATATCCAAAGGCCTAGGCAACTGGGAAGGCATTGTATATTTGGGGAATAGTGAGGATGGAGAAAAGGAAGTTGGGGAATAAAACGAGAAAAGGCTGCGTTCTGCATTGTTATTGCTGGTTTGACTCGTGTGGGCATTGGACTTTGCAACCTTTACTCTAAGGGCAGTAGACAGCCAAAAGCTCGGTAGTGACATGATCAGGTACGTACTTGACAATGATAACTAAAGTCAATAGTGTTTGGTGGTGGAAAAGCCAATTAAGACACTAATGCAGAGCTTTGAGCAAGATATAATGAGTAAAGACAGAATGAAGGGCCAGATTTGAAAGAGTTTCTTAACAAGAAAAGCAGAGTAAGGAAAATCTTCCTCCCAAATGGGCTGTAAGATCAAGTAAGTGGAATTTATTTGTAGAAGGGATATTTCTGCAAAATAAAGTGATGTACTTTCAAGGAAATAACATGGAAACATGTTAAGCAGCTATTCTGGTAACCTAGAAAATTTGCATTAACAAGTCCCAGGCTCCACAAATGCTTTCTTGGAAAACTCTTCCTTTTTCATTCCGATTTCTCACTCAAATTGTATACTCCAGTTATTTAGTGAAGTTTCATCCTACCTGGTAGATTCTAAATAGTGCCCCTACTTTTCTAGTCTAGACCACTTTGTCTTTTTCCCAAACATGCTACTTGGGAAAGATGAGTCAGCATTGACGGAGATTCAACCAAATGTATTTGAAAAATGATGAGCCAGCCAAGAAATGTTGGAAAGAGATTGGTCAGAGATACTCAGAGAATGGTTGTGGAATGGATGTATTAATCACATTCTGAATTCACTTTAATAACTTTGGACTTAAGTGTGGAAAATATGATTAATAGAAAGGAAAAAAATCTTTGATTGCAACTTTCTATTTCATCTTTTACAAAACAGTTAATGGGCCAATCGCAAAAAATATCCCAGCGAAATCCCAAATGGACTTTTACCTCTGCACATTATGCAGTTGATTTTTATGACTATTATTTAAATCTTTAAAATAGGCATATAGTCTAACATACTTAACCTTGTTATTTTTTTCTATCTTCTCAAACTATCCTTTATGAGTCATTCTGTATATGTAAGTTATTTATAATGAAGCAATTTATTTTGCCACCGATATACATATTTTATAATCCCATCCCTGACAATTTAGAAGGAAAACATTTTTTTCTACTAACAATTTTTGTAGTTGTGCCTAAAATCATAAATAATAATAATACCTGCTGTTTAAGGAGTGCTTATTAGGTGGCAGGTGCCTCGAAAGTATTATTTCAAATGAAACCCATACGAAATAAATATTCTTTACCCATTTTTCAGATGGGCAAAAAGAGAGTCAACATGGTGAAGTGGTTCAGCCAGGACCTCACAGTCCCTCAATTATACTGCAAGGCTGAAACTTAGGTCCGTTAGTCAACAAAACCTATGTGCTTTCTACAATATCATTTTGGGTCCAGATTTTACCTGTATTTTTTTTATTTCATTTAAACGTTAACATGAACCAGAGCTGATAGGTTGCTCTGTGTTACTAGTGCTAAAGTCTCTTATTTTACTTGTTCCCCCTGGATATCATTTTATTTCTGTATTTATGAATTATGAATATGTGTCACAAAAGGTAACATACATTCCAATAGGCAAGGAAAAGATATTGTTACGCAGCTTTATATATCAAATTTTTATCAGATATTTGAGAGAAGGCACTATATGTAGAGGTAAGAATTTTTACTGACAAAGTAGCTTTTATAAAATCAAGTATCTGAGTTTTTATACCTGATGAACACGGATAACCAAATAATAAGTGCTTGCCTTCTCTGCTGCAGCCCTCACCCACCAAATAGGAGAGATTTGTTTTTGGTCCAAATCATCAGGATAATTGATTCAGACTTATTTCAGTTTGTAACAGAGAATTTCTGTTTTACAAATGAAAATTTGTCATCCTATCTGCAGTGAAAGAATTGATGCTCTTAATGTTCTTACACATTCTTTTTTTTTTTATGTGAACATTTTAGGTGTATCAATATATGCATGAAACGATAACTGTTAATGGCTGTCCTGAATTCCGTGCCAGGGCCACAGCAAAGGTAAGACTTGAGTAACTTTAAAAATACATTTGACCCCAGTGATCTAGTAATTGATTGTGCGCGTGTGTGTTTCAGGTATTCTCGTGTGTACACTGTAAGAGAATTTAGACATCAGTGGCAGCCCAGAGTCTAGAACCAGTACTGCTTCCCAGGTAAAAATCCTAATGGAAAATTGAACGTTTCTGCTGCTTCTGTAGCTTAAGAAAGGAGAATGATTTCATTAAGCTCACTAACTGTCCATTTGGCACAAGCAAATCTACTGGTTCATTGTATGAAATAATACATGGTTTTCTGACACGTTCCTTTGATCCAAAAGAACCTGTTCCCCTTTCAGTGCATGAAGATTTACTTGCACAAGTCGAAAGCTTTGACTTGAGTTAGACATGAGGAGAACTCACCTGAGACCCACTGACATAGGATCCTTCCAGGTATACAGCTGAGCAGTGGGTAGCTTGCTGAAAGAATGTGACACTGACCTAAAGGGAAAGCCTGTCACCTTTTGTGAGAGTGACCACATGTGCTCTTTAAAAACTCAAATCCAGACATTGCAGAAAAATCTAATGGAAATCTTACACGAATGGTAAGCTTATAGCAATAGGATAGTGAAATTATCTGGAAAATAGACCATTAGGAAACAGTAGTTTTAAACTAAAATTACTGATGTAGTTCTTATTCTACAAACAGAAGTGCTGTAATCGATGCACAACAGCTTGCTTTTTAAAAGCTCTTATCCTTCTAATAATGTGTAAGAAATAAGAACCGGTGAAAATAATCAGAATTTTCCATTTAATTCTTTTGTGTTATATCACCTCTTGTTTGGTTTCTCTCCTGATTTCTTAGTTTTCATTCTGTAACTGAACACTGTAGATTTGTAAGGTTTTTTTAACCCAGGCAAAAGGAGGGTATTATTATCGTTACATCATGCTTTGCTTGTACTGAAGTGGAACACACACAGAAAAATGATCCCTACATGGTTTAATTAAGGGGAAAGTGAATTATGTAGTGTTTTACCATTCTCATTTCTTATTCATGTAGAACAGCAGGATAGCAGCATAATGTTGCAATAGCACAATATTTTCTGGTTGTTTCTGGGCTGTCTGCATTGCATCCATGTCAGCCATTAAAATCTATGCATGACGACGAGGTTTGCATGAGCAAATGCATGTAGCTAAAAACAAGCCATTATTTCCATATCATTCACTAAACTTCACTAAATGCAGACAGTAGCATAATGCTCAATTGATGTGATAATGCTGTGTGTGGAAAAGAATGTACAGTCGTTGGCAATCAATATTTTCACGGTGTTGAGTAAATCACTTTATAGTAGGCATCTAATCAACTGTGGTTAAGTCAGGTTAATGGAAATGGAAAATAAGAAGCAGGCAGAGGGTCTTTTCTTGATAGAAACTACTTAAATGCTGTTATTTTATTTCCATGAGGGGTGGGAACTAATGGTAAGTTGTGTTTCCAGCTTATTTTTAAAAATTCATGTATGAATTTTAAAATAAAATGATGTCCACATTAAATGATATTTTGTACATCTAGGTTTAGAACCATGAGCTGCTCATTTTGCCCACGTTGCCATAGGAGTTGAAATATTAATGTAAAATGTAGGGGGAAACATCTGTACCAGACAAGAGGACCTCTCATAACAACACAGAGTACTGATGTGAAATAATAATAATCCGTTTGAATCTATTTCCTATTTTAGCTTTTATTTGCTTTTAGGTATCCTCAATCAAAAAACAAAAAACAAAAGCAAAAACAAAATGTGCCAAGCCAGTGTTCTGGCAATAGCAAGATTATATATGTATTCCCCACAGTATACACATATAAGTGCTTCTAAGCACATTGAATAAACGTTCATGTACATGCACTGGGGTAGACTGGGTGTCCTACAGAGAAGTGGATTACATCATCTCTGCCCTTCAGGTGCTCATAGTCAACACGTATACATAACAGCTATGGCATGTGTACTGTATAAAGGTAATATGAGGATGCAACTAATTTTGGAGTCCAAGAAAAGGAGGAATTGCATCTAACTAAGGTAACTGGGGAAGATTTTTATGAAGATGGGAAATTTGTATCATAATGGATAAGCTCTAGAAAGCCGGGAATAGCTAGGCAGGGCTTTACCAAACAAAGGAGTCATAGATGACGTTTAAATGAAGCGAATCTTCCCACCACCCCGCCCCCACAGCCCCATCTTGTTCTTTCTTTCACAGGAGAATGCTATAAAAATAAGAGGAGTTGCCTGATCCTACGCACTGCAAAGCATACGATTAGCCTTATTTCCCTCGTTGTATTACCAAATGACCATCTTTTCTTTCAGGCAACAGTTGCAGCTTTTGCAGCTAGTGAAGGCCATTCCCACCCTCGGGTAGTCGAACTGCCAAAGACTGATGAAGGCCTTGGCTTTAACGTGATGGGAGGAAAGGAGCAAAATTCCCCCATTTATATCTCCCGCATCATTCCTGGAGGGGTGGCCGAAAGACACGGAGGCCTCAAAAGGGGAGACCAGCTGCTATCAGTGAACGGAGTGGTATGTTCATAAAATAACCGGAGGTTTTCTCCCCTAAGCACATTTTTTGCCCCCTGCTGTTTCTAAAGTCAATGTTGAAATCCTAGAACAAATCATCATTTTGTGTCCAAACAGCTTCCTCAGCATTGATGGACATTAACCCTACAAAAGCAATAATTTTATAGTTTTTATGTCTCATTTCATCTGTTCGGGTATGATAAGTGTGAATTAGTTGGAAAACTATCCCAAGAAATTATCCCAACTAGTAGAGTTTTCCCCCATATGATACTCAAGTTGAATTAATGCTTAGAAGAGCATAATAATAACTCCAAGGTTCTTTCTATTCAAATTACTATAAACAATTACATGCATTTTAAAAATAACGACAAAACTCCTCATCCTGTGTTTTTTAATTAAAGAGGAAGGATATTTTTAATATACATAATAATAACGCACATGGAAAAAGAATGTGCAGATAATTCCTTAATGTACAGCTGTAGTATGATAAAAACATAATAACCTCTTCCCCAAAAATGTTTGATTATGTTATCTATTCATCATATGTATTTTGACTTTGACATGAAGTTAAGGTAGATTAAATATGTAACATTTTAAAGTAGAAGTAGGAGCATACTTTTTTGTTCATAACCTCATATTCTTTGGATGCCATTACCTCTACATGTAATAAAGACCTGCTAAAGAAATAACTTTATCTGAAAAGAACAATTTTCTACCCATAACTTCTACACGTACTAAGAATAATCTAAAAGCATAAATTTCAGAAGTTTAAATAAGAACACATCAATGTTTATGTTTGTATTAGCCTAAGATCTTTTCCCTAAGGACTTAAGATTTTAATAAATAAACTAGACCTGGGTTATTTGTGACCTTGTTGACTTCTGCTAAGAACACAATATCCAAAATAAACAGCTTTTAGAATGTGATATTGGTAACTATGGGGTAAATTGTTGTGTATTTATATCTTTTATTTTGTTTATTTTTTTTTTTATATTTTTAACATGACTAGCAGTTTTGTAGAACCCAAAACTACTCATTTAACTCTGCTGACCCCTGATATACATCAAAATCATTAATCCATGAATATTCTATATCACTTCAGAATTCCAATTCTAACACTACCATTTCATTCACTTTTTTGTATGTAACCATGCTTTGAGATGAGTTTTCTTATTGACCTTTAGGTAATTATGACTTTTTCAAAGCATGTTCCAGCTGATAATTTCAGAGTCCAACTTTCCAGTAGACGGTTCTGGAGCTAGGTCATGCAATTATTTCACAAAGTAATCTGTGCCTCGGTGTATGAATTTATTACAATTGATCTAAATATATTGGGTACATCAAAAAAAGTATAGATTTTTTAAAAATGAAAAGTACAAAAAAGAACCAAAAACACAGAGAAATTGTGAAGCAACAATATATGAAGCAACAATAGATATAAGTGAATTCAATGTAATAGGTGGTTGACTTTTAACTATCTTTAAAGGAGCTAAAGAGCCTGTGTTTATTAACCCATGTATAGGCACAGCTATCGGCATTTCATAATCTCTCATCCATTCCTTGCAATGAACATGTGGCTTTATCTGCAGGGGGTATTGGAAAGTGGAATCAGACTCATCAGTCTCTATCAGTCAGTGTTCATGTGATTATAAATTAATATCCCCTATACTTGAATTTCCTAGTCTGAATAAGGGAAGTAGTAACTAAAAGCTCTGATGAAGATTAAAATGAGGCAGGACGTCTTTTAAGAACGGTACTGTGATAATTTAGTCCCACAGACTTTTTCTTTTCTTTCTTTCTTTTTTTTTTTTTTTAGAGAGAGGTAGGGGAGAGAGAGCTAATGTGGGTGAGGGAGGGGCAGAGGAAAAGGGAGAATGAGAGAGAGAGAGAGAGAGAGAGAGAGAGAGAGAATCTTAAGCAGCCTCCATGCCCAGCATGGAGCCTGACGAGGGGCTTGATCTCACAGCTGTGAAATCATAATCTGAGATGAAATCAAGAGTTGGACACTTAACCAACTGAGCCACCCATGTGCCCCAGTCACACACACCTTTGATAAGTAAGTGTGGTTACTGAAGAAGGTTGAAGAGGGTTAGCAGTAGCCCTATGATATTGTTAATGCTAGTCTCGTTGAAAGAAAATCTTGAGGCAAATTCTGCTACACGTGTAAGCATATTTTAGCAAACATAGTAGCAAAAAGGCATTCATGCAGCCTCTGTCATAAGCTGATGAAATTCTAGTTCTCTGTCCATTCAGATGTTCCAGTCATTACCTTGGAAAAAAGGTTTACTGAGGCAGAAGAAACAACATTCCAGGGCCAGAATTTTGTTACCCTTATATTCAGCCTCAGACAACCAGAAATTCTAGTAAACTGGCAGTTGGAAATAGGAAGGTTTAGTGACCAAACTTAGGCCACTAATCTTATGGTATG